>NC_135896.1:84498259-84814182 GCF_964194155.1 Cetorhinus maximus
AAAATCAGCACAAAGTTTACGATTGCGTTTGGAAAAAGAGGCTGGTCAGGAGCAATGAGTGCTCCTTAAACCCTGACAGCAATAATATTGTCAATGAAAATAAGGAAATGGTGGACTCACTGCATAATTACTTTGCATCAGTTTTTAAGTAAAGGAAGGGGTCAGCATACCAGACATCCCAAGGAAACTAATGCTGAGTCGGGGACATGGATTCCTGAAAATTAACGTAAGCAAAACTACAGTAATGGAGAAAATAAATGACAGCACAGGGTGGTTGGACTCAGGACCAGATGGTGCCCATCCCAGGGTTTAAAGGAAAAAAGTGAGGACATTGAACATGCCCTAACTACAATCTTATAAACTTCTCTTGATTAGGGAATTGGTCCTTTAGACTGGAAAATAATCATGTCACTCTCCTATTTAATAAAGCTGAGATGGAAACCAGAGAACTATAGACCAGTTAGCAGACCACTGGTTGTCTAGAAATTGCTTGAGTATAATTAAGGATAGAGTGACTGAACTCCTTGGACATTTTCAACTGATCAGAGAGAACCAGCCTGGATTTGAACGGAGTAGGTCATGGCTGACAAATGTGTTGGCTAAAGTTGAAACTCAGGGAACTAAAGGAAAATTATTGACCTGGTTAGGAAATTGGCTGAATGACAGAGTATGAATATTAAACATGCATTCTAATGGGAATGATGGTGTCCCGCAAGGATCCATGTTGGGGCCTCAATTATTCACCATATTTATTAACAACTTAAGATGATGGGATAGAAAGTCACATTTCCACATTTTCTTGTGACACAAAGATAGGAGGCATTGTAAGCAGTGTAGATGGAAGCACTGAATTACAATGCAACATTAATAAATTAAGTGAATGGGCAAAACTGTGGCAAATTGATTTCAATGTAGGCAAATATGTGGTCATCCACTTTAGACAAAAAACAGATGTAGCAGAGTACTTTCTAAATTATTGAAACCTAGGAACTGGGGAGGCCCAAACTGTCTTGGCAGCCCAAGTACATAAATCATTAAGATGCCATGAACAACTACAGCAAGCAATCGAAAAGGTTAATAGAATACTGGTTTTTATATTTAGCCACCTTGAGTACATGGGGGTAGAAGTCATACTTCAGCTATACAAAGCCCTGGTTAGAACACAGTGGGAGCACTATGAGCAGTTCTGAGCACCACACCTTGGGAAGGATATACTAATGTTGGAGGAACTACAGTATAGATTTACCAGATTTATACTTGGACTCCATGGGCAGGATTCTGCAGTCGGTGTGCAGGGGTGGGCCTGACACGCCGATGCGTAAAATGACCCGCGATGATGTCAGGCGTGCGTCCCGATGTCATCGCGCTGTCTCGGGATGTTTCGTTCGGCGGGTGCAGGCCGGATTCGGCTGCACGCCCGCCGATATTTAAAAGGCTTATTAAGGCCATTAAGGAAGTGATTAATGTAATCGTTAACGCTGCCCGTCCAACCTCAAGGTTGCCGGGCAGGCAAAAAGGCCAAGCGGCATTCACGTTTTTTAGGAAACCTTATCCACGAGCGGGATGAGGTTTCCTAAAACTTTTATTAATTAAATGAAAAATTTTTCTTAACTATAAAAACATGTTCCAGCTCATGTGACACAGTCACACGAGGGGACATGTTTAAATAAATTTTTAATCCATGTACTTAATAACTTCAGTAGCGATTCAATCTCCCTGAGGCAGCTCCATGCCTCAGGGAGATTGAAGTGCTCTTTCACGTGTGTGCGCGAAAGAGCGCTGGCCCCGACTCTCCCTTCTCCCCCCCGCCTGCACAGGTAGCGCTGAGCACTACGGCTCGCATCTTACGCTGGGCGGGCCTTAATTGGAGCCCCCGCCCACCCGCCCTCACCCGCCGCCTGAAAACTTCAGGCCCAAATGTTAAATTATGAGGAGCAATTACACAAACTAGGGTTGCAATCATTGGAATTTAGAAGCTTAAAGGGTGATTTGATCAAGGTTTTCAAGATAGTAAAGGGAACAGATAGGGTAAATAGAGAGAAACTATTTCCCAGATTGGGGAGTCTAGAACTAGGGGGCATAGTCTACAAATTGGAGTACCACATCACTTAATCTGACTCAATTGGAGACTTTACAAATAGGCAAAAGCTGTGGTATATATACTTGGAGATAAGACAGAGCCATTCAGTTTCGGCAAAGGAGTCAGACAAATGTCATGCCCAGAAGAAATGAAGGAAAATATATATGTCTACATCATCCTGGCCGCTTCATAACATTATTATTATTTTTTAAATGGTCAAAGGCTTTATACTGAAATCTGACTAGCTACGATTCACACAAAAGGAATTTCTAGCCTTCAGAAACCAGCAGGGACCTCATTACCTTTAAAGTGGCACCAATGCCACCTGTGACTGCAGAAATCAAATTCCAAGGAAATTCACAAAGACCCTTTACGTTTCTAAGGCAGACCTCTGACCAATAGAGATGATGGCCAGGATTTTACGTGCCCGCATGCACCAGGCGTGTTCCTTGGCATGAGTGGACAATATGGTGCTATTGGTTTCATGATGGCGTGAAAGCAGTTTGCGATCATCCACTCAGCCTGCTGATGGCGGGCCGTGTTTCCCGCCAGCGGATATTGGAGACCTCATTGTAATACACCTGCATATCATTATTAGGCCAGCCCACCGGAATTGACCCACCACCCCCCACAGCTGGATCGTCTGCCCAGATCGCTGGGAAAACACACCGACATGTTTCACAACAGCACATAAGTTACGTGCACTTGGCAGGCTGCAATTCGTTCAGGACTTCAAGGTTTGTTTGCCTACCTTGCTTCGGTCTGCACTCGCAAACATCAGCACCAGGCTTCACAGGCAGCACCACATCACTTTTAGGGGGCTCGCAGCCAGTCTCTACCTACCAGATCAGCCATGTGTGGGTGAATTTTCAATGGCTGCAGGGCTAGGGCTGTACTGGGGAAGGAGGATATCCCAGGATGTGTGTGGGGGCACATGTGGATCTGTGCAAGTGGCCTCAAGATAGTGAAGGCTGAGGAAGCAGTCTCCAGAGGAGATGAGGCCGGATGGACGTGTGAGGGTGTGTGTGTGAGAATGGGTGGTGATGTCCCTTGAGCCGACAGTGAGTAAGATGCTAATGAATGTGTGATGGGCTTGAGTGTGTGAGTTTAGAGTGATGAGATGGTTGCCTTACCCTGGCTGCGCGAATGAGATCATTCACCCTCTATCTGCATCGGATGGCAAACCTCTTCTGAACGGCAGAAATTGAACAAGTATAACCACTGGAAAAGGCAGGGTGAGAGTCTGGTGTTGGCCACACCAGTAGATGAAACATCAGGAAAGAATAGGCCAGCTCGGAGAAGGACTGGATGGACAAGATCAGAAACAGGACAGAGCAAGGAACGACAATGGTGTACAGAATTGCAGTGAATAGAGAGAGAGAGAGAGAGAGAGAGGGAGGCCTTTGGTCCCTCGGGGATTATGGCTAATTATGAATTGATGGTGGAAGATGCTCTAGGAGGTCTATGGCCTCCTCCTCTTCCTAGGTTCCTGAATTGTTACAAAATGCTGATTGAGAAAACAGAAAGACACATGTGTGCATTTTGTCCTTTAATGAAAGAATGAAGTTTGCAAAAATTCACATTATCTCAAACTTCCTGCTGTGACTTTGCCTGAGAGAAGCAGCTCTCTGCAAGTTAAAAGCTTTCCTTCTGCTGCCTGCCAAATTGCAATTTGACATTTACAGATCAAAAGCCTAATTTATTCAGAAATCAAAGTTAATCAAAGTCTTTTTCCTCCTTCCACCCCCAAAAGGGATCTAACTCTATATTTACAAATGACTTGAATGAAGGAATAGAGAACTGTATATTTGTTTGTAGATGATATTAAGTTAAGTGGCACAGTGGAAAATGTAGGTGAGAGCAGAAATTTGCAAAGGGACATTGATAGGTTAAGTGAGCAGCTTGTGATGTGGTAAATGGAGTTCAATGTGGGGAAGTGTATGGGTCATAATGACCCACATGTGTCGTCCACTTAGGATTCATGAAAAATACATCAGGATATTTTCTAAATGGCAAGGAACTAGGAATTGGGCAGGAACAGAGAGGGTTAAGGGTCCAACTACAGCGATTGATAAAAGCTGGCCGACGTGCACAAAAAAACCCAGAATTGAACGGGCTGATGGAAAGTTGGCCTTTATCTCGAAGGCTGGGATACAAAGGAATGGAAGTTATGTTAAAGCTGTACGCAGCTCAGGTTAGGACCCACCTGGAGAAACTGTTTCGTCTGGCAGGGGTGTCCGGAACACGGGGGCATAACCTTAACACTAAAGCTAGACTATTTCAGGGGTCGATGTGAGGAAGCACTTCTTCACACAAAGGGGAGTGAGAGTCTGGAACTCCCTCCCCCAAAAAAGGCTGTGGATGCTGGAGTTCAAATGAAAATTTTAAAATTGAGATTAGCAGATTTTGTTGATAAGGGTATTAGGCAGTGCAGAAACAAGGCGGGTGGATGCAGATCAGCCATGCAGACCCAAGGGGCTGAATGACCCTATGTTCCTATCATAGGAACGATCCTATGTTCCTATCTTCTTTTGAAGAGGTTGGCTTGCAAAGATTCTATGAAATTAGAGTGGCCTTGGACATTCTAAGTAGGATTTGTCCAAATAATAATGAAAGAGGTACATTCGAGTTAATTCAAGGGGCTAGTCTGATTTTTAAATCCCACTGGTTTTCTTTATCTGTGTAAGATTTTGTTACCTATGAAGTATGTTAACATTGAACAGAAAGTGTGACCATGAAATAAGACAAAGCATTGGATTGGCCAAAGATGCATTTCAAAAAAAAAACTTATGATCAACCCAAAATTAGCCATGAGAACAAAGCTAAGAATCCTGGAATGTTACATCACACCAATTTTCACAGATGGAAACAAGTGTAGGATGATCGGTGAAGCAATGCAGAGAAGAATTGAGGCTGCAGAGTTGTGGTTTTTGAGATGAATAATGAAGATATCCCAGACAAATCACACTACCAATAGAGCCATTGAGTCATAGAGTTATACAGCACAGAAACAGGCCCTTCAGCCCATCGTGTCCATGCCGGCCAACAAGCACCTATCTATTCTAATCCCATTTTCCAGCACTTGGCCCGTAGCTCTGAATGCTATGGCGTTTCATGTGCTCATCTAAATCTTAAATGTTGTGAGGGTTCCTGCCTCTACCACCCCCCCAGCCAGTGTGTTACAGATTCCAACAACCCTCTGGGTGAAAAAATATTTCCTCAAATCCCCTCTAAACCTCCTTCCCCTTACCTTAAATGGATGCCCCCTGGTTATTGACACCTCTGTTAAGGGAAAAAGTTTCTTTCTATCTACCCTATCTATGCCCCTCATAATTTTGTATACCTCTACCAGGTATTCAGGATTCAGGATTCAGCCTTCTCAGCTCTAAGGAAAACAACTTTGGCCTATCCAGTCTCTCTTCATAGCTGAAACGCTCCAGCCCAGACAACATCCTGGTGAATCTCTTCTGCACCCTCTCCAGTGCAATCACATCCCTCCTATAGCGTGGCGAACAGAACTGCACACAGTACTCCAGCTGTGGCTTAACTAGCGTTTTATACAGCTCCAACAAAACCTCCCTGCTCTTATATTTTATGCCTTGGCTAATAAAGGCAAGTATCCCATGTGCCTTCTTAACCATCTTATCTACCTGTGCTGCTGCCTTCAGGGATCTATGGACCTGTACACCAAGGTCCCTCTGATCCTCTGTACTTCCTAGGGTCCTACCATTTATTGTGCATTCCCTTGCCTCCCAAATGCATCACCTCACACTTCTCAGGATTAAATTCCATTTGCCACTGCTCTGCCCATCTTACCAGCCCAATTATATCGTTCTGTAATCTAAGGCTTTCCTCTTCATTATTTATGACACCAATTTTTGTGTCATCTGCGAACTTACTGATCATACCCCTATATTCACATCTAAATCATTAATATACACTACAAACAGCAAGGGTCCCAGCACCAATCCCTGCAGTACACCACTCGTCACAGGCTTCCAATCGTAAAAACAACCTTCGACCATCACCCTCTGCCTCCTGCCACTAAGCCAATTTTGGATCCAATTTGCTAAATTGCCCTGGATCCCATGGGCTCTTACCTTCTTGGCCATTCTCCCATGCAGGACCTTGTCAAAAGCCTTACTGAAGTCCATATAGACTACATCAACTACACTACCCTCATCTACACAACTAGTCACCTCCTTGAAAAATTCAATCAAATTTGTTAGACACGATCTCCCCCTGACAAAGCCATGCTGACGGCCCCTGATTAATCCCTGCCTCTCCAAATGGGGATTAATCCTGTCCCTCAGAATTGTTTCCAATAGTTTCTCTACCACTGATGTTAGACTCACTGGCCTGTAATTACCTGGTTTACCCCTCCGACCCTTCTTGAATAATGGCACCACATTCGTTGTCCTCCAGTCCTCTAGCACCTCTCCTGTGGCCAGAGAGGATTTGAAAATTAGTGTCAGAGCCCCTGCAATCTCCTCCCTTGCCTCACATAGCAGCCTGGGATACATTTCATCTGGGTCTGGGGATTTTTCCATTTTTAAGTCCGCTAAAACCGTTAATACCTCCTCTCTTTCAATGCTAATTTGTTCAAGTATATCACAGTCCACCTCCCTGATTTCTACACCTACATCGTCCTTCACCAGAGTGAACACAGATGAAAAGTAATCATTTAAAACCTCACCTATGTCCTCTGGCTCCACGCACAGATTGTCACTTGGGTCCTCAATGGGACCTACTCTTTCCCAGGTTATCCTCTTGCCCTTAATATATTCATAAAATGCCTTGGGATTTTCCTTTATCTTACCCACCAGTGTTTTTTTCACGCCCCCTCTTCGCTCTCCTAATTACTTTTTTAAGTACCCCCCTACACTTTCTATACTCCTCTAGGGCTTCCGTTGTTTTCAGCCCTCTGTATCTGCCATAAGCCTCCTTTTTTTCCTGATCCAATCCTCTCTATCCTTTGACATCCAGGGTTCTTTGGACTTGTTGATCCTACCCTTCACCTTTATGGCAACATGTTGGCCCTGAACTCTCACTATTTCCTTTGTGAATGACTCCCATTGGTCTGATGGAGACTTTCCTACAAGTAGCTGCTCTCAGTCCACTTTGGCCAGATCCTGTCTTACCATATTGAAATCGGTGTTCCCCCAATCCAGGACCTTATTTTCGGTTCATCTTTGTCCTTTTCCATAACTACCTTAAATCTTACATAGTTATGGTCACTATCCCCGAAATTCTCCCCCCACCACCCCTCCAAAACTTCTACCACTTGCCCAGCTTCATTCCCTAAGATTAGGTCCAGTACCGCGCCTTCTCTTGTAGGACATTCTATGTGTTGGCTCAAAAAGCTCTCCTGGACGCACTTTAAGAATTCTGCCCCCTCTAGGCCTTTCACACTAAGACTATCCCAGTTAATATTGGGGAAGTTGAAATCCCCTATTATAATTACTTTATTATTTTAACACTTCTCTGAGATTTGCCTACATATCTGTTCCTCTATCTCCCACCGGCTGTTTGGAGGCCTATAGTACATCCCAGCAAAGTGTTTGCCCCCTTATTGTTTTTAAGTTCTATCCATATGGCCTCATTTGAGGAACCTTCTAAGATACCATCCCTCCTTACTGCAGTAATTGACTCCTTGATCAATAGTGCAATGTCACCTCCTCTTTTACACCCCATCCTGTCACGCCTGAAGATTCTGTACCCTGGGCCAGAAATTTCCCCCCATCGGGGGGGTTGTGCCTTAAGGTTGGACGGGCAGCTCATTTAATTAGTTTTTAACAGGCCCTAAGAGGCCTTTGACAGTTTGGCGGGCGCACAGCCGACTTGGCTGCGCACCCGCTGAACTGAAAATCTAAATGGCGCACGGTGACATCAGGACACCCGCCCAACGGCACCACGTGTCATTTTATGCGTTGGCGAGCGGGCCCTGCCCCACTGCTCGCCAACGGGAAGACGCTGCCACTGGAATATTGAGCTGCCAGTCCTGCCGTTTCTTCAACCATGTCTCTGTGATAGCAACAATATCATGTTCCCATGTGTTAATCCATGTCCTCAATTTATCTGCCTTACTTGTAAGACCCCTTGCGTTAAAATAGATGCAATCCAACCTTGCATTATTCCCTTGTGCCTTAACAGGTCTATATTTGCTCTGCCTTCCAGACTGACTTTGTTTCTCTTCTATTTTTGGCTATGCATCACCACTACTGTACCTCCACTCTGTATCCCATCACCTTGCAAAATTAGTTTAAACCCCCATAACAGCACTAGCAAACCTTCCCGCAAGGATGTTTGTCCCGTCCAGGTTCAGGTGCAACCCATCTGACTTGGACAGGCCCCACCTTTGCCAGAAACAGACTCAGTGATCCCGGTAACTAAAGCCCACCCTCCTGCACCATCTCTTCAGCCACGCATTCATCATTTCTACCCTCCTATTCCTATACTCACTAGCACGTGGCACAGGAAGTAATCCAGAGATTATAATCTTTGAGGTCCTGCTTTTCAATCTGCTACCGAGCTCTCTAAATTCTTGTTGCAGGACCTCATCCCTCTTTCTACCTATGTTGTTGGTACCAATGTGAACACAGCTTCTGGCTGTTCAGCCTCCCCCTTTAAAATGCCCTGCAGCCATTCGGTGACATCCTTGACCCTGGCACAAGGGAGGCAACACAGAATCCTGGAGTCACGTCTATGGAAGCAGAAGCACATGTCTGCACCCCTCATATTGAGTCTCCTACCACTATTGCTCTTGCTCTCTTACTCCTCCCACCTTGTGCAGCTGAGCCACCCACAGTGCCGTGAACTTGGCTCTGGCTGCACTCTCCAGGGGAACCTTCAACCTCACCGTTTTCCAACACAGAAAAATGGTTCTTGAGTGAGTTGCACTCTGGGGCTTTCCTGACTTCCTGCCTGCCTCTCTTCTTCTGAATGGCGGACACCCATTCCCTCTCTGACTGCACTTCCTCAAGCTGCGGAGTGACCACATCTAAAAACGTGTTATCCATGTAACCCTCAGCCTCGCGGATACACTTTTGTGTCTCCAGCTGATGCTCAAGCTCTGAAACCCGTTGGTCAAGCTGATGGCACTTCCTGCACATGTGGCCATCCAGACTGCAAGGAGAGTCTAAGAATTCCCACATGCTGCAGGTCATACAACATAAGGGACTGAGCTCCCTTGCCATGCTTTTTGCCTGTTTTTAATTAAAAGACTATTTCCTTAAATTTAAGCCCCCCTCTGTTCACTGAAGTCTCACTCTTTACAGCTCTGCTCTGCTCACCGAAGTCTCGCTCTTTACAGCTCTGCTCTGCTCACCGAAGTCTCGCTCTATACAGATCCACTCTGTTCGCTGAAGTCTCGCCATTTACAGCCCTGGTCTGCTCAAAGTGCAGTAAAATCTGAGTCCAAAAACACTCTGCTAACCAAGATCAGGAAGAGAGAGTTAGAATTTCTTGGAAATGTCATAAGAAATCATGATTTACAAAGTCTGATGCTGATTGTAAAGGTCAATGATTATAAGATCAAGGTAGACAAAGAATAATCTTTTTAAACAGCCTTGTAAACTGGATGAATGTACCACCAACAAAGATGATCCATACCACCACAGCATGATTAACATGGTCGTCAATGCCCTCTTAGGGCATGGTAACTGAAGCGAGAGAGAGATCTGTGCAAGAGTGTGTATGCTGTGTATTGTACTGCGAGTGTCTTATGAACATACATGTCAGCCTGGATTATGTGCTTAAGTCTCTGGAGTCGGACATGAATTTACAATCTTCTGACTCCAGGGCAAGAGGTCTATCCACTGAACTGACACTCATAGTATATGAGTCCAATTTTTTATGGGCAGCACACAACTTGAAATAGACAGACTGGAGTGTAGCATGGTTCCTGTGTGTCCAGTAATTTATTGATGAGCTCATGCTTTGAAGTTGAGAAGTATCCCTACTGAATTCACTATTTACAGTCATTATGAAGCATCGCTGCTCTTCCAACAGGAGAATTATTCAGGCAAGCCCAAAACTCTAGTGTGTGGGTGGGCAATTCTGACCTATTGATGTAAGTTCTTCAGCTTTACAAATCTTGCCAGAAGGGTAAAATGCTAATAGTATTCAAATTTTAATACACCAGCTAATTTGCATAATTATTCACAGATCAAGATCTTGGCAGCTCTGTGGAGCACCCAAGTGGTGGTGATGGAATTTATAGGAATGGGGACAATTAAAGGATAGTGTCTGAATTGGGTGAGAGAAATAATGAAAAACATTAGGAAGGTTCAAAAGGCATCTCAGCTCATTAGCAACATTCACCAAAGCCAAATTGGAGGGGAATAAAGTGAAGAGAAAGGAGATCCAAATATCTGTTAGGGGGTGAAGCTGAGTTTTAGGTCAAAGTTGCCCATTTTCTTCAGTCAGAAGATCATGTCTTGCTCCAGAGACTTGAGTCCATAATATAGACTGGCACTCCTGTGAAGTACTGAGGGAGCACTGCACTGCCTTTTGGGGCACTGTCTGCCCTCTCAGATATAAAAGATCCTGAGGTACCATTTGAAGAGAAGCAAGGGAGTTATCCCCGCTGTCCTGGCCAATATTAATGTCTCAACAAAAATCTTATCAGACATTATCTGAACTTGCACTGCTCCCTGCCAATTATCCTGTACCACTCCAGTAAGGGCGAAATGCTACATGGCTTTGAGGATGCGTTGCTTGACATCCTTGTTTACCGACTATATTCAAATGAGGCTTTGAAAGTAGATCTGGCCTGCAGAACAGCCCACATAAAATCCCCGCATCCCCATGATCACATTCCTGCTCCTCCAAGATTTACTCTTACATAACTTTCAGTGACCAAGTCATTGATGTAAGTCAACTTTTGACAGCCCCCAAGGCATTCAGCATCACTGATCAAACCGTTCAATCGTAAGGAGACAACATTACATTGACAAAGGACCTTTTATCTTGTAAAATATCCCAAGCTACTTTACAGAGCATCATCAGACAAAATTTGACACCAAGCTACATAGAGATATTCAGGTGATCAAGCTAGGTCAAAGAGGTAGATTGTAAGGAGCTTAATGAAGGAGGGTAAGATAGAGAAGAAGAAAGGTTTAGGGAAGGAATTCCAGAGCTTAAGGCCTAGAAGGTTGAAGGCACAGACACTAAGGATGGATCAATTAAAGTTGAGGATCTGCAAGAGGCCAGAATTGGAGAAGCACAGGGTTCTCAGAACGTTGTAGAGTCGGAGGAGGTTAGCAAGATAGGGAGAGGCGAGGCCATGGAGAAAGTTGAAAGCTAGGATTAGAATTTTAAATTAAGGTGTTGCCCAGACTGGGAGTCAATGTAGTCATCATCCATAGTGATGAAGGATGAGTAGGATCTAGTGCAAGTTAGACTATGGGCAGCAGAGTTTTGGGCTTGCCTGAATAATTCTCCTGTTGGAAGAACAGCGATGCTTCATAATAACTGTAAGCAGTGAATTCAGTAGGGATACTTCTCAACTTCAAAGCATGAGCTCATCAATAAATTACTGGACACACAGGAACCATGCTACACTCCAGCCTGTCTATTTCAAGTTGTGTGCTGCCCATAAAAAATTGGACTCATATATTTTGAGTGCCAGTTCAGTGGATAAACCTCTTGCCCTGGAGTCAGAAGATTGTAAATTCATGTCCGACTCCAGACACTTAAGCACATAATCCAGGCTGACATGTATGTTCATAAGACACTCGCAGTGCAATACTGAAGGAGTGCTGCTCTGTGGGAGGTGCTGTCTTTCAGATGAAATATTAAACTCAAGCCCATTCTGCCCTCTTGGTGGATGTAAAAGACCTCATTGCACTATTCCCAAGACGAGCAAGGAATTTTCCCCAATGCCCATGGCAATATTTATCCTTTAACTAAAATCATTTTTAAAAAAACAGACGATACAGTCATTTATCACATTGTTGTTTGTGGAAATTTGCTGTGTGCAAATTGGCCATCCTGTTTCCTATATTACAACACTGACTATGCTTCAAAAGTACTCAATTTGCTTAAAGCACTTTGGGGCAACCTGAGGTTATAGAAGGTGCAAGTCATTCTTTCTTATTAAGCACACAATGTACATCATAACTCTAGAGATGATTATATGCTCCCATTATACAATTGCTTTACATATTGCTGTTCCTTTCCCCACTGAAAAGCCTAAACCCATTTGTTTAGAAGCATTGTCTTTCAGCCAACTCCACTGCCACTCCCTCCACCCACCCCATCTTGTCAAACTGCCTTTTATTGTTATTATCTGCACACTGTGCCATCTCTCAACCTGCTCATAATAGTGGTGCAGTGCTAACCACATGAAGCCTATAGTTAGTCTCCGGCACTCACCATTTAGTGCAAGTGGCTGCTATACAATTCTAACTGGGGTAAATAATCAATGTTGAGCTGTATAACACACATGTCCTGGCGTTTGCAGTCATTTGTCTAACGCCTCCGTTCTTCAAAGAAATACATCCCTGATTGCCGAGTCCTCACTTCAAACTCCTCACTGTTCTCATAATTCATAGTAACTGGCTCAATGGTAGCAATCATGCCCTCCGAGTCAGATAAGCCGTGGTAACTCTTGAGCCCCCACTCAATAGACTGACTCAAGCACATAATGAAGGCTGATACTCCAATGCAGTGCTGAGCTGTCACAGGTGCCCCTTGCTTTTCTTGGAGATAGTGCAATGGGATCTTTTGCGTCCGTCCGAGAGAGCAGACAGAGCTTTGGTTCAACGTTTCATTAAAGCAGCACACCCTCAGAGTTTCAGCCTAGATTATGTGTTTAAGTTCCTTTGGGTTCAGGCCTCAAATCGAATCCCCACCTACCCTCCCAGGCAGACGTAAAAGATTCTCACTGTTCCAGGAATAAAGAAGCAGAATCCCACGCTGTCTGGGGTGGGGATGAGACACAGTACTGGGCCTAATTTTAACTCTGTGCAAGCAGATGGGTTTTGAGTGAGTTAAAATCAAGCCTGTTGTTAGGGGAGGAGAAAAGGGAAGCTTTGTATCTGACCTGGTTTGGGAGACCTTGGTACCAACTTAACATCCTCACCTTGGAGTACACAATTCACTGGATAACAAATAAGTCATCACAGCCCTGCAGCTCACACGCCTGCCTTTCCCAGTTGCGACAGGGAAAGGCTCCCTTTGAGGGTAACTCAATAAACAGAGTGTCAATGTGCTGTTTGCATTCCTGTGATTGACACTGAACCACGGTGCAGCCTTCTGACACCCAACAATAAATCATGCCCAGCGCTCTGTGTGCCTCCCAGCATTTAAGGGCATGCCATGTAGCTCATTAGCTGGCTGAGATGCAATCCCTGATGTGGCACTGAGGCACACAGCCAAATTAGCTGATTTCAGGCAGGTTCAGTACCTGCCTATAGGATGGGCCTGAAGACGGGAAAAATAAATCAGTCACAGCCCCCGCTCACCATCATGTGACTTATGCTCGACATGCAATTGGCTTTCAAGACTTGAGAATGATGGATTTTTGATGGGGATAGAGTTGAGGTGCGGAGCAGCCATGATCTAACTGAATGGCCTCCTCCTCGCTCTAAACACGGAACTTTACGCTGGCGGGATTTTACAGTCCCGCCAAAGTCAGTGGACTTTTGAATGGCTCGCCGCAATTTCGGCCCTGCCCCCAACACGATGGGGCTGTAAAATTCCGCCCTGAGTATGTTTGTAGGCAACACGGGGAGAGCATGTTTGTGATGACATGCTGCTAACTCACATCAAGATTTGTATATTCATTAGCCTGTCAACCTACATTGGCTTCTGGTCGAATCAAATCAAATTTTAAATTCTCACCCTTGTATTCAAATTGCTCCATAGCCTCACCCCTCTGTATCTCTGTAATCACTTCCAACCCCCATCATCCTCCATGAACTGTATTTCTCCAATTCTGGTCTCCTGTTCATTCCCCCATTTTCACCATTCCACTATTCTCGGCCATGCCTTTAGTCATCTAGGCCCTAATCTCTGGAATTCTCTTCCAAAACCTTGTTGGCTCTTCATGCCTCTCTTCATCTCAAAGATGGTCCTTAAAATGTACCTTGTTAAGCTTTTTGTCACCTGTCCTAATATCTCCTTAGGCGGCTCAGTGTAACAGCCTATTTGCTAGTTGATCCTCTGAAGCATCTTGGAAGGTTTGAATACTTTAACGGCATTATGTAAATGAAAGCTGTTGTAGTATCGTGGGATCTTTTAGCTCCGGCTGAGAGAGAATGGCCATGGTTTCACATCTCATCTGGAAGACTGCACCGCAGTGTGAGCCGAGGTTTTGTGCTCATGTTTCTGGGGTGGGTCTCGATTTGTTGCGGTTTGAATGTTTCCCTGATTAGGCACAGTCAATGGTGAAATCTGTCTGCAGCCTTTATCAATAAATGATGATGATGATGACGATGTTCGACTGTTCGGAAAGTAGCGCAGTCAATGGAGGAGTTATTCTCCTGCATGCGTTTCCCAGTTACAACTCCCAACAATGGCCCTGAATTAGAAACTAGATACCAGCAGCCCTTGTGCCAAACATATCACTTTCTCCTCACCCTGAATAATCCTGCTTCAGACATCATGAGATAGGCTTCGTAGTCTTGGGTATATACACAATAAATCTTTATTAACAACTCATAACTATATACATATATACACTAGAGGACACAGGTATTGAGCTGACTCCGTCCTAGGTCTTTACCCATCTCTGTCCATCTCTAGACTGACCCTGGTGCTGGGTCATGTGCCTTCTGACATCACTACGTGGGTGGTACTGTACTTAGGCCCACATTAACCCTGTATGTACCAGACTCTACTGATACACACCCCTTTTTAAGGCAAATTAGTAACAGTGATTTAAAAAATGTGACAGATATTGCAATTGCACGTTTACGGGGAGCAGTCACAATGCTTTGAAGTTGTACCCATGACTTTCATGCATGCGCTGTGTTGCTTCACTGCTGTCGTCAGAACTCTTGAATTCCATCCAGCATCAGATAACAGAACAAACTCTGAGCTCCCACAGTCTTGTCACTTTCCAATAGAAATCATTCTGCAGCACAGTCAAACCGGTGTTAACTGGGGAGAGTTTCAACGCCATTTCGACCCTCTGTGTCTATACTGACTCTTAGACCCTTCTAATTGGTCTCACTCCCCTCCTCTTCCCCCCAGCTATGCAAATTCCTCCTTCTCATGTACTTATCCAAAGCCCTTTTGAAAGTTACCACTAAATCTGCTTCCACCATCCCTTCAGGCCGTGCATTCTCAATCACCACAACTCTTCTCACCATTGGGCATTACTTGTGCCCTGTGGTTACTGACACTCATACCTGGAGGACCAGTTTCTCCCTATCTCCTTTATCAACAACCTTTATAATTTTGAACAACCACTCGTGAATCCGCTCTTGACTGCCTCTGCTTTAAAGAATCAAATCCAGTTTCTCTAATTCTCTTTGCTGAAGCTTGTCTGTGAATATTCTTGGCAAGTGGTCGCAGGTCTCTGAGTTTAGGGTGAACTATCTCAGCAAGCACAGTGTTCAGATTGATCAAGGTCGATAAGTATTGGAATGCAGACACTGGAAGAGGGCTTGGCGTATTTACCAGGAGGTACTCTACCTCTCCAGTGCTTCACTGGGGGAATGCATTGCCTAGCATTGCTCTAAGTCACAAAGACCAGGACACTGTCTGGTGTGAGCTGGTAAGCTTGGGAAAGGGAGAGGAAGAGTCCCTGATTACTCCATAGTAATCCCTGCTGAGCAGTGGTGGTGTGTGGATGGTCAGCATAGAATGGGCCAAGAGTAGCGGCAGCATGCAACCAGGAGCCGGAAGTCTTGCGCAGGCTGCAATCCTCCAGTGAACTGTGCAACAACAATGGGGCCGAAAAACCAACACGGATATTAAAAAGCAAAGAGAAAGTTGCAGTAGAAATAAATAAATAAATAAAATTTAGTCTACAAACACACACACATTTAGGGATGGGCAACAAATGCTGGCCTAGCCAGCGATGCACAAATCCCATGAATGAATAAAAATAAACACATACACGCACACAGTTTATTAAAAACTTGATTGTCGACAATGAATTTTAAGCAAATAATCCTATCTCTGGCTCCTGGTATCCACCTTATCAAGTCCGCTCAAGATCTTAAATGTTTTAATAAGATCGCCTCTCATTCTTCTAAACTCCAATGAGTATAGGCCCAACCTGCTCAACCTTTCTTCATAAGATAAGCCCTTCATCCCAAGAATGAGTGGAGTGAACCTTCTTTGAACTGCTTGTAATGCAATTATATCTTTTTTCAAATAAGGAGACCAAAACAGCACACAGTACTCCAGATGTGATCGCACCAAGGCCCTGTACAGCTGCAGTAAAATTTCCGTACTTTTATATTCCATTCCCTTTGCAATAAACGTCAACACTCCATTTGCCTCCACTTGCTGTACCTGCATACTAACTTTTTGTGATTCGTGTAACAGGAAACCCAGATCCCACTGTACCACCAAGTTCTGCAATCTCTCCCCATTTATATAACATACTGCCTTTTCTATTCTTCCTGGCAAAGTGGACAAGTTCACATTTTCCCACATTATGCTCCATCTGTGAAATCTTTGCCCACTCACTCAACCTGTCTATATCCTGTTGCAGACTCTCTACCTCCTCTTGGCAACTTACTTTCCTACCTATCTTGACGTCATTGGTAAATTTGGCTACCATACATTTGGTCCCCTCATCCAATTCATTGATATAGATTGCAAATAGCTGAGGCCCCAGTACTGACCCCTGTGGCTCTCCATTTGTTACAGCTTGCTAACCCAAAAAGACCCATTTATCCCTACCCTCTGCTTCCTGTTGCCTAATCAATCCTTTATCCGTGCTACTATGTTATCCCCTACACCAATGGAAAAATTTTCCCCCCACTGCGGGGGTTGTGCGGGAGGTGGGTGGGGGCAGGTGCAAACCCAATCGGCGCCCCCACTCGGGGCCGGGCCACCATTTTACGTGGGCAGGCCAATTAAGGCCCGCCCAGCATGACGCTCGCCCAGAAGCGCTGAGCACTCCCTGTGCAGGCTCGGGGATGGGCGGGGGGGGGTGTACTCAGGGACATCAGTTTAAGGTTTTTAAATTTAAATAAAGCGAAAACAAATTTCTAAAACATGTCACCTCATGTGACACTGTAACATGAGCTGGGACATGTCAATGAATGTTTAAAATAATTTTTATTGAATTTTAAAACACTTCATGAAACCTCATCCCGCCCGTGGATGAGGTTTCATGAAAAATGAGAAGGCCGCCTGGGCTCTTCGCCTGCCCACCAACCAGCTGTGCACCCGCTGAACAGAAAATCTAAATAACGCACGATGACGTCGGGACACCCACCCGACATCTTGCGTCATCTTACATGTCAGCGAGCAGGCCCCACCCCCGCTCGCCGACAGGAGAATTCTGCCCCAAGTTCTCTTATCTTGTGTAGTAACCTTTGATGTGGGGAGAGAATACCTATTGGTCGTAATCGCTGGAAATGCTAGTTTGTGCTGTACCAAGGGGGACACTATGATTTGTGGTACTTGCATTCTCTTCGGTGGGTCCAGGTCACATTCCAGCCAGGACTTCCCCACCAACCCCCTGGCGAGGTCTGTTTCATCCCTGCAGGAGGCCTCTTCTTACTCAGAGTGCTGACCTCCAGATTTGCACTGGGTCTCTGAGGCCGGAGGTGCTGGAACTACCTGGGAGACAAGTCCCCGTACTCTGCCTCACCATGTACTAACTCTGAGTCTGATGAAAGTTCACAAACCTGAAATGTTCACTCTGTTCCCCAGTTCACAGATGTTGCCTTGACCAGTTGAGTATTTCCAGCATTTTCTGCTCTCTGCCCCTCTACCACTCTCCTTCTTTAAGATGTTCCTTAAAACCCGCCTCTGTCTTAATTCCTATGTGGCTCAGTGTCAAATTTGTTTTGATAAGTCCCCTGTGAAACACCTGAGGATATTTTTACTACCTTTGAGGCGCTGGTGTCCTTGTTTGGATCATGTGGAGGCGGGGATGGGTTTTTAAAAAATTTATTCCTTCATAGGATGTGGGCATCACTGGCAAGGCCCCAGTATTTGTTGCCCATCCCTAATTGCCCGTGAACTGAGTGGCTTCCTAGACCATTTCAGAGGACAGTTAAGAGTCAACCACATTGCTGTGGGTCTGGAGTCAAATGTAGGCCAGACAGGGTGACTAAAGGACATTAGTGAACCAGATGTGTTTTTACAGCAATCAATGATAGTTTCATGGTCACCATTACTGAGAATAGCTCTCAAGGACCAGAATTTTACGTTCGGTGTGCGGGCTGCGCGCCCGCCAATAATTGAAAGGCCTATTAAGGCCATTAACAAGGTAATTAACTCAAAATTTATGCTGCCCATCCAACCTAATGGTTGGCGGGCAGGCACAAAGGCCAAGCGGCCTTTACATCTTTTAGGAAACCTCATCCAAGAGCAGGATCCAAGAGCAGGATGAGGTTTCCTAAAGCTAATGCACATTAAATAAAAACTTTATTTTGAAATTTAAAACATGTCCCATCTCATGTGACATAGTCATAGGGGACATATTTTATAAAATTTTTATTTTCTTTAAAAGCACTGCAATCTCCCTAAGGCAGCTCCGTGCCTCAGGGAGATTGAAGCGCCCTTTTGTGCAAACTGCATGCCAGGCCTGCTCTCCCTCCTTCCACACAGGTAGCGCAGAGTTCTGCCACTCGCAATCCACACAGGGCAGGCTTTAACTGGGCCACCCACATGAAATCACAGAGTGGAGCCAATCGCAGGTGGTGGTCAGCTTCCTGACCACTCCCACTGAATGAGGGAATAATTCTGGCAAAGATCTCATTAATTTAATTTCCACCAGCTACCATGGTGGGATTTGAACCTATGTGCCCACAGAATTAGTATGCAGCCTCTGAATTATTAACCTAGTGACATTACCACTACGCCACCATCTCCACTAGTAGATGCAACTAGAAACCCATCAAAGTGAGGGTGGAGTTCTCTAGATGGGCTAAGTAATCTTTGGGGGCCAGACCGCAGAATCTGCAGCTTGTAATCATGAGCTCCCATTCTCTTTCTGTATTGCAGGTTAAAATAACTCCTGATCTGCCAAATGCTAAGGATAGACTTGGCCTACCAAGATCAAAGGGACAATATGAAACCATTCTGTTGAATGCACTGTTTACACCCCTCAGGTATAGAGGGCTGGATTTTCAAATCAGTTCGGGGTCTGGATTGGAGGCGGGCAGGTACGCAATTTACACCATCAGCCCCTCTGCTGGTTCACTGCCACAGCTCCAACCCCACCTTTCAATGAGGGTGCCTCGGGGTCAGTTCAACTGACCACCAGGAAGTGGCTGTTATTGTTATTATTGTTAATTGGCTGGCACAAATCTAACCTGGCCAAACACCTCCTCATCAGTCTACTCTTGACCATGAGTAAAGTAATGGAAGCGGTTGTCAACAGTGCTATCAAGCAGCAATTACTCAGCAATGACCTGCTCACTGACGCTCAGTCTTGGTTCCACTAGGGCTACTCAGCTCCTGACCCCATTACAGCCTTGGTCCAAACATGGACAAAAGAGCTGAGCTCAGAGGTGAGGTGAGAGTGACTGCCCTTGACATCAAGGCAGCATTTGACCAAGTGTGGCATCGAGTGTGGCAGTAAGGAACCCTAGCAAAACTGGAGTCAATGGGAATCTGAGGGGAAACTCTTCATTGGGTGGAGTCATACTTAGCGCAAAGGAAGAAGGCTGTGGCTGTTGGAGGCCAATCATCTCAGTCCCGGAATATCGCTGCAGGAGTTTCTCAGGGTAGAGTCCCAGCCTCAACCGTCTTCAACAATGACCTTCCTTCCATCATAACGTCAGAGGTGGGGATGTTTGCTGATGATTGCACAACATTCAGTACCATTCGCCAGTCCTCAGATACTGAAGCAGTCCGTGTCCATGTGTGGCAAGACCTGGACAATATTCAGGCTAGGGCTGATATGTGGCAAGTAACGATTATACCACACTTGTGCTGGGCAATGACTATCTCCAACAAGACAAAATCTAACTATTGCCCCTTGACATTGAGTGGCATTAACATCGCTGAATCCCGTACTATCAACAGCCTGGGGGTTACCATTGACCAGACACTGAACTGGACCAGCCAAATAAATATTGTGGCTACAAGAGCAGGTCAGAGACTGGGAATTCTGCAGTGAATAACTCACCCCCTGACTTCCCAAAGCCTGTCCACCATCTACAAGGCAGAAGTCAGGAGTGTGATGGAAAACTCTCCACTTGCCTGGATGAGTGCAGCTCCAACAACACTCAAGAAGCTTGACACCATCCAGGACAAAGCAGCCCACTTGATTGGCACCCATCCACAATCCTTAATGTTTACTCCCTCTACCACTGATACACAGTGGCAGCAGTGTGTACCATCTACAAGATGCACTGCAGCAACTCACCAAGACTCCTTCAACAGCACCTTCCAAACCACTGACTTCTGCCACCCAAAGGACCAGGGCAGCAGCTGCATGGGAACTCCACCACCTGCAAGTTCCTCTCCAGGCCACCCACCATCCTGACTTGGAAATGTATCATCGTTCCTTCACTATCGCTGGGCCAAAGTCCATGAACTCCCTTCCTAACAGCACTGTGGGTGTACCTACACCACATGGACTGCAGCGGTTCAAGAAGCTGCCTCACCACCACCTTCTCAAGGGTTATTAGGGATGAGCAATAAATGCTGGCCTAGTCGGTGACACCCACATCCTATGAAAGAATAAATTTTTTAAAAATACTGGACCCATTAAGCCCTGTTCCCACGCTAACAAGGATTTCCAGCTGGCAATGTAGGCAGCCTATGCTGGCTTGGGCCATGTTCAGACCAGCACGTTGGGCTCAGGGTAAGGTGGGGTGGGGCCCAATGGATCACGTCAGGGAACCCCTCTCAACCATAATGGTTGCCTAGCCATTCCTAGCCATTCCATAACCTAGGATCATGGCCAGGCAGCTGTAGTGTTTAAAAACATTTTTAAAAACTTACCCTGGCTTGTCCCTCGCAGTTTCGATCTTCAGATCAGCAGCTCACATCTTGACCTGTGGGGCTGCTGATCCCTCTACCGATATAATTAACAGGTGATCTGGTCATTGGTAGTTTTGAGGCCTTGGCTATTGGAGGGCCTCCTATTGGCTCTCCAACATTGGCAGCCTATCTGCCATCCCTGATTGGATAGCGTACCCAGCCACTGACCTTTAATTGGCTGAAGATTTGAAAATCTTGGTGGATGTGCTAAAAGCGCCGCCGTTCTGGATCTGGAACTAGCTTTCATTTCTAGTTCCTGACTCCTGACTGAAAATCCATCCCTGAGAGGCAAGCATTACAATTAATACAATTAATACTTGTCTGTTTCCAAAAGGAAAGAGGGAGATTTGCATTTATATAACACCTTTCATGACCTCCAGACATCTCATAGTGCTTTATAACCAATTAAGTATTTTTGAAGTATAATCACTGTTGTAATTAAAGAAGTACGATAGCCAAGGTCGCAAAAATACCAATCACTAGATCATCTGTTAATCATATCGGTAGAGGGATAAACTCTCTTGCTCTTTAAATAGTGTCATGGATCTTTCACATCCATTTGAGAGGGTAGATGGGGCATCAGCTTAATGTCTAATCCAAAAGATAGCATCTTTGACAATGTCGCGCTCCCCCAAGTACTGCACTGGGATGTCAGCATGGATTAAGGGCTCAAGTCTCTGGAGTGGGACTCAAAACCATAATGTTCTAACTCAGAAGTTTGGTTTGATGGTTTATAAGTAGCTCAAACCTTCGGAGGTGGGATTGTCCATCAGCAGTGACACTCCTGTTGGGGCAAATTTGAAGCTTTTAGATCACATTAAGTCAGCCTGCTAACACAGGCAGAAAAACAATATCCTGATTGGGATTCGGCAGCACTGAAGTTATCTGTAATGGAACAGCTGACATTGTCTATGTATCACATAAAACAGTTAATCAAGTAGAGACTCAGTTTAGACATTTGCATCTGCCTGATTCAATTCTCCCTGTTATCTGACTCAACTGCCAGTCTGCAATGAGGCAATCTTTTGGGGCAGGGACACTATTAAAGATTTTATTTGATAAGTATTCGCTTTGGATCAATTCGATCTAGCTTTTCTCTTTAAGATAACGTATTGATTACCCCAGAGCTCGAGTGAGAGTGACTGCCCTTGACATCAAGGCAGCACTTGACCGAATGTGGCAGCAAGGAACCCGAGAAAAACTGAAGTCAATGGGAATCAGGAGGCAAATTCTCCACTGGCTGCAGTCATGCCCAGCACAAAAGAAGATGAGGCCAATCACCTTAGCCTCAGGGCACTGCTGCAGTGCCACAGCCCAACCATTTACCCGCTGCTGCAATCACTTTCCATCCAATAAAAGGGGCTGAATAATATGTCTAACATAATATACATATATATACAACAATATAACCATATAATTGTAGTCTAGTGTGTGTTTTATTTTTTTTGTTAATAAATGTTTTAATTTAATTTTTTAAATCTCTATAAAAGTGTTAGTGGACTCATTACTTTTGAATTCAGTACACAAATCGTCTCATAATAAATACAAATTGCAAACCTGTTGTGATAGCGTGACCAAGTTTCCCTTGTGGATTTGGTCAGCCAGGCAAATACCACCTGCTGTATCATAACACACCCAAAAGGACAAGGGCTGCAGATGACTCCAAGTCACACACCATCCTGAACTATATTGTCGCTCCTTCAATGTTGCTGGGTCAAAATCCTAGAACTCCTTTCCTAACAACCCTTGACTTCAAGGCAACATTTGACCGAGTGTGGCACCAAGGAGCCTTAGTAAAATTGAAATGAATTTCAAGAAGCCACCTTCAAAAGGGTAATTAGAGATGGACAATATATGCCAGCCTTGCCAGCAACACTCACATCCCACATCCCGTGAATGAATTTTTTTTAAAGTTAATTGCGCCAAGAATTGGACTACTCTGGACCTTCTCTCAATTCCACATGGTTTGGGAGTCAAGAAGCTCTCATTCAATTGACATTACTGTGGAAATGATTCATATATTTATATTACTCTCCTTCCCATCCTATATTGGTTTTCATCCCTTCATTCATTACAACAATAACATGCATTTAATTAGTAGGCCAGCATTTATTGCCCATCCAAAGTTGCCCTTGAGAAGATGGTGGTGAGCTGCCTTCTTGAACCACTGCAGTCCGTGTGATGTAGGTACACCCACAGCACTGTTAAGGAGGGAATTCCAGGATTTTGACCCAGCGACAGTTCAGGAGCGTTGATATATTTCCATGTCAGGATGGTGTGTGGCTTGGAGGGGAAATTCCAGGTGGTGGTGTTCCCATGTGTCTGCTGCCCTTGTCCTTCTAGATGGTAGTGGTCGTTGGTTTGGAATGTGCTGTCTAAGGTCCCTTGGTGAGTTGCTGCAGTGCATCTTGTAGATGGTACACACTGCTGCCACTGTGCATTGGTGATGGAGGGAGTGAATGTTTGTGGAAGGGGTGGATGATCCAAAGTTTATAGAATATGGAGACCAGGAGAGCACTAGAATATTTGATTATGGAGGTGACAAATGCATGAATGCATGTTTGACGTATGTTGCTCCTGTACTTGCTTGCCATATTGTTCTTGTGCATTTATCGTTTGCTTACTTGTAAATCCTCTCTACCCTATCTTTCCTTGCTGGGGTAATGCCTCAACCAAGTCACTGCGAGCTCTCATTATATTAAATCAGTAAGTGTTGACTGGTTATTCAACTACTGGGGACCTCATAGCCTAGCTCCCTGCTTTGCTTACCCGACACACGCAATCTTGCACTCACACTAGGAGTCATTGGGCAGGGATCAGGATGAGGGATGAAATCATGTCCCACTCAGTTCAACAGCAGGGAGAACAACCATGCTCAGGCATGCCCTGACAGTTTCTAGGAGCCAGGTGCTACAGTGTGCTACATTGTACTAATGCATCTGTCATCTTGGCTGCAAGCCACCAGGCTAACAGGGTAAAGGAGTAGAGGCCAATTGCATCTACATGTTGTACTGTGGTCAAAAATGGATACCTTTTACAGAAGAACATAAGCATAGGAGCTTGAGAAGGCCATTCAGTCCTTGGAGGTTGCATTGCCATTCAGTAAGATCATGGTTGATATCCTACCTCAGTTCCACCTCCACTATCCCCATACTCTTAACTCCTTTGTATCTAAAAATCTGTTGACCTCTCTTGAATATACTCAACAACTAAGCATCCCCAACTCTCTGGGGTAGAGAATTCCGAAGATTCATAAGCTTTTGAGTGAAGTAATTTTCCCTCACCTCAGTCCTAAATGACTAACCTCTTGTTCTGAGACTGCCACCCTGTGTTCTAGATTCCCCAAAAAGGGCAAACATATTTGCTGTCAAGCCCCTTGAAACTTTAATATGTCTCAATTAGATCACCATTTATTCTTCTAAACTCCAGGGAAAATTGGCCTAATCTACACAATTTCCCCTCAAAGGGCAATCCCCTCATCGCAGAACCCAGTCTACTGAACCTTCATTGTACTCCCTCTAGGGTAGGTAGGTCATGTTTTAAGGAGATCAAACCTTCACACGTTACTCCAGGGGCTGAATCTTCGGCTCGGCGAGTGGGCATTGCCCCCGCTCGCCGAGGTATAAAATGACACATGGTGATGTCAGGTGCGCGTCTCAATGTCACTGCGCGTCATTTAGACTTTCAGTTCGGCGGGTACGCAGCTGAGTCAGCTGCGCGCCCACCGAACTGTTGAAAGCCTGTTAAGGCCATCAATGAACTAATTAAGCCTATTGAGAAAGCTGTATGTCCAACTTTAAGGTTGGCGGGGGGCAGGCGAAGAGCCCAGGCGGTCTTCGCATTTCTCATGGAACCTCATCCATTGGCGGGATGAGGTTTCATGAATTATTTCAAATTTTCAGAAAATTTTTTATTAAAATTAATGCACATGTCTCAGCTCATGTGACAGTTTCACATGAGCGGACATGTCATAAAATTTTTTACAACACTCTATTGAACTATTAAAACTAATCTCCCTGAGATACCTCTGTGCCTCAGGGAGATTTCTGCGCTCTTCCGCACGCATCCACAAAAGAGCGCACTCCCAACTCAGGGAGCCGCCCCCCCCTCGCCCGCACAGGGAGCGCTCAGCGCTTCCGGGCGCACGTCACGCTGGGCGGGCCTTAATTGGCCCGCTCACGTTAAATGGCGGCGCGGACCCCATTGGGGGCGCCGATCAGGTCCACGCCCGCTCCCACACAACCCCACCGACAGGAGGAAAACTCTACCCCAGGTGTGGCCTCACCAATGCCCCGACAATTGTAGTCAAACTTTTTTACATGCCGAGAATTGAGATATCTGTAGTGGAGTGCATTATGTGAAAGTGCAAATTGTAATGAATATCAATTTGTTCACTGTAATACAAAGCACAGCGTTTGACTCTGAAGAAGTTCGAAAGTCTGAAGCAGGCATTTAGAATCTGAATTTCATCTGGGATGTTCCTAGTATGGAGCCAGGGTTTAATGGTTTGTCTTAATGAGAATTTTTTGTGCCTCATATAAGTGCAACCAATAAGATATACCATCCTCAGAATCCAATTTACCAAGTTACAATTTACCACAGAGAAACATCAGCTGCCAAAGGAAATTCAGAAGTGAAGCAGCAATTAATTATGCACATTGTTGAACTCAATGGCCCTATTATGTAATAACTAATATGGACATGAGGCTGTCTTGGGGAAATGGAGATGGAAATGGGCAGGTCTGTCTGAAGGACAAGACCACTGGACTCCTCACTGCTCAGCTCCATCGGTTTCCACTGTTGCATTAAGAGAAAGCCCAGAAAATGATTATGGGAAAGAATTTTGCTTCCTGTGATGCTGGGCTGGAAGAACAGGCAGGTGTGGGACACAACCGCCAAACAGCAATTTATCAAGCCAAGATTTTTAACAAGGAGGTTTGTAACCAGGACCCAGAATGATTCTCATTATCAGCATTTACTTAGATAAGGATGTCAGTCAAACAGATCCCTTTTTAAGAGAAGGTTTACCTTTCCTTCTCCAGGTGTTTCTCTATTTGGACACATAGGGAAAAACTTTTACTCGTTGGGTGGGCGCATGCCCAACCTGACTGAGCGTGAAATGACGCACAATTCAGTTGGCGGGCGCATGCCAGAGTCAGCAGCACGCCCACCGACAATTAAAAGGCCTATTACGGCCATTAAAAAATTAATTAAAAGAAATTTTTCACTACCCCGTCCAACCTTACGGTTGGCGGGCAGGTGAAAAGGCCAAGCAGCCTTTGCACTTTTTAGGAAACCTCATCCACGGGCGAGTGAGGTTTCCAAAAGCAAATAAAAATCAAATAAAAATTTTTAAATTGAATTAATAACATGTCCCTGCTCATGTGACAGAATCACATGAGAAGTTCACACTCGCCCCGCTCACCCTCCACCACCCCCCTCAGGCAGCGCTGAGCACTGAAGCTCATGTTTCACGCTGGGCGGGCTTTAACTGGCCCGCCAGTGTGAAATCACGGTCGGGCCCTGATTGCGGGCAACAGTCGGCTTCCTGATCGCCCCCGCCAAGCCCACCCGACAAGGGCAAGGTTCCTCCCTGAATGAAAGGATAGACTCACCTTCAGTCTGTATTTTCAAAGAGTAGCCTCACCATTAGCATTTATTTTAAACTACCCACCTTCATTGCAATGATGGTCTTTGTGCTCAATTTGACATTAAGTAGAACGACACAGAATTTTACAACATTTGGCCCAGCCAGTCTATGCCAGTGTTTATCCTCCATATGAGCCTCCACTCACCCTACTCCATTTAAACCAATCAACTTATCCTTCTATTCATTTCTTGCTTAACTAACTTCCCCTTAAATACATCATATAATTTGTTTTAACTACACCATGGGACAGTGAGTTCCACATTCTCACCGACCTCTGGTTAAAAAGGTTTCTCCTAATTATCATTTCCTTTTCTGGAGGTTTTGCCCAATATTGTTTCTACCTTGAACTGGGCTGGAGCATGATAGCTTGTTTACTGAAATCAGTTACAACTGGAAAGGCCCAGTAACAAGAGTCTTTCTGCTTCTCACTTTTAACTGAAGAGGTGAGTTTTCTAGACATTTACCACTGCCTTTACATGATCTTTAAGAAGGCTAGGAACACAAGGACAATGTATGAGTAGTTTAAGAATGCACGGATGTTAAATAAATTCACAGTTCAGTTATTGCGTTAGGAACAGGGGTAGGCCATTCAGCCCCTCAAAACTGTTGCCCCATTCAATTAAATCATGGCTAATCTGCACCTCAACCCCATTTTCCTGCCATTGTTCTCTATCCCCTGAGATCCTTCCAAAAATCTATTGATTTAAATCTTGGAGGCTTCAGTTGATCCCAAGCATCCACAGCCTTTTGATGGAGACAGTTCCAGATTTTCGCGCCCTATGTGTGAAAAAAATTTGTTTTCTCATCTCACTCCTAAATTTATAGATGATGCCCACTTGTTTAGGATTCTCCCACCAGAGGAAATTGTTTTTTTTCTGTAACTGCCCTGTTGAATTCTTTAATCATTCTGAGCGCCTCGTTCAGATAATCCCACAACTTTCTGAACTCATTGGAAAATTACCCCTGGCCCATAATGCCAAACCGGCCACCTCTTCATTTTACCACCATTTCCCAACTGATCTTGGCTTCACCTAATATCCAACTTTAGGGGCATTTGGGCTGGGGAGGGAGGGATTTTATGGAGCTCACAAAAACAGGAAACATGGCGTGTGAGGTGACTTAATTAGGCGGGAAGTGAAATATCAACATACCAATGGCGGGTTAAGATGCAGAGATAAAGTCAGTGGTGTGTTTATGGCGTGTTGCGCCTCACACTGGCCTGTGGCGGGTTCACGCTTCCAATACATTTGCATGCCATGAATAGTCATTAGTGTAAAACTTTTTTTTAATTACGTCCTACCTTCAAGATAAAATCAATGGCACACGAGAAACTCGTGGTGCCTGGCTCACATTAGCTTAAAGGTGGCGTGCACCAGTCGACTTTGTGCAGTTGTGTGTAAGACCAGCAGTTTTGCTTGTTTAACTCTACAGCACAAGAGAGAGGAGCAGGAGAATGGCAGTTTGCATCGAAGCTCCAGAACAACAAGGATGAATCAGTTATGGGAGAGGGCAAGGCGTTGGAGTGGGATCCAGGGGAGGACAGAGGGTGGGGTCGGGGACCTAGAACAGTGAAGTGCGAAGGGCCTGGGTCCTCTGTGTGGTGGAGTGGTGGCAACATTCAGTCAAAGAAAAAAAATAAGGGGCCTAAAGAGTGGTGTCAGTACTGTCCATCTCAGGGTGTTGGCTAGTAGATTCCTTACAAGGCCTTGAGTTCACTTTCAACATTTCAATTCTCCCCGCTGAAAGTGGTCTGGGACAATGTCCTTTACAATGCAGGGAAGGGAGGGTCAGCTGAGCCTGCAAGTTCAGCTATGCCCCACAGAGTGGTTGAGTACAACACTGGACACTTACATGAACATTCAATAAAGAATGAGCAAAAAAACATAACATTGTTTCTTCCACATTAAAGGAAATGTCCCTAACTCCCTTGTAATCATCAATGCATGCCAACAATGAGGCGTGCCAGTACATTTAGCTTTCTGACTAAGCTAGTCTCAACAAATAACAATGATGCACATATGAATAAAGTGAAACCACTGAGATATTTATTTTATAAAACACCCGAGCCACATTTGTGCTCTCAAGCCCTACGTCAATGGCAATATAGTTGGGCAGGAAAGCTGTGACCCTGATACGTGCCCTTCTTGTTTGACCAGGAGGCTCCTTTATAGCCCACCCCCAGCTGCAGCTTTGTCAGCTGATGGTGATTCACCATTGAAAAGCAGCCCCTGCCATGGAATTGAATATGTCTCCCGTGCATGCTGCCAGAACTTTAAATTTCAATTGTAATTGTCTGGGAAACGGGAAAAAGCAAGAGGGCAGAAGTGACGCACACTTCTGGTTGCACCATCGGGAATGACACACTGTTGACAAAGTCCACTCCCCTCCGCCCCCCCACCACCCCCCAACAACCGCCCTTTGAGTTTTGGATTTACCTAAGGAACCACTTGGAACAAAGGAACACAGAAGCAGGAGTTGGCCATTCACCCCTTGAGCTTGCTCCACTATTCAACTAGATCATGGCTGATCTTCTACCGCAATGCCATTTTCCCTCACTATCCCCATATCCCTTGATGCCTTTAATACCTAGAAATCTTCAATCTCTGACTTGAATATACTCAATACAGGAACATAGGAACTCAAAAAAGCGCATCTAGCTATCATTTGACTACTGAGCTTCTCGACTGCTCCAAAATACATCTCGTGTCTGATGGAAGGCATTAGGAAAGATCATTGATATTTTACACCAAGACTACCAATATAAAACTACAATTGGTAAATGTAGCATGCTTGGCAGGAATTGATGACTTTGGAAATATAATTCCCAAACCTCTCCACCACTGGGAATTTCCTCACCTTATGTCTGTGTCTGTGGTAGGCTAATCAATAGAAATTGACCATGATGAGTCAACAACAACTTCATGATCATTGTATCAGCCATCTACCAGAATGATAGAAGGCCAACTAATTGAACCTTGGCCTTTTTTGGTTGAACCATTCCTATGTTCCTATCTTGGGATGTGTCCACTTTCAGTAACAGAAGTTTTGTTACAAAATCTGTTTCACTTTCAGCTGCTGTAAGCACATTTTATGTCAAATCATATTGCGGAATGTGAAAATCGTGCCTTCTTGATAAAGTAGGAGGGGTATTGATTTTGATTATGAAATCAATGGGACTGAAATATTAAAGTAGATACTCAGCCAAGTTCACTTGACATTTCATGCAAGAGTAGAATTTTGTTTCAAAATGTCTTACAGGGAGGGAAATAACTGGGTCGAAATTTCAACTGAGGCTCTCCCAATCTTGAGTTGTAACTTGGGCAGAAGATTGGCAGAAACACTGAGGAGATGGCTGAGGTTATGGCAGGGAATTGAGAGGTCCCTCTACAGTTATTCTATCCACGTCCATTGTTGTGTTAATGACAGTATGGCAGCAGTTGGAGTTATGTCAGGACAGAAATTGGCTATTGGGCTCTTTAACCCTGTTCAATTATTTTGTTGGTCTTGGCAGCTCTGCCTCTTTAATCTCAATTTCCTGCTCCCGCTCCATGTCTCTTAACATCTTTACTATCCAGTTAAGTATCTCCATGTTTTCTGATGACTACAACATTGCGGTCGCCAATCATATTTGAGTTGCAGTGGGTAAGGCAAACACATTTTTTGTTGGTTGACGCGATGTTGATGTTGATGCGATGCGATTTCGAAGCATGTTAGTCCCAGCTGACTCTGGCTCCGCTGTGCATTATTTTCTTAGTCCTGCTATTCCATGCTACTCATGGTATTATGCTGGGCTATCACTGTAACATTGGCTGGAGCCTAGCAGAAACCCAAGAGATTTTGCATAGAATTTAAATCTCGGTAAAACGCTATTCAGCTCAACTAGTTTATGCCAGTGTTTATGCTCCACATAAACCTACTCCACCCTTCTTCATCTTACCCTATCAGCATATCCTAGTTTTTAATGCCCCCCGACACCATCCTGTGTTTATCGAACTTACCCTTAAATGCATCTATGCTATTCACTTCAGTTACTGCATGTGGTAACTAAGTCCATGTTCTCACCACTCCCTGGGTGAAATAGCTTCTCCTCCATTCCTTATTGGATTTGCTGGTGACAATCTTATAAAGTTGTGACACTTATTTCTGAACTCCCCCACAAGTGGAAACATCTCTACATCTAGCCTAACAAACCCCTTCTTGGTCTCGCCATCCTGACTTGGAACTATATTGCCATTCCTTCACTGTCGCTGGGTCAAAATCCTGGAACTCCCTCCCTAACAGCACTGTGTGTGTACCTACACCACATGGACTGCAGCGGTTCAAGAAGGCAGCTCACCATCACCTTCTGATGAGCAGCCAGGGATGGGCAATAAATGCTGGCCCAGCCAGCGAAGCTCACATCCCGTGAATGAATTTTTAAAAATCTCTATCAGGTCACCCTTCAGCCTTCTCTTTTCTAGATAAAAGAGCCTCATCCTCTTCAGTCTTTCCTGATAGTTACACCCTCACAGTTCTGATATCATCCTCATAAATATTTTGCACCTTCTACAATATCATTTTAAAATATGGAGATCAGAACTATGTACAGTACTCTAAATATGATACAGCCAAAGATTGTTTCAAACTCAACAGAATGATGATATGGCATAAGTGGGCTGGACCATTTCTCCAGTGTTTTCAAAGGTTCCCTAGTTACAGGAAGGTGTTTGGCTCTTGTGTTTCTGGCTAACTTTAATGGTTTGTGCCTCTTCCTGCTATTCCTGGCTAAATCCGATGTTCAAGTTTGGCCTACCCTGATCCATGTTTTTGGGATTTCGAGGGCAGAATTTTACGGGCAGTCCCGTCGAAGTCAAAGGACTTTTGAACAGCTCGCCACATTTCCCGGCCTTGCCCTCACCACGACAGGGCCATAAAATTCCGCCCTAAGAAATTTAGCCCGCATTTTTTTTAAAAAGTCTCCTAAATTAAGAATTAGAAAATTATGAATATACTTTATCACAATATCTTGGCCCTGAAATTCCATAACCCAGAAATTAATCTAAGCCTGTTTTCGGGCTCAGATTGTGACCAGTTTGTGCCCAAACTGAGAGGCCCCAGGCTCTTCGGAAGTTGAGGTTCTTGAGCTCCATCAATACACTTGGTGCAAGCTGCCAGGTGCAAACTCCCGCCCCAGGCAGCTCGTCCAAGGAAAGTTGCCAGCGTCAGGTTGCCAGCCTTCCAGGCAGTGACCCTCTGGTAAGTCCAGGGAAGGGGGATGGTGCGGGCTACAGATGGGGTCACGAGGATCATGACCCCTGTGGAATCCAAAGCCTGCCCCGCTAAACGCTGATAAATTTTTAAAAAGATGTTGGCTGCTAAATTGCCTATTTATGGGGCCTAACATTATTTTTAGGCATCCATTCAGGATGTCTAATAAAAAAGGACCACAAATTTGTCAGTGGAACCTGCATCTGTACAAATTGGGCATTGGCCATCCAACTTTTGTGCCCTCTAAAGAATGGGCAAAATGCATACCAATTTCTAGGCCAATGACTTTGCGGCTCTCTTGCTGTAACTCTGGTTGAAGATCAGTAGAAATCTTATGGAAACAACATGAACAGCCTTCCTTGTGGTGCAGCAGATTGGAATAATAACACTGAAATCAATAGCAGTGTGTGGAAAGGAAAGGGAAATAAACAGATACTGTATTCACAGTTAATGGGTGAATAATCTGATGTCTGCTTACAAAGGAACAGGAGGAGGCCATTCAGCCTCTCAGTCTGCATTCAATTAGATCACCGCTGGCCTGAATCATATTTGCTTTCATTGGTTCTGTAACGCTTAAAATCCTTGCTCAACAGAAATCTATCACAGAATGACGGAATTGTTATAGTGCAGAAGGAAGCCATTTGACCCATCATGTCTGTGCTGGCTCTCCATTTAAGTGCCGTTTCCCCCACCTTCTCTCTGTAACCCTGCAGATTGTTTCTTTCCAAATAATCATCTAATTCCCTCTTGAATGCCTTGATTGAACCTGCCTCCAGCACACTCCCAGGCATTGCATTCCAGACCTTAACCACTCGCTGTGTAAAAAAGTGTTTTCTCATATCGCTTTTGCTTCCTTTGCCAATAATTACTTTAAATCTGTGCCCTCTCGTCCTACATCCAAGCGGGAACAGTTTCTCCCTATCTACTCTGTCCAGAGCTCTCCTGATTTTGAATACCTCTATCAAATCTCCTCTTTTCTCCAAGGAAAAGGGTCCCAACTTCTCCAGTCTTACCTCATAACTGAAGTTCCTCATCCCCTTTACCATTCTCGTAAACATCTTCTGCACTCTCTCCGATGCCTTCACATCATTCCTAAAATGCAGCACCCAGAACTGTATGCTGTACTCCAGCTGAGGTCTAACTAGTGTCTTATACAAGTTCAACATAGCCTCCTTGCCCTCGTACTCTATGCCCCTATTAATAAAGCCGCAGATACGTAAACTTTATTAACTGCTCTCTCAACCTGTCCTGCCACCTTGAATGATTTATGTACATATACACCCAGGTCCCTCTGCTCCTGCATGCCCTTTAGAGTAGTATCCTTATGTTATACCATCTCTCCATGTTCCAAAATGTATCACCTCACATTTCTCTGCGTTGAGCTTCATCTGCCACCTATCCAACGATTCAACCAACTTGTCTATGTTCTTTTGAAGTTCAATAGGAGGAGTTTACAATGTTTACATAATTTACATAATTTACAATGCTTCCAAGTTTTGTATCATCCACAAATTTTGAAATTTTTCCCTGTACACCAAGGTCTATATCATTAATAAATATCAGGAAAAGAGAGGGTCCAATGCTGATCCCTGGGGAACTCCACTATAAACCTTCCTTCAGCCCAAAAAACATCTGTAAACTCTCTGTTTCATGTCACTCAGCCAGTTTTGTATCCATGTTGCTAATGTCCCTTTTATTCCACGAGCCAAAACTTTTCTCACAGGTCTGTTGTATGGCACTATATCAAATGCCTTTTGGAAGCCCATGTACACCACATCAACAGCACTGCCCTCATCAACCCTCTCTATTATCTCTTTGAAAAACTCCAGCAAGTGAGTTAAACATGATTTTCTCTTAAGAAATCCATGCTGGTTCTCCTTAATTAACCCACATTTGTCCATGTGACTATTAATTCTGCTCCAAATTATAGCTTCCAGAAGTTTCCCCACCACTTTAGTTAAACTGACTGGGGTCTGTTGTTGCTGGGTTTTTTCTTACAGCTTTTCTTGAACAAGGGTATAACATTTGCAATTCTCCAGTCCTCTGGCACCACTCCTGAGTCTAAGGAAGACTGAAAAATTATGGCCAGTGCCTCTGAAATTTATACTCTCACTTGCCTCAGTATCCTTGGATGCATCTCACCCGGTCCCAGTGTCTTGTGCACTTTAAGTACAGATAGAGTACCCAATATCCCCTCCTTATCAATTTAAAACCCTTCTAGTGGCTGAATTTCCTCTTCTTTCACCAGGGCCTGGTTAGTATCTTCTTCCTTGATAAAGACAGGTGCAAAATATTAATTTAATACCTCAGCCATGCCCCCTGCCTCCATGTGTGAATCCCCTTTTTAGTCCCTAATCGGCCCCACTCCTCCTCTTACCACTTTTTTACTATTTATATGCCTCTGCAAGATATTGGGATTCCCTTTTATGTTAGCTGCCAGTCTCCTTTCATACAGCCTCTTTGCTTCTCTTACTTCCCTTTTTCACCTCCCCTCTGAACCTTCTGTATTCAGCCAGCTTCTCAATTGTATTCAGTCTCAAGTTTTAACATTTTCGATTGACCCCTCAACCGCAACAATTTTTTTGGGGAGGGAGCTCTAGATTTCCACCGGCTTTTGTGTGAAGAAGTGCTCTTTACATCGCCCCTGAACAACCTTCTTCTTCAGGTAACGTCCTCAATTATTCGAGGGTTGATGAACTGTGGCTCATGCTGTCATTTTACTATGGGGCAGGGTGAGGAGGCAGGCCCTGAATCTAACTCAGCAAGAACTGGGATCAAATCTTGCGCTTTTGGTCTTACTTTGAACCACATGCTAGCCATCTAGCCAATTGAGCTAACCGGGCCCACCCCCTGAACAACTTAGCTCTAATTTTAAGGCTTTAAGGCCCACATGTCCATCCTTGGCCTGCTGCATTGTTCCAGTGAAGCTCAACACAAACTGGAGGAACAGCACCTCATCTTCCGACTAGGCACTTTACAGCCTTCTGGACTGAATATTGAGTTCAACAATTTTAGATCATGAACTCTCTCCTCCATCCCCACCCCCTTTCCGATTCCCCCCCACCTTTTTTTCCAATAATTTATATAGATTTTTCTTTTCCCACCTATTTCCATTATTTTTAAATGTATTTCCATCCATTGTTTTATCTCTACCTTTTAGCCTATTTCGATTCCTTCACCCCACCCCCACTAGGGCTATCTGTACCTTGCTTGTCCTGCTTTCTACCCTAATTAGTACATTCCTTAGCTAATATCACCACCGTTAACACCTCTTTGTCCTTTTGTCTGTGACATCTTTTGGCAATCTTCACCTATCACTGGCCGTCTATCCAGCTCTACTTGTCCCACCCCCCCTTAAACCAGCTTATATTTCACCTCTCTTCTGTTTTTACTTAGTTCTGTTGAAGGGTCATTCGGACTCGAAACGTTAACTGTGTTCCTCTCCACAGATGCTGCCAGACCTGCTGAGTTTTTCCTGGTATTTTTATTTTTATTTTTGTTTTGGATTTCCAGCATCCGCAGTTTTTTGCTTTTATCTAATTTTAAGGTTATTTGTTCTGGGACCAGATCCAACAGCAGCAACAGGAAAAGCTCAGTAGCAAGAATCGTTCTGGCTGTCACTTTTAACTAATGAGCTGAATTTTCCACGCATTTACCACTGCCTGTACAAGGTCTACAGGATGAGTGCTAGGGCACAGGAACAATGTAGGAATAACCTGAGAGAGCAAGGGAGTTAAATAAATTCACAGTTCATTTATTGCTTTGGTACAGGAGTAGATGGTTCAGCCGCTCAAGGTGTTCCAGAATTTTAATTAGATCATAGCTGATCTGCACTCAATCCCATTTTACCCACTTTGCTCTCTATCCCTTGATTACCCTTACCCAACACAAATCTATCGATCTCAGTGTTGCAAATTTCAGTTGGCCCAATCCTCAACAGCCTTTTAAAGGAGAAAACTCCAGACTCCCCACTACCCTCTGTGTGAAGAGGTGCTTCCTGAATCACCCCTGACTGGCCAATTCTATTTTAAGGTTGTGCTGGACTCCGTCACAACAGGAAACAGTTTGACCCTATCTACCCTGCTCATTTTAAACACTTTGATTGGATCATCCCATAATCTTCTATACTCCTCCTATGTTAATCCTCTAAACCCTTGCCACAGAAGCAGGCAAATGCAAGGTGATATAAAGGATCCAGTGCAGGCTCTAGGTGCCGGGGGTGGGGGGCGGTGGGGGGGTGGGGGGTGTGGCCTGGGAAGAAAGATGGTTGTTAAATCCATTCTTGGTGAGCCTCCACCATATTATACAGGTGAATAGCTGCATTTTAGAGTGGGCATAGGACTGAAGTAGATGTATCAAGAGAGAAACCAAAGCCCACACAGTCTTTGGAAATAAAGGCAAGAGATTATGATTGAGGGTGTTGATTAGCCCTGAACACAATTGGAATAAAGAGTTGCATTGTTGTAGCACTTTAATGGCCTCAGGATATTGCAAAACACTTCCCTTCCAATAAAGTACCTTTGAAGTGTAATCACTGTTGTAATGTAGGAAATGCAGCAGCAGAATTGTACACTGCAAGCTCTCAGAACAGCAATATGATAATGATGAGGTGATTTAAGTTTGTGATGTTCATTGAAGGATAAATATTGGACTTAATTACACCCACCGAAGATGCAGACTTGGTTTAAGATTTTATTTGCAAAATGGCACCTTTGACAGTGCAGCACTTCCTTAGTACAGTAAAATCTTTGTTATCCAGCATTCCCAGGGAATGGGTGACACCGGTTAATCAAAAATGGCCGTTAACGGGGAGTTACATTACTCCGGACACAAGACAAGGTGCTGCTCTATCTTTGAGGGGTTGAGGGGAGAGGGGAAGCAGCTGGACAGTCAAGGGACCCAGCACAGCAAGGGATCACAGTAAAACCAGCACAACTTAAGACTAAGCTGATACCACAATTTACACCAAGACCTTTAAACCCACTTTAAAAAAAAATTGAACTGCAAGTTTCACTGACAGTTGCTCTGAGTGGTATATCTTTGCTCAGGCACAATAATTAAAACTGACCCAAAAATTCAATAATTTCAATGTAAAACCTAAGGATAACTTATGCAGATTTAGTCTATTGTTATTATTAGTGTTTTTTAAGAATGCATTAACTGAACACTAAAAGTGTGGTTTATATGGATTTCAGCAAAGTCTTTGACAAGGTCCCACATGGGAGACTTATAAAGAAGGCAAAGACACATGGGATACAGGGTAATTTGATAAGGTGGATTCAAAATTGGCTTAGTTGTAGGAGGCAGAGGGTGATGACAGAAGGATGCTTTAGTGACTGGAAGCCAGTGTCCAGTGGCGTACCACAGGGATCTGTGCTCAGTCCCCTATTATTTGTCATTTATATAAACGACATAGATGACTATGTGGGGGGTAGGATTAGTAAGTTTGCAGATGACACAAAGATTGGCCGGGTGGTTAACAGTGAGGTTGAGTGTCTTGGGCTACAGGAAGATATAGTCGGGATGGTAAAATAGGCAGATAAGTGGCAGATGGAACTTAACCCTGAAAAGAGTGAGGTGATACACTTTGGAAGGAGTAATTTGACAAAGAAGTATTCAATGAATAGCATGGCACTAGGAAGTTCTGAGGAACAAAGGGACCTTGGCGTGTGTGTCCATAGATTTCTGAAGGCGGAGGGGCACGTTAGTGGAGTGGTGAAAAAGGCATATGGGACACTTGCCTTTATCAATCGAGGCATAGATTACAGAAGTAGAGAGGTCATGTTGGAGTTGTATAGAACCTTGGTGAGGCCACAGCTGGAGTACCGTGTGCAGTTCTGGTCGCCACATTATAGGAAGGATGTGATTGCACTGGAGGGGGTGCAGAGGAGATTCACCAGGATGTTGCCTGGGATGAAACATTTAAGTTATGAAGAGAGGTTGGATAGACTTGGGTTGTTTTCATTGGAGCAGACAAGACTGAGGGGTGACCTGATCGAGGTGTACAAGATTATGAGGGGCATGGACAGGGTGGATAAGGAGCAGTTGTTCCCCTTAGTTGAAGGGTCAGTCACAAGGGGGCATAAGTTCAAGGTGAGGGACAGGAGGTTTAGGGGGGAGGTGAGGGAAAACTTTTTTACCCAGAGGGTGGTGACGGTTTGGAATGCACTGCCTGGGAGGGTGGTGGAGCGGGTTGCCTCACATCCTTTAAAAAGTACCTGGATGAGCACTTGGCATGTCATAACATTCAAGGCTATGGGCCAAGTGCTGGTAAATGGGATTAGGTAGGTAGGTCAGGTGTCTCTCGTGTGTCGGTGCAGACTCGATGGGCCGAAGAGCCTCTCTGCACTGTGTGATTCTGTGATTCTGTGACTGGAGTGGGACATGAACCCACAACCTTCTGACTCAGAGATAGGGATGCTACCACTGGGCCTCAACCAACATCTTAAACAGCTGTCTCCGCTTTTTGTTTGCTTTCCATTCCATTTTGTTTTCTTCAGATTTCCTAAGATCTCTCTCTCCTGAAGAGATTTTACCTTCTCGGGTGCAAGAGATCAATTAATGCTCAGTTCGACGCACTTCTATACTTCCACTTGCTAGAAATCTCAGTCTTGGGAGCTTTGATGTAAAATGGCGCAGGGTAAAGATATATTCAATATCAAAAGGCATGCTAGGTGTGTAAAAAGGGTGTCAGAAGGGTAAGAAATAATTTTGAATGGAAAATGACAAGAGAAGTCAAGCAGAATTATTTCCATTATATTGAGAAATATAAAAATGATAGGTGGAGTGGTATCAGTTTCGGGAATGACAACTCATGCTACACATGCAGAAAATATGCTCAGTAAGATTTCTGTCTCCATCTTTACTGAGAAGAGCCAGGTAACCTGTCTGATCTGGAATGGGAATGAGAGGGCTTTGCAGAGGTAAGTTGTAATGCTTCACATTACTACCAGCAAGGTCACTGAACAGCTGTGCAAATTTAAGGTAAATAAATCTCAGGGAGTGGATAAGGTGCAACCAAGGACCCACCAGAAAATTGCAGGAACTCATTCACAAATCTTCCCGTAATCAGTGAATCCTGGAGATGTGCCAGGGAACCAGAAAAAAGCAGATATCACTCCTATTGTTCCTTAAGGTCACAAAAGTGACCCAGGAAATGACAGACCAGCGAGTTTGATGTCCATAGTGGGTAAAGTTACTAAAGATAAGATAATGGAATATCTGGATAGAAATAAAATCATGAACATGGGTATGTGAAAGAGAGATTTTGCCAATTGAACTTATTGGTTTTCTGTCATTTTAATTCTTCACCTTGCTCCCACTCTGACCTCTCTGTTCTCAATCTCCTGAAATGTTCCAATGAAGCTCAATTTAAGCTTGAGGAACAGCACTTCAACTTTTGATTTGGCACCTTACAGCCTTCCAGACTCAACACTGAGTTCAACAATTTCGAACTGTAATCTGCCCACTCCATTTTGTTTGCTTTTTCTTTGCTGGTTTTGATTTTACTCTCGTATTTCTTTTTGTTGCTTTTGGATGGCAGCTGCTTATGATTCTGCCATTTGCACCTCCCCTGGCCATATCCTTTGTTTCTTTACTTGTTCCTTCACCCCTCCCTTTGGCCTTACACCACCAGCTCCTTGTCATTGAATCTCTCCTGCCCTCCACCCTTTTTAAAAACCTTTCCTTTAGTCCTTCTTCTCACCTCCCCCCCACTTCCCCCCGCACCCTCACTTTCACTTACTTAAAGAAGATAGTGTCTCTAACTTTTCTCAGTTCTAATGCAAGGGCACCAACCTCAAGCGTTAACTTTGCTCCTCTCTCCACTGAAGCTGCTAGATCTGCCAAGTATTTTCAGCAGTTCCTGTTTATATTTCAGGTTTCCAGCTTCTGCAGTATTTTGCTTTTGCATTACTAGTTTTCTTTGGGTTTCTGACAGAAGAGTTTAATAGGGGTAAGTCGGTGAATGTGGATGAGGCCTTTGGTGCAGTTCCCCAAGAAAGGCTGGTGCTGAGAATAAGTGAGGTTTAGTGGAACTAATTTACGGTGGATCCGAAATTGGTTGACCAATAAAATTGTTATTCAGGGGTTGTCATCAGCACAGAAGAATGTAAATCAGGGGCATTCCCAAGAATCTATTTAGGGACCTCGTCTTCACATCTGCAGCTGAGAGTAATGAAGTGGTGCTTAAATTTGAAGTTGATATAAAGCTAATGAAGATGGTAGCGTCCAAAGCTGGCATTATCTGGTCCGTACTGAATTCTGCAAACAGCGATGATATCACCTCTTATGGTTCTCTTTTCTAGTGTAAGCTAAGGGAAGATTTGAATATACTTGGCAGTTGGGCAGACAGGATGCAGATGAAATTCAATGTACTGAAATGCAAAATGTTTCATATGGGAACAAAAAAGTCCAGTAGATTGTGATGGCTATAAATTGAGGTTACCATAGCAATGCTCGGTGGCAATAAGTCAAGCAAATCAGATGTTGGGATGTATAAAAAGATTAATAATGAACCAATATAGTCTGGTAATCATGCCACTATTATTGGTCTGACAGCACTTAGAATACTGTGTACAGTTCTGGTTGCCACATTATAAAAAGGGTATTGTAGCCACTGAAAAGATGCAGAGGAGAGCAATAGGAATGATTGAGGGATGGGGTGATGGGATTATGAGGAGCGTTAATTTAAATTAAACATGTTCTCACCAGAAAAGAGAACAATAAGAGGTGATATCATTGCCATTTGCAGAATTCAATAAGGACGAGGCAAATGTCAACCATGACAAGCTATTTCACCTTGCCCAGCACAGTAGAACATAATTAGGCAAGAACTAGGAGCTGGTGTGGACCATTTGGCCCGTTGTGCCTGCTCTGCCATTCAACAAAATCATGGCTGATTTTCTGCCTCAACTCCACCTTCCCGAAGAGGAAGAAGTTCAAAACTTTTCACATTGTTTGAGGGAATAGCAAATCTATGGAACATGCTCCCTTGGCGATGGTAGAAGCAAACAGTATGATTCATTCAATTGAATTTGATGCTTCTTCGAGAAAATAATATTTTGGCATGTATCAAATGAGCGATTTGAGGCGTGACACGTGGTATGTGCAACATGCTTGGGAGGAGCAGGTGACTTTGGATGTATAGTTCCCAAAGTTTTCTATCACTGGGACTTTCCTCACCTCATGTCAATGTTTGTTGTAGGCTAAATGATAGTGATTGATTCTATAATCCATCAAAAACTCCGTTGTCGTACTGGGTGATTACTGGAGGGTGAACCAGATGAACTTTAGTCTTTTTCCATCTAGTTCCTAAAAAAAAGATTGTTCTGACACATAAAGCCAACAGTCCTACTTCCTACGTCTGCCACAAAGGTCAAAGCTATCTCAACAATACCTTTAAGGAATCATGTTACTGTAATCTTCTGGAAAAGAATGCAAGTTAATAACCAGAAGCATAGCTCTGCTTTTTTCAGACAGGACCATTTTTCTGATGCACAGGAAAGGAAATAATATTAGCAGCTGTAATCTGTTGTAATTTATAGTACACCTAAAGACAAGTGACCATCTGCATACAAAATTCCCCTTTGGTAAGGAGCTGGGTGCCCATTTTAAAAAGTCGCTTTTTAAAGGGGAAATTATACCACTGGGGCCTCTTCAAAAGAGAGTGACCCATAATGTAATCGAAAAGCCGAATACTGTGGATGCTGGAAATCTGAAATAAAAACAAAAACACTCAGCAGGTCGGGCAGCATCTGTGTGGAGAGAGGAACAGTTAACATTTCAGGACGGTGACCTTTCATATTCTGTTTTCATTTCAGAAACTCTCTTTCTCTGTCCCATATTGTAAACCCTTTTAGGAAGCAGTATCATTATCATCATTAAAGAGGGAGACTTACAATCAGGACCCATTCAAAACTTGCAGTCATGCCATTAGGACCCCTTTTAATGAGGATCTTACTATCAATACCTCTTTGGAAAACTAAGTAGCTATTTAAAAAAGGACTGATTAATGCTAAAAAAAATTATTTGACATCTTTCAGAAACATTCCATGCTGGGTGAACTATCGAACACAGTTTTAAATTACATTATTGACTAAATGTTGGCAGATTTAGGGACTGAGTTTATACTGATAACCTAGCTCTCTCTCAGCCACTCAGTAACTCCTCCCAGCGTGTTGCTGACTGTATCTCTGCTGATGTTAATCCTGCTCTCTGTCACTAAGCTCTCCTAAACGGGTTCAGTTGTTTGGTTCCGGAGAAAAATCATGAAAAATATTGATCTAAAGGAGAATTTGTTCACTGATCAAAGTGCTTTACAGTCAAGCACAGCACCTACTTCGTAAATGTGAATAGTTAAAAACCGGTTTGCAGCAAACAGCTGGATATATACGTTTTTTTTTAAAACAAATCACTAAAGGCGTTTCGTTGTAGATTTAGTTTTGTACTGCAGTGTTTTCTGAGAGCAAATTATGTCTGTGAAGTGACCTGATTTCATCAGAATGCTGAGCATTGAATGCCTCAATCCTTGTAAATGCACCTCTTCATCAAATGAAATAATGGATTAATTAACGCAGACAAACGGCTAAAAAGGGGAGCTTGCGGAGCTTATTTCAATTCCCTCAGGGAGAGTCATCGAAAACTCTTGATACCACGTTGTGCGGTGGAATAGGCACTTAATTAAAATCTCAGGCACACACTATACGGTGGAGCCTCTGGTGTTGCAGAGTGAGTAGCAATGGACTATTTAATGAACAGCATTGAGCCCGAGCATCACCTTACACAGTAGTACTAGAGTACAGTATAACACACCGCTGAGCGCCGTTCCTGTGCAGCGGGGGCAAACGGATGGGTGACGAATCTCCCCCCACCCTCCTCCCAACACACAACCATCCTCTCACTCCCTTCCACAAGTTACACAAGAGGGTTTTTTTTTGCCTTTGCGTCAAGCTTATTTTACCATAGATCATTAAAACAAAACATGCTGTCTCCCCTCCCACTCTAGTGTAACAGTTACCAACAAAGCTGAATATGATGGACATCTTGCCCCTGGCTGGGGACTATTTCAGCCTGGGATATTAGACTTTTAGGTGACAATTACACACGTCTCTATCACCACCGCTCGCTCCCCACCTCATGACCATCCGATACCAACTCATTGCTGCCACCTACTGTGAATTTAAACCCCACATGCCTCAACTTTTTTTTTTGCAAATCACAGAATTGTTACGGCGCAGAAGGAGGCCGCTCGGCCCGTCTAGGAAACCTGGACTTTTACAAAACAGAGAGGGGGGAAAAAAATTCAGTTGACACCTGTGACTCTTCTTGCAATGCGAGCATGGCAAGGGAGAGAGAGAGACAGGGACATTCAACTACCTCTCTGTCCAACGGACTGACCGCAAACCATCCGCCCCGGCCCGTCCAACCTGTGAGAGCCTGAACTCTCCTGCATTGCCCTGGGAAGCCTCCCTGAAGCAAGCAGCTGCTCTGCCGGGGGGGACACAGTGAGCCGTCGCCTGCACATGGACATAATCTTCCTGGCAACCGTGCTTGACAAACGATGGTTAAAACCAAAACTTTTCTAATCTTGGGATCAACCGTGGAAGTGGTGAGTGGGTGGGGGACTCCAGGTTGGGGTCTCCTTTTAACCTAGAAACTCTCTCTCTCTCTCCTTGTCTACTGCATTCTGCGTTTAAATCTGACCAGATTCTTGGAATCCTGTTTTATTTTTGGAATCCCCGTTGGATTGTAGGATTAGAGTTTTTTTTTAAATCATTAAATTGTGGGAGGGGTGGCAACTCAATCCTTTATCTCCCCCTTGATCACCCTAAATCTTGTACCCTTTAAAGCCAGTCCTGGTATGACTTGTACAGACAGCTCCCGGCACATGAAGCAGAGCCCAGGGTTCATCTCTTAAAAAACCCCTGTAACAGCGGCATTCGAATAAAAGTTCAAACGCTTTTAAAACATCTCCAAACAGGCCGAGCCTTGTGTATTTGACAGCTCTTCCCTCCCCCACCTGTCCATTATATCCCGGGAGGTTCCATTCATTAATTCCCGCAGCCCTGGCTATTCGAGGATCCATCTCAGGATCAGAATCTCTCGATTTTAAAATACAAATCCTCCCCCTCCCCCCAATCAGAGGCTGCCAATGGGACCGAAATAAGGAAGAGTGTGTCTGATATGATACAACTGGATGGAGTATATTTTTCAGGGGTACCAATACAGCAAGGTAGGGGAATGGATGTGCAGCCTACAGGAGCAATTGGCTTTTTTTTTAATCTTGCAAAGTGGGCATTAGCCCCAGCCTCTGCAGCTATGTAACCCTCCACGATTCAAGTAAAATTGCAAGTTTATCTTACCCGATGCTTCTTGTGTTATTTTTTTTTTCCTCGGGACTCAGTACATTGGCGTAGCTTCCCAGTTCCTCCCTCTGCTCACGGTGAGAAGCTATTTGTAATCTTCCCTCCCCGACAGAAAGGAACCCGATTAGATAGATTTCCTGTGTGACATTGAGGAAGAGCCAGGAATCCTGAGCTGGGTTTTTTTCTCTCTCTCCCTCACTGAGTGACCCTTCTCAAATCAAGTCTCTCTCTCCCTCTCTCTCTCTCTCTGTCCCTCTCGGCATTCGTTGCTCCGATCCTGCTTGCCACTGCCGCGTAACACTGAACGAGGCTGGGAGCTGACTCTGTGCAGTTCAGTGTGCATAATTTATCAGCAATTTGCTTATGTATGAAAGACTGTCACAATGTCCTGCACTGCCTGAGATCAGTGTTCTGCCTACAGCCATCCCTCCCTCCCTCCTTCCCTCTCTGCTTCCACTCTCTCTCCCTCCCCCCACCCCCCTCCACACAATCTGTAGCTTTCACTGACACTGAACGCAGGTCCCTTGTGCAGTCATTTGTACAATGAATGCCAGCACTACGCTAGCCCAGTCTTCCTCCCCGCGCCACCCCATGGTGCTCTGGAGCTTAGCGGGACAAGGGTTAAAATCAAACATGTGGGCTCTTCTCGCAGAGCACTGCCTGAGATGGAACAGAGAAGTTTTTTGTAGATTGATTTCATGATACACAGGCCCAGTTTCTCTTCCGTCCTCATGGCATTAATAGCGCAGGAATAATAGGAGGAATGAACTGGGTCTGTGGAATGAATTATGCAGCGGGGGAAGAGAGCCCTTCACTTCCCCCCATCTACCACATCTCTGAAGGTTTATTCAGTGAGGGTGGTTGCTTGTTTTGCATAACATCAATAGGCCACTATTTATACTGACAGGCTTAATGGAAGGGGGATCAGAAATAAGAGACTTACAGGCGAGCAAAAGTGCTGATGTCGATTCTCGAAGAGTTACCTCAGATTTGTCTGATCAGTCACGGCGAGTTTAAAGTTGGGTTTACTTGTGAGCAATAGTTCGGCAACGGAGCCGGAAGTAGTACCAAGGCAGTGTCTATGGTGAAAATCCTTTAGGCACTCCCTCGGGATCGAGGGTGACTTGCTCCCACTCCGGCTTAATGGGTCCTGAGGTGGCTGAAAAGTCCAATGTGCGATCTGCAGGCTCTGCCACACGTGGGGAAGGTGGTGCCTGAAGGGCCCGGTGGATGGGCTGTTGGGAGGTTCATACGCTCTCTCTGACACCTCCACTTGTTCCTGAAGAAGTCTCTCTATGCGCTCAGTGCCTTCCCCAGTGAACCTTGTCCATTTTTGTTGGTCAGAAACCAGGGTCTCCCATAGTCAGGGGCATGTTTGACCTCTTCAGGGATGCTTTTAGGTTATCCCTGAAGCTCTCTGGGAGTCTCCTGCCATAACCAGGCTCTGAATGGGGCAGTTGCTGGTGTTAGGCAAACGCATGGCAAGTCCCAGGCAGCGGAGCTGGTTTTGAGTGACTAGCATCTTGATCATTGGCTTGGGAGAGGATGCTGCTGTTGGACTTGCTATGGAATTTAGAGGATCTTGTGAAGACACTGCCGGCGGTACATCTTCCGATGCTTTGACGTACCTGCTGTAGGTTGCTCCAGTGCCTGAAGCATATATGAGTGCAGTGATCACTGCTGCCCTGTAAACCACGATATAGTGTCAGGTTTGAGATTCTGGTCTTCAAAAAATACTCTTTCCCTCAGTCAGCCAAAGGCTGAGCTGGCACATTGGAGGCAATGATGAATTTCATCATCCATGTCTGTTTTCATTGAGAGGAGGCTCCCAAGATACAGAAAATGGTCCACATTTTCCAGGATCTTGCCATTGATCCTAATTGTTGGGAGGGATGTGTTGTGCTGTGGGAGCTGATTGGAAGAGGGCCTTAGTTTTCATGGTGTTTAGAGAAAGATCCATTTTCCCATTTGCTTCGGAGAAGAAGTCAATAACAGTGACCTGGAACTCAGTTTCTGATTGAGCAGATACACACATCATCTGTGTACTGAAGCCCAATGAGTGAAGTTGAAGTGGTTTTTGTTTTGGATCGAAGGTGGTGTAGGTTGAACAGTTTTCTGTCTGTCTTGTAAATTACCTCCATTCCTGTAGGTAGCCTACTGGAGGTGAGGTGTGGTTTTCTGGTGAGGAAGATGGGGAAGAGGGTTGGTGCGATGACACAGCCTTGTTTGACCCCAGTTTTCACTGAAATTGGGTCTGTGGTGGCTCCAATGGTGAGGATCATGGCTTGCATGTCATCATAGATTAGGCAGAGGATGATGACAAATTTCTGATGGCAGCCAGATTTGAGGCCAATATTCCATAAGCCTTCACGGTTGACTGAGTCAAAGGCTTCATGCAATTGGAAGAAGGCCATGTACAGTGGTTCATGCTGTTCCTTGCACTTTTCTTGGATTTGCTGCGCGGTGAAGATCAGGTCTGTGGTGCCTCTTAATGGGCAAAAAACTGCACTGCAACACCTGAAGGAATTCCTTGGCCACTGGGAAGAGGTGATTGAGGAGGACCATTGCAATTATCATCCCTGTGGCAGACAGCAGGGAGACTCCTCTGTAGCTACTGCAATCAAACTTGACTACCTTCTTGAATATAGTCAAGATCACAGTACCCCTGCCATCCCCTGACATGCACTCCTCTTCCCAGATGAGGGACATGAGGTTGTGCAGCTGTGCCAGGACTGTATCTCTGTCATGTTTCAGAACTTTGGCGGGGCTTCCATCTGCTCCAGAGGCTTTGCTTTCAGCTATCAAATGGCTTTTTCAACTTCGCTCTGGACCAAGGTGGCACCGGGACTGAGCTGGAAAAGGTATTGAGGAATGGAGTTGAGGGCATTCAAGTTGAAGACCGAGTCTTCAAAATGTTCTCTCCAGCGAGCACTGACTGCCTGCCTGTCATTGATGAACTTCCCTCCATATTTGTCTCTGAGCAGGATGGGCCCTAGATTGTCTTGACAACACTAAGGGAGCCACGTATGCCTGTGGTGTCTGCAAGTTGTTGGATCTCTTTAATTTCCTTACCCAACATTTGTTCTTTATGTTCCGGTTTTTATGCTGTACCGTTGCCTTCAGACGCCCACGGAACTGCTGCTTTTCCCTTGAGGGGAAGTTTCCAGTCTTCGAAAGCTTTTCACGTCAGCTTGTTTAGGTCCTGTATCTTTTGGCTATTTTCATCAAACTACTCACTATGTTTCCTGGTAGAGAGGCCAAAGACCTCTTCACAGTGCATGTTATGGTGGACTTCAGATTCGACCAGGCACTATAGGCACTATAGCTCTTGGTGGCCGGAGGTTGAGAGGATGGTAGTAAGGCACTGACTGAGAAGGGATTTTTGAGGCCTGTGATATTATTTTTCTTGCTACATTGCTTCTGTTGCCTTTGTTATTTGGGGGCCAGGCTGATGGAGATGGTAGATCAGATAAGGTAGTGATTAGTCCAGCAGTCATTGGTATCTGTCATGGTGTTGTGCTTTCTTGCACGAGCAATGACATAGTTGAGCAGGTGTCAGTGTTTGAACCGTGGGTGTTGCTATAAGATTTTGTGCTGGAACAGGGTGTGGCTGTGGCAAAATCATGTTCTAGACATTTTGTCAGGAGCAATTGACCCTTCTGCACGATATGGGTTGTGGGGGGTGCTGCTGCTGTGGGGATGCAGGTACAGGGACAATTCAGTTCTCTTTCTCACACAAAGAAAGAATAAACGAGCAATAAAACAACAATTGTATACAATTCTATTCATTTATTTTTCTCATTCCGTTTTTACTTCAGTTGAGGATGCCCATAGTGAGGTCTGCTTCCATAGATTTCGACAAGCCTCTGTGCCTCTCCCTAAACATCATTCTTTGTGTCTGGGTGGGGTTGTTAATAATGCATTCATCTGAGGGAAGCAACACACATATAGATTTTTACACTTCTTGGCCTCTCTAAGCCCTCCCCATGCTCTGACTTGCTACAGTAAAAATCAGCTCACTGCTCCCTGTCAACTTCCAAGTTGCTCCAGGAATGGTGCAGGTGCCTGCCCAATCTTTGAAATTACCCCATATCCTTTCATTCTGGATCAGAGGGGTAAGCAAGGAGCAGGTAGAACCTCCCCACTCCCTCAAGGCCTTGCTAGGAATTCTAGGCCCCTACTATTTTCATTGGTTATAATTGGAATCTTCAGAATTAAATATCTCTGATTTAAACAGTGAAGTGAAGGTCACAATTGATCCCATTCTTAAGAATGCTTCTTTATTATAGTAAAGAGTGTAGCTATCAAATTGGACTTGGGTCACATTCCGCCTATCCACAGCCTTCTGTCTGTTCAGTCCCTGGGACTCACGTGCAGACACCAACCTCATAGCTATTCACGCTTCCTATCACCTGGGTCAGTAGTACTTTCCTCAAACCTTCTGAGATGTGCTGAAAAAAAGCTGCACATAATCTCTGCACCATCTACAATGTCTACAAAGCCCCTCCCTCTTGAACATCAGGCTAACCAATTCCACTGAAATATTGGCTCAATTCACTGCAGTGCCATTAATCACCTTTTATTGACTAAACTAGGCCAACTTGTTGGTTCAAACCTACTCATCGATTTTTTCCTTGCTCTGGGATTTCCATTGCTGCTAGCTATACTAGGATTAGGTGACCCTTCCTGATTGTTGCAATCATTAAGTCTAACAACGCTTCATTGTGGCTTGCATTCACCAGTGTATGTGTGCATGAGTGTGTTTGTTCATGTGCTTGTGCATAACAAAGAAAGTGTGTTAATTAAAAGGTTCCATTTTACTGACTTTTTTGATTAACATCAATTTCTGGATTACTCCCAGTACCACATGCAAGTGAGTATAGAACTAGGCGGAAAAAGCAGATGAATGCTTGACTGAAGAGATGGTGCAGAAGGGAGGGCTTTAGAGTCATGGGACATTGGGACCAGTCCTGGGGGAGGGGGGAACCTTTGCAGGCTGGGCAGGTTGCGCCTGAGCAGAGCTGGGACCAATATCCTTGCAGGGCTATTTGCTAGTTCTGTTGGGAAGGATTTAAACTAACCTGACAGAGATTTGGGAAGTAGGAGATTTTATTGGAGAGGAAAACCAAAGTCCACAGAGAATTGGGAGAGACAGAATGCACAGATAGGAAATAGCAAGGTATTGGGTGGGGTCAGAGTAAGAGGGAACGTAATGAGATATAAGTTACTGTGACTGTGCATGGACTCCTATTTCTTATGATCTTGTGTGAATGTGCAGGGTGTGATAAATAAGGTTGGTGAGCTGAAAGCGCAGATAACCACATGGAAATATGATGTTGTGGCAATAATGGAGACCTGGCTCAAAGAAGGGCAGGGCTGGGTGCTAAACATTCCTGGATAAAAGGTGTTCAGGAAAGATAGGGAACAAAAGAAAGGAGGAGGGCTGGCAGTATTGATTAAGGGTAATATTACAGTGCTGTCGAAAGAGGATGTCCTAGAGGGCTCGTGGACAGAATCTATTTGGTTAGAGCTAAGAAACAATAGAGGTACCATTGCAATGATGGGTGTATCCTATAGGTCACCTACTAGTGGGAAAGATGCACAGGAACAAATTTGCAATGAAAGTATAGAGAGGGGCAAGAATTATTGAGTAGTTATTATGGGGGACTTTAATTATCCTAGTATAGATTGAGATAGCAATAGCAAAGACTTCTAGCTTGTGTTGATGAGAATTTTCTACATCAGTATGTTTCCAGCCCAGCAAGGAATGAGGCATTGCTGGATCTGGTTCTGGGGAATGAAGGGTTCAAGTGCCAGTGGGGAAATAATTAGGAGACAGTGATCATCGTATCATAATGATTATGAAAATGGAGGAGGAGCAATCCTGAGTAAGATTAATTAATTGGGGTAGGGTCAACTTCAATGGGGTGAGAAGGGATCTGGCCCAGATAAATTGGAATCAAAGATTGGCAGGCAAAACTAATGGAACAATGGGCTGCCTTTAAGGAGGAGGTTGTTTAAGTACAGGTACGGTATATTCCTACAAGAAGGAAAGGCAGGGGAAAAAAATCCAGAGCTCCCTGGATAACAAGAGAGTAAGGTGAAGCAGAAAAAAGATGCATATGACAGATGTCAGGTGAATAACATAACTGAAAACCAGGCTCAACATAGAAGGTTCGGAGGGGAAGTGAAAATCAAATAAGAGAAGTGAAGAGAGAGTATGAGAGGAGGCTGGCAGGTAACTGAAAAGGGAATCCAAAAGTCTTCTGTAGGCATATAAATATTAAAAGGGTGGTAAAAGGAGGAGTGGGGCAGATTATGGATGTGAAAGAAAATATATGCATGGAGGCAGGGGGCTTTGCTAAAGTACTAAATGAATACTTATCATCTGTCTTTACTAAGGAAGATGATACTGCTCAAGTCATAGTGAAAGAGGAGGTAGTTGATACACTTGATGGGTTAAAAATTGATAAAGAGGAGGCATTTGATAGGCTGCCTGTACTTAAAGTTAATAAGTCACCAGGGCCAGAGGAGATGTATCCCAAGGATACTGAGGGAATTAAGGGTGGAAATTGCAGAGGCATTGGCTATAATTTTCTAATCCTCTTTAAATGCAGGGGTGGTGTCAAAAGAGGATTAAAGAATTGCAAATCTTAGACCAGGCGTTTCCAAACTGTGAGCTATGAACCCTACTGGGGTCACAGAATGAATAATTGAGGTTACAAGTTCTGAGGCAGCAATTGTGGCTGTGGAGCAAACACTCAGGTTTTGAACCCTGAGATTGGCTGTGAAGCCTCATTAAATGTGTGTGTATTTTTTGCCTGTGGTTGTGGCCTGATCCAATGAGCTTTGAAGCCCGATTGCTGACACTAACAAAACCTGCAAAAATAGTAGGAGTCTTAGTTTCTTTTGTGCCTGTACCCCTGCTGTTTGAATCCCCATCCTGCTCAACAACTCTCCCGAACCCATTGCCCCCAATTTTCCTTCTGGATCACACCAGATGTGAAGCGTTAAAATGGGGTCACAGCAGAAAAAAGTTTGGGAAGCACTGACTTTGACCCATCTTTAAAAAGGCTGCAACTATGGGCCAATCAGTTTAATCTCGGTGGTGAGAAGGTTTTTAGAAACGATAATTCAGGACAAAATTAACAGTCACTTTGACAAATGCAGATTAATTAACGAAAACCAGCATGGATTTGTTAAGGGCCAATCATGTTGAACTGACTCACTTGACTTTTCTGATGAGGTAACAAAGAGAGTATATGAGTTTCATGCAGTAGACGTGGTATGCATGGACTTCCAAAAGGCATTTGAATAGGTGCCACATGACAGACTTGTGAGCAAAGTTAGAGCTCATGGAATAAAAGGGACAGTAGCAACATGGATATGAAATTGGCTGAGTGACAGGAAACAGAGAGTAGTGCTAAATAAATTAAATTAAAATAGAAGAAAAATACTGCAGATGCTGGAAATCTGAAATGAAAACAGAAAATGCTGGAAAAACTCAGCAGGTCTGGCAGCTTCTGTGGAGAGAGGAACGGAGTTAACGTTTCGAGTCCGTATGACTCTTCTTCAAATCTAAAGAGGAGGTGGTGGTGGAGGCTAGTTGTTTGTTTTCGGGCTGGAGGAAGGTTTATAGTGGAGTTCTCCAGGTGTCAGTGTTAGGATCCCTGCTTTTCTTGTTGCATACCAATGACCTGAATTTGGGTGTACAAAGCACAATTTCAACATTTGCGGATGACACAAAACTTGGAAATATTACAAACTGTGAGAAGGATAGTGTTAAACTTCAAAAAGGGCATAGGCTGGTGGAATGAGTGGACAAGTGGCAGATGAAATTTAATTCTGAGAAGTGTGAAATGATTCCCTTTGGCAGGAAGAATGAGGAGAGGCAGTATAAAATAAGGGTGCAATTCCAAAATGGGTGCAGGAGCAGAGGGACCTGGGGATATATGTGCACAAATCGTTGAAGGTATTAAGGCAGTTGGGAAAGCAGTTAATAAAGTGTGTGTGATCTGGGGCTTTGCAGAGGCATGGAGCACAAAAGCAAGGAAATTATGATTGCTTGTATAAAATACTGGTTTGGCTTCAAATGGAGCCTTGTGTCCAGTTCTGGGTATCACATTTTAGGAAGGATGTGAAGGTGTTAGAGAGGATGCAGAAAAGATTCACAAGAATGGTTCCAGGGTAGAGGAACTTCAGGTAGATAGATAGATTGGAGAAGCTGAGGCTGTACTCCTTGGAGAAGAGAAGATTAAGAGGAGACTTGACAGAGGTGTTCAAAGTTATGAGGGATCTGGACAGAATAGACAGGGAGAAACTGTACCCAGTGACAGATGGATCGAAAACTAGAGGACATCAATTTAAGATGACTGGCAATAGAAGCAACAGTGACATAAGGGTAAACCTTTTACATAGTGACTGGCTCGGGTCTGGAATGCGTTGCCTGAATTCAAAAGTATTCTAAAGGCATATGAATAGTAAATGGGTAGTAAAGGGAGGAGGGTGCAGATTATGGACATAAAAGGGAATATGAACATGGAAGCAGGGGGCATGGCTGAGGCACTAAATGAGTACTTTGCATCTGTCTTTACCAAAGAAGAAGATACTGCTCAAGTCATAGTGAAAGAGGAGGTGGTTGAGACGCTTAACGAGCAAAAATTGATGCAGAGGAGGTATTAGATAGGCTGGCTTAAAGCTGATAAATTGCCAGGACCAGAGGAGATGTACCCAAGGATTCCTCCTTAAACCTCTTCCTAATAGCAACACATGAACTGCAGCGGTTGAAGAATGTAGCACACCACCACCTTCTCAAGGGCAATTAGGGATGGGCAATAAATGCTGGACTCACCAGCGATGCCCACATCCCATGAACAAATGTAAAAATAATGTGGTGGAGGAAGGTTCAATCGAGACCTGCAAAGGATTATTATTAATCTTTTCAACTCTTATTAATTATTGGAAGCAAAAAAGCTTGCAGGGGCTACGGGAGTAGGAAGGAGAGGGAGACTTGGTGAGTTGCTTGGTGAGAGAGCCAGCATGGACACGATTGACTGAATGGCCTCCTTCTGTGCTGTAACTGTCCTATGAAACTCCTTTGGATGTTTTACTGCATTAAAGATGCTATATAAATGCAAGTTATTGTTTTTCTTCCTCATCACACGACCCCCTGCTTCCAACACCTCCCCCGCACCACCCCTGGCTGGTCAAACATGAAATGCAGTTTGGCTGAGATGAAGTAGAGTTGGAGAAGGCTTGTGTGCAGCATAAAATGGTCCTTTTCTGTGCTGTAAATTCTATGGGAAGAATTTTATGTCTCGTGGGCGGGCACACACCCCACCCAATCGGGCGTAAAACTGCACAAGAAGACGTAAGGCAAGCGTTCCGGCGTCATCGTACACGCGTGTGATATTTTGCTCGGCAGGCACACGCAAAATTTGGAAGCATGGCCACCGGCAATTAAGAGGGCAATTAAGCCCATTACTGGCGCAACTGACTCCGATTTTTCATTCCCCATCTAACCTTATGGTTGGCGGACGGGCAAATCAGCCAGACGGCCTTTGCATTTTTCATCAAGCCTCATCCAAGGGCGGGATGACGTTTCCATGATGAGATAAAAATAAAAATAAATACCTGTGGACAGCATTTCTATCAGCTATATTTGCAGATGATTGATTATGATGCATGAACAGGTTTTTTTCCAACTTTTAAAACGTTTATTTTAGCTTTTTCAGGTCTCCAGCTCCCTGAGGCAGCTGTCAGGGAACTTCATCGCCTCCCCTCTTCTCGCCCCCACCCCGGCAGCACCGAGCTTTATGTCACACGTTTTATGCTGGCCGGCCGTTAATTGGCCCGCCAGTGTGAAATTGCGGTCGGGGGCCAATCGTTGTCGGGAGCCCGTTTCCCAACAGCTCCCAGGCCCGCCAATCGGGCGCGCCCGCCACAGGTAAAACTCAGGCCTATGTAATTGTAAATAAAACATCCTTTTTATTTTGTATCCAATATTTTTATGACCAATCAATAGTAAAGAAAAAAATACAATTTTTTCAATACACCCATAACTTTTTTCTCCCAGGTTTTCTTGCAACCATGACCTGGAGATTAATTTTTAATCCGTGGGGTCTCCAAGCCAATCCTGGAATGCTGATGACCCTTTGACAGGGCATACCTTTCCATGTTTGCTCTGCTGGTTGGTAGGGCACATTAGGAATTCAGCACATCCCACGCGTTATTTTCCAAACATAAACATTTTTGGATCTCGAAAGGATGTTTCCTCTTGTGGGTGAGTCCAGAACTAGGGGGGCACTGTTTCAAAATTAAGGGTCGCCCTTTTAGGACAGAGATGAGGAGAATTTTTTTTTCTCTCAGAGGGTTGTGCGACTTTGGAACTCACTGCCTCAGAAGGTGGTGGAGGAGGGGTCATTGAATATTTTTAAGGCAGAGATAGATAGACCCCGACCTCCGTGTTGCTTGCCATTTCAACACACCACCCTGCTCTCATGCCCACATGTCCATTCTTGGCCTGCTGCATTGTTCCAGTGAAACTCAACGCAAACTGGAGGAACAGCACCGCATCTTCTGACTAGGCACTTTACAGTCTTCCAGACTTAATATTGAGTTCAACAATTTTAGATCATGAACTCTCTCCTCCATCCCCACCCCCTTTCCGATCCCCCTTTTTCCAATAATTTATAATTTTTTTACAACTATTTTTTTCTTTTCCCTCCTATTTTTAAATTTATTTTGATCTATTGTTTCATCTCCACCTTTTAGCTCATTTCGATCCCTTCCCCCCACCCCCACTAGGGCCATCTGCCACTTGCTCGTCCTGCTTTCTACCCTTAATGTCCCCATTAGCACATTCCTTTAGATAATATCACCACCATCAACAACACTTTGTCCTTTTGTCTATGACATCTTTGGCAATCTCTTCTTGGCCTCCACCTATCACTGGCTCCCTATCGAGCAGTACCTGTCCCACCCACCCCCCTCTACCAGCTTATATTTCATCTCATTTCTATATGTCTTAGTTCTGATGAAGAGTCATACGGACTCAGAACGTCAACTGTATCCCTCTCCGCAGATGCTGTCAGACCTGTTGAGTTTTTCCAGCTATTTTTGTTTTTGTTCTTGATATAGATAGATTCTTGTTGGGCAAGGGAATCAAAGGGAATGTGGAAATCGAAACACAAGAAGATCAACCATGATCTTAGTGAATGGTGGAGCAGGCTCGAGGGGCCGAATGGTCTACTCCTGTTCCTATTTCTTATGTTCTTATGTTCTTATGACAGGTCAAGCTCCCCTCACGAAGTCAAGCAATTATCCATCTCAATGTAAGAATCAGCAACAACTCACATTTATATAGGACCTTTGACATAGTACAATGTCCCTAGGCGTTTCCCAGGTGTGTTTTCAAACAAAACCTGATGCTGAGCTGCATAAAGGAAGACTTGCATTTATACAGTGCATTTCAGAACCTCAAGGTGTTACAGAGCTCTTCATGGTCAATGAAGTATTTTGAAGTGCAGTCACTGTTGTAATATTGGAAACATGGCAGCCAATTTGTGCCCAGCTAGATTCCAGAAATATCGATGTAATAATGACCAGATAATCTGTTTTAGTGATGTTGGTTGAGTGATAAATATTGGCTGGGATATCAAGGAACTCCCCTTCTCTTCTCCGAAAGACTACCTTGGGATCTTTTACATCCACCTGAGAGACCAGACAGGGCCTCATTTAATACCTTGTCCAAAAATGTCACTTTCGACAATGCAGCACTTCCTCAGTTCTGTACTGGGAACGTCAGCCTAGATATAAGGATATAAGAGTGATTAAACGTTTAGCCAAAGAGATAGGCTTTGATGAGCATCTTAAGTGGGCAAATGGTAGCGAGGTGGGGAAATTTAGGGAGGGAATGCCAGAGTTTAGGGCCTAGACAGCTGAAGACTTGGCCAGCAATGATGAGGAAATTGTGGATTTGCAAGAGGTCAAAGTTGGAAGAGTGTAAAGACCTGAGATGTTTGTGAGTCTGAAGGCGGTTACAGAGGTCAGGAGCGTGAGGTCATTGAGATATTTGAAAACCTGGATAAGAACTTGAAAATTGAAGCATTGCTCAACTGGGAGCCAGTGTAAGTTTGCGAGCACAGGAATGATGCATGAATGGGACTGGGTACAAGCTAGGATATGGGCAGCAGAGCTTTGGATGAGCCTGAGTACGTGGAGGGTGGCAGGAGAGCATTGAATTGTCAAGTCTGGTAATAAGACATGGCTGCAGATCTTGCATTTTTAATTGATTCTTTGGACACACTTTCCAGCCCCTTAGAAAGATGCCTCTCCCAGATCAGCAGATAAGAGATGCTGAGCTGCTAGTCACACTGCTGAGCTCCATCACACCCTTTCATTCATACTGAGTGCTGTACTTTATATTCAGTGGCTCTGATCCACAGAACTGTCACAAGGACCACGCAGGCAGCTGTGAGAAAAATTCTTCGTTTGGTCCATGGTTTTTCCAAAGGGCATTAATCATTTTGTAACAGGGCATCTTGTTACATTACATATTCAGCATTCATATTCATGGTAAACCTTTCTTCTCAGTTTTAGTTAGAAAACAGGATTATGAAAAGTGGGCCCAGCAGGTAATCTGCTCTTCACGCAGCGCCACATGGTTATAACTCTGATTGGGTCTTTATGTAACAGAGAGAGAGAGGCACATACAAACAGATAGACAAATACACACAGACACATACAGACACACAGAGAAATAAACTGGTCAGAATTTTATCAACTTAGTCCCTGCCAAAGTGGTTGGACCATTATCGGATGGGAACCTGTTGGACTAATTGATGGGCTTTGCCAAGGTCCTTTAACTGAACGACAACATTATTATCCCTCCTCTGGGTTGCCCAACCAATCAGGGAGGGCCGGGGGATGACGTGCCGAAGTAATCAATGAAAAATCTCAATTTAAAGTTCCCGCAGCAGGGCTTACAATGGCAGCACTGAGTGAGGCAAGTGAGAAGGAGGAAACTGGTACAGAATGGAGGCAAGACGTTTGTGGGAAGGCTGCCTCCAGATCCCCGGACTCGTCCCTGGAGGTCATGTTGAATGCAGTGAGGGCAGGAACAGAAGTCCCCTTCTCTGAGGACGGGAGGGGGAGGAGGCCAACCGGCCTCACTGAGCAGACGTGACTGCAAGCTGCAGAAGCGGTGAGCAGCAGGTGTGTGGTGCCACAGAAAGTTTAATAACCTAATGAGGTCCGTCAAGGTGAGTGTCCTACAACTCTCAGTTGGCAGCCATCATTCTCTCACCTCACTTGCATTCTCCTACACAACATTCCTCTGATCGCTTGCTGTCACACACATTCCTTCTCCTTCAACCTCCCTGAATCTCTGTCTCAGCAACCAGCACTCAAACTCACCCACAATCTCTCGCCCTCTCGCATCCATTCCTCACAGTCACCCTCCTCAAATGTTCCCCCTCCCTCCTCAGCAACCTGTTCACTTCTTGTGCTTATAACTCCCTGCCTTTTCTTTATTGCCCACAGCTCCAGGAAGAGGAAGATGACCTGCAGCCATTGTCACTCTGGCCGCAATGTTGAGTGATATGCTGGAGATTAGCAGGGTGGCACTAGTACTGGTCATTGGCGATGAAGAGATGAGGGGTGGCCCAGAGACCTGGTGACGGCATTAGACAAAAACCAGTGGCTCAGCACTGGACTGGCACTCAGGTTGAATTGATGTCATCAATACATGAGATGTTAATATCTGCACGATGCTAACTTGGAAATTTATTTCACGTACTTTCAGCTAACTCATGTATTTCATCTCTCACAGTTGCATTACAGATAGATGGAGGAGAAGAGGGAGGAGCCCAATGAGTTCTTGGAGTGTAAACCTACAGGTCATCTTAGCCCCTCACCTGCACCACCCCTGTCAGGCTAGAGGGGGTTTAATATTTGTCCTATTGATATACACAGAGACAGACAGAGATGGAGAGATAGACATTGAGACAGAGACAGACAGAGTTGGAGACATAGACAGTGAGACATAGGCAGATGGAGATGGAGACACAGACAGTGAGGCAGAGGCAGATGGAGATGGAGACACAAACAGTGAGACAGGAGAAGAAAGAGATGGGGACACAGACAGTGATACAGGGGCAGACAGAGGCAGTCAGAGACAGTGAGATAGAGGTAGAAGCAGTGACACCTAGGCAGTCACAGATGGAGACACAGACTGTGAGACAGAGGCAGACAGAGGCGGAGACACACAGCAAAACGGACAGGCAGACAGAGATACAACAATAACAATATCAACTTATATTTATATAGCACTTTTAACATAATAAAATATCCCGAGGCACTTCACAGGAGCATCACAAAACAAAATATGACACTGAACCACATTAGGAGACGTTGGATCATATGACCAAAAGCTTGGTCAAAGACGGAGGTATCTTAAAGGTAGAAAGTGGGGTAGAGAGGTGGAGAGCTGTAGGGAGGATATTCCAGAGGTTAGGGCCTAGGCAACTGAAGGCACAGCCACCAATGGTGGAGTGATTAAAATCGGGGATGCTTAAAAGGTCAGAATTAGAGAAGCGCAAATACCTTGGAGGGCTGGGAGGCTGGAGGAGATTACAGAGATAGGAAGGTGTGAGGCCAGGGAGGGATTTGAAAGCAAGGATTAGAATTTTAAAATTGAAGATGATGCTTGACTGGGAGCCAACATAGGTCAGCGAGCACAGAGATGATAGGTCAACGGGACTTGGTGTGAGTTAAAGCATGAGAAGTAAAGTTTTGGATGACCTCAAGTTTACGGAGGGTGCAATGTGGGAGTCCAGCCAGGAATATGTTGGAATAATCAGGTCTAGAGGTAACGAAGGCAGGAATGAGTGTTTCAGCAGTGGATAAGCTGAGAAAGAGGCGAAGTCAGGAGATGTTACGGAGGTGGCAATCAGTACACTTAGTGATGGTGCGAATATGAGGTCAGAGGCTCATCTAGTGGTCAAATGTGACATCGTGATTATGAACAGATTAGTTTAATCTCAGACTGTTGTACTGGAGGGAGATGGAGTCAATAGCTAGGGCGTGGAGTATGGAGCAGGGACTGAAAATGATGGCTTTAGCCTTCCCAATGTTTAATTGGAGAAAATTTCTGTTCATCTGGTACTGGACATCAGATAATGGGTGGCAGGTCAGATGATTGGACAGAATATAAAAAACAGCAAAGAATGGCCAAACGATTAATAAGGAGGGAAAGATTAGAGTATGAGAGAAAGCTAGCTAGAAATATAAAGACAAATAGTAAGAGTTTCTATAGATATTTGAATAAGAAAAGAGTTAATAAAGTGTGTGTTGATCCTATAGAAAGTGAGTCTGGGGAGTTAATATGTGAATGTAAGGAGTTAGTAGATGAATTGAACAGGTATTTTGCATTAGTCTTCATTATAGAGGATACAAGTAAGATCCTAGAAATAGTGTAAATCAGGAAATGGAAGGGAGGGAGGAGCTCAAGAAAAATAAAATCACCAGGGAAGTGGTATTGAGCAAATTGTTGGGACTGCGGGCTGACAAGTCCCCAGGTCCTGATGGATTTCATCCTAGGGTCTTAAAAGAAAGGGCCAGTGGGATAGTTGATGCATTGGTTTTAATTTTCCAAAATTCACTAGATTTGGGGAAGATTATATTAGTTTGGAAAATAGTGAATGTAACTCCTTTATTCAAAAGTGGGGGGGAAAAAGAACTTAACATCGTAACTTAACATCTGTCATAAAGAAAATGTTAGAAGTTATTACTAAAGACATTATAACAGGGCACTTAGATAAATTCAAGGTAATCAGATAGAGTCAACCTGGTTTTGTGAAAGGTAAATCATGTTTAACCAATTTATTGGAACTGGTGATATAAAGGTGAACTGGTGAATGTACTATACTTAAGATTTTCAGAAGGCATTTGGTAAGGTGCCTCATCAAAGGTTATTGAGGAAACTAAAAGCTCATGGTGTAGGGGATATCATATTGGCATGGATAGAAGATTGGCTAGCTAACAGGAAGCAGAGAGAAGGCATAAATGGGTCAATTTCTGGTTGGCAGGTTGTGACGAGTGGTGTGCCACAGGGATCAGTGCTGGGGCCTCAACTTTTTGTAGGAAAATAAGTTGTAGAGAGGACGTAAGGAGGCTACAAAAGGATATAGATTAGCAAGATGAGTGGGCAAAGATCTGGTAGAGTATAACCTAGGAAAATGTGAGGTGTCCATTTTGAGAGGATGAATGGAAAAAGAGGCATATTATCTAAACAGTGAGAGGTTGCAGAGCTCTGAGTTGCAGAGAGACTTGGGTGTCTTAGTGCATGAATCGTAAACAGATTAGTATGCAGGTCCTGCAAGTAATTAGCAAAGCTAATAGAATGTTATCATTTATTGCAAAGAGAATTGAATACAAGAGTAGAGAGGCTATGCTTCAGTTATACAGGGCATTGGTGGCACCACATCTGGAGTACTGTGTACAGTATTGGTCTCTTTATTTAAGGAAGGATGTAAATGCGTTAGAAGAACTTCAGAGAAGGTTTACTCGACAAATACCCGGAATGGGCAGATTCCCTCATGAGGAAAAGCTGAACAGACTAGGCTTGTATCTGCTAGAGTTTATAAGAGAAAGAGGTGGCTTGATTGAACCACATAAAATCCTGAGAGGACTTGACAGGGTGGATGTGGAAAGGATGTTTCCCCTTGTGGGAGAATCTAGAACTTGGGGTCACTGTTTCAAAATAAGGGGTCGTCTGTTTAAGACAGAGATGAAGAAATTTTTTTTCTCTCTTAGAAAGTTGGGAGGCTTTTGTATTCCCTTCCTCAAAAGCTGGTTGAGTCGGAGTCCTTGGGCAGAATCTTCGGCTCAGCGAGTGGGGGCGGGGCCCGCTTGCCGAGGCGTAAAATGACGCACAGCGACATCGTGCGTGCGTTCCGACATCACCACACGTCATTCAGATTTTCAGTTCAGCGGGCACGCACCTGAGTCGGCTGCTCGCCCGCCGAACTGTCAAAGGCCTATTAAGGCCAGTTAACTATCCAATGAAACAATTGAAACAACCTTAAGGTTGGCGGGTAGGCAAAGAGCCCAGGCGGCCTTCGCATTTATCATGAAACCTCATCCACAGGCGGGATGAGGTTTCATGAAGGTTTTTAAAGTCTTGTAAAAATTTTTAATAAAATTAATAGACATGACTCAGTTCATGTGACAGTTTCACATGAGGTGACATGTCTTAAAATTTTTTTTTTCCTTTATTAAATTTTTTTGAACTTAAACTAATCTCCCTGAGGCAGCTCTGTGCCCCAGGGAGATTTCTGTGCTCTTTTGCGTGCATGCGCGAAAGAGCGCAGGCCCCGACTCAGGCAACCCCCCCGCCTGCACAGGGAGCGCACTGCGCTTCTGGGAGAGCGTCACGCTGGGCGGGCCTTAATTGGCCCACCCACATAAAATGGCGGCACCCAGCTGATCACAGGCGGCAATCGGCTGCGCGCACGCCCAACACCCCCGATGGGGAGAAAATTCTCCCCCTTGAATTTCTTTAAGGCTGAGGTAGATAGGTTCTTGATAAGCAAGCAGATGAAATGTTATCAGCGGTAGGCAGGAATGTGAAGTTGAGGTTAAAATCAGATCAGCCATGATCTTATTAAATGGTGGAGCAGGCTCGAGGGCCATGTGGCCTGCTCCTGTGCCTAATTTGTATGTTCATATGTTCCAATAAGCAGTCTGATAATTTAGCAACAATGTGGGATCCAAGAGGTGTGGTGCTTAGGTAGAACCGGGTGATGTTAACATACATGACAAAGCTAAGCAATTCCACAACCAACTGATCAGATTTAAGGTCTGCAGTCCTGCCACATCCAGTCATGAATGGTGGTGGACAATTAAACAACTCACTGGAGGAGGAGGCTCCACAAATATCCCCATCTTCAATGATGGAGGAGCCCAGCACATCAGTGAAAAAGATAAAGCTGAAGCATTTGCTACAATCTTCAGCCAGAAGTGCCGAGTGGATGAAACATCTCAGACTCCTCCAGAGGTCCCCAGCATCACAGATGCCAGTCTTCAGCCAATTCAATTCGCTCCACGTGATATCAAGAAAAGGCTAAAGGCACCAGATACTGCAAAGGCTATGGGCCCTGAAAATATTCCAGCAATAGTACTGAAAACTTGTGCTCCAGAACTTGCTGCACCCCTAGCCAAGCTGTTCCAGTACAGCTACAACACTGGCAATCTACCCGGCTATGTGGAAAATTGCCCAGGGGTAAGTCCTGTTCACAAGAAGCAGGACAACTCCAACCCAGCCAATTACTACCCCATCAGTCAACTCTCCATCATCTGTAAAGTGAAGGGAGGAGTTATCAACAGTGCTATCGAGCGGCACTTGCTTAGAAATGACGTGCCCACTGGTGCTCATTTTGGGTTCCGCTAAGGCCACTCAGCTCCAGACCTCATTACAGCCTTGGTTCAAACATGGACAAAAGAGCTGAACTCCTGAGGCGAGGTGAGAGTGACTGCCCTTGACATCAAGACAGCATTTGACTGAGTGTGGCATCAAGGAGCCCTAGCAAAACTGTAGTCAATGGGAATCAGGGGGAAAACTCTCAACTGGTTGGAGTCATACCTAGCGCAAAGGAAGATGGTTGTCGTTATTGGAGGTCAATCATCTCAGCTCCAGGACATCACTGCAGTAGCTCCTCAGGGTAGTGTCCAAGGCCCAACCATCTTCAGCTGCTTCATCAATGACCTTCCTTCCATCATAAGGTCAGAAATGGGGATGTTCGCTGATGATTGCACAATGTTCAGCACCATTTGTGACTCTTCGGATACTGAAGCAGTCCATGTCCAAATGCAGCAAGACCTGGACAATATCCAGTCTTGGGGGGACAAGTGGCAAGTAACATTTGCGCCACACAAGTGCCAGGCAATGACCATCTCCAACAAGAGAGTATCTAACCCCTCAACATTCAATGGCATTACCATCACTGAATCCCGCACTATCAACATCCCGGGGATTACCATTGACCAGAAACTGAACTGGACTGGTCATATAAATACTGTGGCGACACGATCAGGTCAGAGGCTAGGAGTCCTGCTATGAGTAGCTCACCTCCTGACTCCCCAGAGGCTGTCCACCATCTACAAGGCACAAGTCAGGAGTGTGATGAAGTATTCTCTGCTTGCCTGGATGAGTGCAGCTCCAACAACACTCAAGAAGCTTGACACCATCCAGGAAAAACAGCCCACTTGTTTTGCACCCATCCACAAAAATTCACCCACTCCACCACCAACGCACAGTAGCAGCAGTGTGTATCATCTACAAGATGCACTGCAGGAACTCACCAAATCTCCTTCGGCAGGTCCTTCCAATCCCACGACCACTGCCGTCTAGGAGGACAAGGGCAGCAGACACATGGGAACACCACCACGTGGAAGTTCCCCTCCAAGCCACTCATCATCTTGACTTGGAAATATATCACTGTTCCTTCACTGTCACTGGGTTAAAATCCTGGAACTCCCTCCCTAACAGCACTGTGGGTGTACCCACAGCACATAGACTGCAGTGGTTCAAGAAGGCAGCTCACCACCACCTTCTCAATGGTAATTAGGGATGGGCAATAAATGCTGACCTAGCCAGCAATGCCCACATCCCGTGAATGAATAAAAAAAACTAATGCTGTGATGTCACCAAAGGGTGGAAATGTAGGTAAGAAATTGGAGGGATAGACAGACACACATTCACCATCAGACACAAACACACATGGAAAAACAGAATGCCACAAAGCTATTTATCTGTAATTTAACTAACCATCTAATGCAGTCATCTCCCTTGTTTAAACATCCCACTTTCAAAATCATCTGTCTAACCAAACCACTCTTTAACCTAACCACTTATCGAACCCTACCAACCCACTGACCCCACCATTACAACTCAACTCCCCCAAAAACCCTCTGACCGCAACCTCTTTACCAGTCCTCTCACCTCACTCTGCCACCAACCCTCTGATGCCACAACTTTTTTCCTGTCAATCCTCACCAGCTGTCGAATTCCACCCCCACACCTCTAACCCAAACAACTTTCCAAGCTGACCAAAATAATGATTCAATCATCTTTGAATTCACAGCTCCTTTTCCTCCTTTCAAGCAAAAGATCCCTTTCTAAATTCTGATCCCTCATCATGGCTCCCTCCTTTGCTGTGGCCATGGTTTGAGGCTGACCCAACCTGTTCACATGCTTGGTGTTTTATTTGACCCTGAGCAAAGGTTCGATCTCATATCCACTTCATCACCGGGACCACCGGCTTCCATCTCCATAATATCAGCCATCTCCACCCCTGCCTCATCCCATCTGCTGCTGAAACTCTTATCCATTCTATTGTTACCCCTATTTTCAACTAATCCAATACTGTCATGGCTGGCCTCCCATCTTGTACCCTTCCTACTCTTGGGCTCAACCAAATGTCTACTTGCACAAAGTTCATCACTTGCCCCTATGCTCACTGACTTACGTTGGCTCCTGCTCCGGCAATGCCTCAATTTTAAAGTTCTCATTCTTGTTTTTAAATCCACCCCCCACCCCCCAACCGACCATGGACACCTCCTCCAAACGTGCAACCTGTCTGTAATCTCTGCACTCCTCCAATTCTGGCCTCTTGAACACTTTTACCCTAACATCATTGCCCAAGCTCTGGAATTCTATTCCTAAACTTCTCCTCCTCTGTGCACTTCTTTAAGATGCTCCTCAAATCCACCTCTAACAAAGATGGGACGGAACTGCATCTCCTCTTGTTGTAAACAGATGGTCACAAACATCAAATGAAGTTGGACTAATTGACTCACGACAGGTGGTTAATGAGAGCAATATAAGTCAGTCAAAGATAATGAGGGAGTAGGGTGTTCAGAGATCAGGCTAAATTTCACTGCTGCCTTTCATGCTGCTAGGTCAGTCGATCTGATCAGAAACCAAGAAAGGACCAAACTACCATAACAGAGTGCTGCACCATGGGAAACGTCGGACATCATGATGAGAGGTTAAGCCAGGAGTAGTCTGTCCTCTCAGGTGAATGTAAAACATTACATTTGGCTTGTATCTGCTGGAGTTTAGAAGAGTAAGAGGTGGCTTGATTGAAACATCTAAGATCCTGAGAGGTCTTGATAGGGTGGATGTGGAGAGGATGTTTCTTCTTGTGGAAGAATCTAGAGCTAGGGGGTCACTGTTTAAAAATAAGGGGTCACCCATTTAAAACAGAGATGAGGAGAAACTTTTTCACTCAGAGGGTCGTGAGTCTTTGGAACTCTCTTCCTGAAAAGGTGGTGGAAGCAGAGTCTTTGAATATTTTTAAGGCAGAGGTGGATAGATTCTTGGTAAGCAAGAGGGTGATGGGTTATCGGGGGTATGTGGGATGCAGATTTCAGGTTACTATCAGATCAGCCATGATCTTATTAAATGGTGGAGCAGGCTCGAGGGGCTGAATGACCTAATCTTGCTCCTTGTTCGTATGTTTGTATGTGCATATGTTCGTATGTTCGTATCCCATGGCAGAAGAGCAGGGGAGTTCTCACTTGCATCCTGGTCGATATTTATCTCTCAACCGACATCACCAAAAAAACAGTTTATCTGATCAATATTACATTATTGTTTGTGGGAGCTTACTGTGAGTAGATTGGCCCCTGTGATACCTACATTACAACAGTGGCTACACTTCAAAATGACTTAATTGGCTGTAAAGCGCTTCATGACATCCTGAGGTAATGACAAGTGCTGCACAAATCCGAATTATTTTTCCAGGATCCTAGGGCTGTGACTATAGCATTGAATGTTAAATTTGTTTATGGCACAGCCCTCTCCTTCATACACACTATTCTTCATGTTAACCTACCTCACTTTGATGAGGGATCGGCTGGGCTTGGGTCTCATATCCAATTTATCCTTAAATTTACACCCCATTGATGTCAACATGGGGTGGAATTTAGTTGTGGCAATCGTGGATAGCGCACGTAGTTGGGAAGGCAGCGGCAGTGTGGCACACGGTCTCCTGCAGCCGGCCGAACATGATCACGTGTTCCAATTAACAGAAGTGATGGGGGGTGGGGGGCCCAATGATTATGTGCCAGGGGCAGGAGTGCCAAGAACAGCTAACACATGTGTTGGTGATGGCGCCATTTTTAAAAGGCAGCCAGACCATCACTCAGTACAAAAGGCCAGTGAAATTGAGGGCTCCTTTGGATGTGAGAGGAGCTGAATTTCCAAGATGAGAATTGTTTCAGATAAATTTTGACTACCCATCACTAACACTGCAGTCAGGGTCTAAGTAGAAAAATACAAATTAGACCAAAACGTAACAATAGGAGAGATGTCACAGTGTGGACACTGGATTGCCTTAAGGTTCAGTGACTCATTGCTTACAGTCCTCCTCCAGGCACTTAGAGAGAGCAAGGAGATTCTGTTCCTATTGGATGGCTAGTAGAGGTCATGTCAAATGACCAAGGAGCCTGATAATAGGTGGCAATGGAGGTTAGCAGCCGAAGGGTCTAGCAGCAATATTGGGTCCAGTGCAGGAAGAGGATGGAATGACTTTCTTTAAACCTCAAGGCAGAGTCTGGGTGAATGCCATAGTTTGCACTCAGCAGTGATGTTGATTGAGGAATGAATATTGACTGGGATACCAAGAATAACTCCCCTGCTCTTCTTTGAAATAGTACAATGGAACCTTTTACATCCATCCGGCAGGGTGAATGGACCTTCGTTTAACGTCTCAATCTAAAAGGCGGCACCTCCTTTTGAGAGAGAAAAGCAAACCGCAAAGCTTCCTCAGATGGTGGAAAAATCAAAAAAACCACCACAATGTACACTATAATTTAGCGCAGCAGTCACGGCTAGCACTTTTTGCTTACTGAAGGTAGTTGAAACCGAAGTAAAATCTACACTGTTTCATTGTCACACTTCATGTTCTCTTTACTATTAACACATTTGCTTGGCAGAGAAAGCCTGTGTAACGCTATGCTGCCACCTTCTGTAGTCGAGAACGATCACATTAGGGCACGTGATAAAACAAGTAGGCCAATATAAAGCCAAGAGGATTTTCTGTTCAATCCCTGGGTGTGCTACGTGTTCACCTGGATACCCGGACCAGTTCAAACCCTCAGCTGGGACATCACATTGACCCTCTCAAAGCATTAATTTGGAATAATATTTCTACCTTGCCCAGGTTCGTTTAGACTGGCGTTAGTGTAGCCCAGCATTCCAGCCTGAATGATTTTTGTTTTTGTGCTGGGTTTTTAGTTTTGCGAGGAGTGGGGTTTCCATCAGCTAGCAAATCTCCATGGGACAAGTGTACAAGAGAAAGAAAAGATATACTCTTGAATCATGCAATGATACCACAAACCCATCCATAGAAGGATATGCAAATGACGCGTCTGGGACGAGGCTCGTGTGAAGCATAAATACCAGCATGGGTTAGTCAGGCCGAATGGCCTAGTTCTTCTATGGAGGAAATCACATTTCATGGCAATACTCCAACGTCCTGAAACGCTGAAAATGTCCAGACTAAATGAAAAAATAATTCTGCTGGCAAGTGCTGTACAATTATAACGCGCTGCACTTGGACCAAAATATACATCTGTCTGACCTTTCAATGGAAGTGGTAGAGAATTTGTGAAGAGAACAGCTCTTTAAATGGCTGTCTCTGGAGACAATGATTCACTTGCTTTGATTAAGCTAGCTTTTGAATCCTCCAATCAGGGAGGGGAGATGGGGTGGCGACCCAGAAGTCTTTTTGTTCAGACGTCCCTAGGCATATACCAATCTCCATGGCAACATCAAGCACACATTTATATAGGAGCATGGTAATTGGTGCCCTTTGTTGGAGATTCTGTTCAAACAATTCTCAAACTAAAATTACAGAAATTTTTCATCTTTTAACATAAATAAAGTTACATCGATTTTCTCCTATGAATGGACTGACGTTGCAGAGGCAAAAGCCAGGCCCGTCAGAAAGGCATTTCTGGAGATTGACAGCTAAACAGAAGGCCGCAAAATACTGAACAGTGCTATAGATGGAAGAGACTTTGTATTTATTGTTCACCATAGGATAAATTCCTAATTCCAAATGGACTAGCAAAGAATAATGCTAAAACAAAGATCAGGTGTTACCTTGCGGGAAAGAAAGACTTGTATTTATATCATGCCTTTCACGACCTTAGGATGTCCCAACATGTTTCACAGCCAATGAAGTGCACTTGAAGTGTGGTCACTGTTGCAATGTAAGAAATACAGCAGCCAATTTGCACATGGAAAGTTCACATAGACGCTAATGAGATGAACAGCCAGTTAATCTAATTTTAGTGATGTCGATTGACGAATAAATATTGGTTTGGAAATGAGGCAGAACTACTCTGTCCTTCTATGAAACATTGCCGCAGGTTTTGTTACACCTACCCGGGGAGAGCAGATAGGGTAACGGCTTAACATCTCATCCAAACGTCGATGTCTCAAATTTAAAATTCTCTTCCCCGTGTTCAAGCCCCACCCATCCCTCAACCAACCCTCCAACCATCCCACATTCAACCCCCAATTCTAGTCTCTTGTGCATCCCCAATTTCCTTCGCCCTACCACTGTCGGCCATCCTTTCAACCTTAGACTCTAAAATTACCTCTCTAAATGCACGGCCAGTGAGGGGAGATGTCGGCCTGCGTCAGACAGAGACCAACTGAGTATATTTGGGAATTTGATTTAAAGTGGGGATTCAGTGCATAGGGGGAATGAGGTGCCTTAAGTGAGGTTTACTGCAAGAAGTAAAGTCTGCTGAGGGGGAGTAAGGTGAAAGGTGGGGAGGAGGTGTTTTTTTTCTTCTACTCTTTTCAGCCTCCAGTATTTGATTTCCACTTTAGTGCAGCAGAAGGAGCGGGTAAAACAGTAACTGGTATTATTAGTTGTATCAGTATTGTAAGTACTGTATTGTTTTATGAATTTTGTAAAGTTTACTGGCAGTGCCAAAATGCATTGGGAGGTGTAGGCTTTATTAATTTTAATTAATTAGCAATTATTCATTAATTAAAACATGTTGGAGATGGCAAGGCAGGTGATGTGCTGCAATTGCAGGGTGTGGGAGCCTCTGGATACTGGTGTGATCCAAGGCAAACACATCTGCAATAAGTGTTTGTGCTGCAGGAACTTTGACTCCGAGTTGTCGAGCTGGAGGCCGAGCTGCAGACACTGCGGCCTATCAGGGAGGGGGAAGTTAACTGGACAATTTATTCCAGGAGGTGGTCACACCCCTTAGTATAAAACCTTCTGATTTAGTCAGTGGTCAAGGATAGGAGGGTGTGATTACAATTGAGGCAGGTAAGGGCACCCAGAGGGCGGGCATGCAGGAGCCTCGGCCCTTGCAATTGTCCAGCAGGTTTGAGGTTTTTTCAGCTTGTTTACATGAGAGTGGGGGCTACAGGGTGGATGAGGTAACTAGCCATGGCACCATGGTACAGGAAGCCATTCAAGCGGAGGGAGTTACAAGGAATGTAGTGGTAGTAGGGGACAGTATAGTCAGAGGGATTGACACGGTCCTCTGCAGCAAAGAGCTTGGGTTCCGATAGCTGTGTTGCCTGCCCGGTGCCAGGGCTTGGGGCTGGAGAGGAACTTGCAGTGGGAGGGGGAGAATCCAGTTGTCATGGTCCATGTTGGTACCAACCACATAGGCGGGGCAAAGAAGGAGGTTCTGCATAGTCAGTATGAGGAACTTGGCACCAAATTAGGAAACAGAACCTCAAATGCCATAACCTCTGGATTATTACCTGAGCCATGTGCAAATTGGCATTGGACAAATCAGATTAGGGAGATGAACATGTGGCTCAAAGACTGGTATGGGAGAAATGGATTTTGGCTTGTGGGCACTGGCACCAATCCTGTGGAAAGTGGGATCTTTACCTTTGGGACAGTCTACACCTGAACCGTGCTGGGACCAGTGTTCTTGCGAGCTGCATAACTAGGGAAGTAGAAAGGGTTTTAAAGTAAGTAGTGGGGGCAAGGGTACGAATTTCAGAAGATGCGGTAAATCAAAAAGTAGTGACAAGGCAAAAGATAAAGGTATTATTATGGGAAATGAAAAACAGACCATGACAGGAAGGGATACAGAGTACAAGTCAACAACTGTGACGAGAGGTTATAAAAAGAATAAAAGGATAAAATTAAAGCCTGTGTATCTGAATGCATGGAGCATTCGAAACAAAACAGTTGAACTGAGAGTGCACGTAAAAATAGATAAGAATGATTTAATAGCCATTACAGAGACATGGCCGTAGGAGGACATGGATTGGGACCTGAATATTAAAGGGTATAGGACATTTAGGAGGGACAGGAAGTGAGGAAAATGTGGAAGGGTGGCTCTGTTAGTTAATGATGGCATTAGCACAATGGAGAGGGATGACCTAAGTTCATGAAACCATGATGTGGAAATGGTTTGGGTAGAGATGAGAAATGGTAAAGGCAAGAAGTCACTTGTAGGAGCCGTGTATGGGCCCACTAATAGCAACCACATGGTAAGATGGAGCTTAAAGGAAGAAATAATGGGAGCTTGTCAGAAAGGCACGGCAATAATCATGAGAGATTTTAATCTACACATAGACTGGAAAAGTCAGATGGGCCAAAGTAGCCTAGATGAGGAATTCATAGATTGTTTCCGGGATAGTTTCTTAGAACAGAATATTCTGGAGCCAATCAGGGAGAAGGCTATACTAGACCTGATATTGTGCAATGAGATGGGATTAATTAATGATCTCATAGTGAAGCCACCCCTAGGTAGCAATGACCATAATATGATTGAATTTTACATTCAGTTTGAGGGAGAGAGGAGTGAATTTTTAAACTTAAATAAGGGTAATTATGAGGACATGAAAGCAGAACTAGCTAACGTGAATTGGCAAATTAGATTAAGGATTAGGTCAATAGAGATTCACTGGCAAACATTTAAGGAGATATTTCAGAATACACGGAATAAATACATTCCAACGAGTAAGAAGAAGCCCAAGGGATGGACACACCATCCATGGTTAATTAGAAAGATTTAAGACGGTATCAAACTTAAAGAAAAAGTATATAATTGTGCAAAGTTAGGTGGAAGGCCAGAAGATTAGACAGAATATAAGGAACAGCAAAGGATGACTAAAAGATTAATTAAGAGGGAAAAATTAGAGTACTAGAGAAAGCTAGTCAGAAATATAAAAACAGATAGTAAGAGTTTCTATAAACATTTAAAAAAGAAACGAGTTAACAAAGTGAGCATTGGCCCTATAGAAAGTGGGCCTTGAGAATTGATAATGGAAAACAAGGAAAGGGCAGATGAATTGAACAGGCATTTTGCATCAGTCTTCACTATACAGGATATAAGTAACATCCCAGAAGCAGCTATAAATCAGGAAATGGAGGGTAGGGAGGAACTCGAAAAAATTACAATCAGCAGAGAAGTGGTACTGAGTAAATTGTTAGAGCTGTGGGCTGACAAGAGCCCGGTCCTGTTGGACTTCATCCTAGGGTCTTAAGAGAAGTGGCTAGTGAGAAAGTTGATGCATTGCTTCTAATTTTCCGAAATTCCCTAGATTCGGGGAAGGTCCCATTAGATTGGAAGATCACAAATGTAACTCCATTATCAAAAAGGGAGGGAGACAGAAAGTGGGAAACTACAGTCCAGTTATCCTAACATCTGTCATAGGGAAAATGTTAGAAGCTATTATTAAAGAAGCTATAGCAGGGCACTTGGATAACTTCAATGTCATCAGGCAGAGTCAACATGGTTTTGTGAAGGGGGAATCATGTTTAACCAACTTATTGGAGTTCTTTGAGGAAGCAACATGTGTTGTGGATAATGGGGAACCAGTAGATGTACTGTACTTAGATTTCCAGAAGGCATTTGATAAAGTGCCACATCAAAGGTTATTGCAGAAAATAAAAGCTCATGGTGTAGGGGGTGACATATTGGCATGGATAGAAGATTGGCTGGCTAACAGGAAGCAGGGAGTAGGCATAAATGGATCTTTTTCAGGTTGGCAAGATGTAATGAGTGGTGTGCCACAGGGATCAGTGCTGGGACCACAAATGTTTACAATTTATATAAAAGACTTTGAGGAAAGGATGGATGGGATGGTTGCCAAATTTGCTGAAGACACAAAGATATGTAGGACAGGAAGTTGTGAAGAGGACATAAGGAGGCTACAATAAGATATAGATAGGTTAAGTGAATGGACAAAGATGGTGTATAATGTGGGAAAATGTGAAATTGTCCATTTTGGCAGGAAGAATATAAGAGAAGCATATTATCTAAATGGTGAGAGATTGCAGAGCTCTGAGATGCAGAGGGATCTGAGTGTCTTAGTGCATGAATCACAAAAGGCTAGTATGCAGGTTCAGCAAGTAATTAAGAAAGCCAATATAATGTTATCATTTATTGCATGGGGAATTGAATACAAAAGTAGGGAGATTATGCTTCAGTCATACAGAGCACTAGTGAGATACAACTGGAGTACTGTGTACCGTATTGGTCACCTTATTTAAGGAAGGCTATAAAAGCATTGGAAGCAATTCGGAGAATCTTTACCAGGCTAATAACTGGAATGGGTGGGTTGTCCTATGAAGAAAGGTTGGACAGGCTAGCCTTCTATCTGCTGGAGCTTAGAAAAGTAAGAGGTAACCTGATTGAAACATAGAAGATCCTGAGGGGTCTTGACAGGGTGGATGTGGAGAGGATGTCTCTTCTTGTGTGGGAATATGGAACTAGGGGTCACTGTTTAAAAAAAGGGGTTGCCCATTTAAAACGGAAATGAGGTGAAATTTTTTCTCTCAGAGGGCCGTGAGTCTTTGGAATGCTCTTCCTGAAAAGGCAGTGGAAGCAGAGTCTTTGAATATTTTTAAGGCGGAGGTGGGTAGGTTCTTAGTAAGCAAGTGGGGCGATACGTTATTGGGGGTAGGTGGGATGCATATTTGAGGCTATTATCAGATCAGCCAGGAACTTATTAAATGGCGGGGCAGGCTCAAGGGACCGAATGGCCGACTCCTGCTCCTTGTTCATATGTTCGTATCTCTCCTCCTTTAGGATCCTCCTTAAGACTTATTTCTTTGCCCAACCCTTTTGTCACCAACATCTCCTTAAGTGGCTCAGTATTAAATGATGTTTGATAATGCTCTCCTGAAGCCCCTTGGGACATTTTATAATGTTAAAGGGGCTACATAGCTGCAAGTTTTTCTTGTTTCTTTGTTGTCACTGGGTCAATAACCTGGAATCCCCCGCCATGATGAAAGCATTATCAGCACAAAGACTTTGGTGGTTCACTACCAACCTCTCAATAAACAATTACACCTTTTCATTTCGCGCATTTGATATTAGCATTCGTTTCTTCTTGACTAGGTATAGCAAGGTTTAGTTGCAAAGTAGTCTCAGGTCAAATATGTCAGATAACGGGGTAATCCTTCGCCAGTCTGTCACAACAGTGTGCCTTAATTCCTGTGTAGTATCAGAAATGTTCCCATTTCCCACACCAGCCATCCATGTGGGATGTCTGATTGTGTTCCTTTAATTGAATAACCAAGATTAAGTGCTAATGCCAGTTTTGTGGTGATATATCAACAAGATTAATGGAACAGATTAAGGAAAATATTAAGTAATGCTTAGGCAATGCAAGTATTTATTCGGGGCTATAAAGTTGATAAAGATAAGGAGTTTAATAATTTTAAGATCCAGTAAAAAATGAATTGAATGGAAGATTATGAGGTAAAACTTGATTTCACCCTAGTTGGGATTTAGAAATGAGAAAGTTGTGCAGTAAACAGAAAATGCTGGAAGATACTCAGCAGGTCAGGCAGAGAGAAACAGTCTCTAATTAAGATTTTTATAGTTGACGGGCAGGCAGAATTTAATGGTCGTGGCGGTGGGCCTGTCTACTGGTGGGAGAGACAGTGGCAACCCCATTGTGGCCATTTTTAGATTCAATCCCAGTCAGGGATTAAACGTTTAACAGTCTTTAAGCAAACAGAGAGCTAGGGAAAAAAATGAAATTTGCAGATGATATAAAACTTGGAAATGTAGTGAACAATGAGGAGGATAAACTTCAGAAGGACATTGACATATTGGTGAAATCAGTGAACACACAACAGATGAAAATTAATGTGGAGGAATGTGAATTGATTCATTTTGAAGAGAGGCAATGTGAAGGAAACGGTACAATTTTAAAGCAAGTGCAGGACACTGTTCTCGCTAAGCTGTGTGGTATGTGGCCACACAGCAATCCTGAATGTACTGGACAGTGCAACAAACAGGCTGTGCACTATAAAGAAACATTAGAGGGAACGTTGTGCAGGACCAGAGAGGCCCTCAGGTGTACGCACACAAATCTCTGAATATGGCCAGAGCAAGGTGTGAAGACCATTAAAAAAGCAGATGGGATCCTTGACTTTATTAGTTGAAGAGTAGTGTGAAAAAGGAGGAGGTTTTGTGGCACAGTGGGAGCGTCCTTACTTCTGGGCCAGAATCCCTAGGTTCAAGTCCCACCTCAGGAGTTGATGGTTGTGGAAGGTGCATTAATAACCTGGCCAAGCAGGTTGATAGAGGAAGAAAGATTTACAGGGCAAAGAGCTCAGAGTAAAGACTCATTGTTTCACATGAGTCGCGAGTCCAGAACAAAGTCTAATTGTGTATTCCTTCACAGAGGTCGACAGGTTGAAGGCTGATTCTGGATAATTCACTTTTCCAGTAGAGATGGAATAGGTACGTGGAGGTAAAGTAGTCTTGTGAGCAATAGAACATAGAACATAGAAACTAGGAGCAGGAGTAGGCCATTTGGCCCTTTGAGCCTGCTCCGCCATTCATTATGATCATGGCTGATCATCCAACTCAATAGTCTGATCCCGCTTTCTCCCCATATCCTTTGATCCCTTTCGCCCCAAGAGCTATATCTAACTCCTTCTTGAAAACATACCATGTTTTGGTCTCAACTGCTTTCTGTGGTAGTGAATTCCACAGGCTCACCACTCTCTGGGTGAAGAAATTTCTCCTCATCTCAGTCCTAAATGGTTTACCCGATATCCTCAGACTGTGACCCCTGGTTCTGGACTCCCCCAACTGGAACATCCCTCCCGCATCTACACTGTCTAGTCCTGTTAGAATTTTATAGGTTTCTATGAGATCCCCCCTCATTCTTCTGAACTCCAGCGAATAAAATCCTAACCGACTCAATCTCTCCTCATATGTCAGTCCCGCCATCCCAGGAATCAGTTGGGTAAACCTTCGCTGCACTCCCTCTATAGCAAGAACATCCTTCCTCAGGTAAGGAGACCAAAACTGCACACAATATTCCAGGTGTGGTCTCACCAAGGCCCTATATAATTGCAGCAAGGCGTCCTTGCTCCTGTACTCGAATCCTCTGGCTATGAAGGCCAACATCCAATTGGCTTCTTTACCACCTGCTGCACCTGCATGCTTACCTTCAGCGACTGGTGTATGAGGACACCCAGGTCTCATTGCACATTCCCCTCTCTCAATTTATAGCCATTCAGATAATAATCTGCCTTCCTGTTTTTGCCACCAAAGTGGATAACCTCACATTTATCCACATTATACTGCATCTGCCATGCAATTGCCCACTCACTCAGCTTGTCCAAATCACACTGAAGCATCTCTGCATCCTCCTCACAGCTCACCCTCCCACCCAGCTTTGTGTCATCTGCAAATGTGTAGATATTACATTTAGTTCCCTCATCTAAATCATTAATATATATTGTGAATAACTGGGGTCCCAGCACCGATCCCTGTGGTACCCCACTAGTCACTGCCTGCCATTCGGAAAAAGGCCCGTTTATTCCTACTCTTTGTTTCCTGTTTGCCAATCAGTTTTCTATCCATCTCAATACATTACCCCCAATCCCATGCACTTTAATTTTACACGCTAATCTCTTATGTGGGACTTTGTCGAAAGCCTTCTGAAAGTCCAAATAAACCACATCCACTGACTCCCCCTCATCAACTCTACTAGTTACATCCTCAAAAAATTCCAGTAGATTTGTCAAGCATGATTTCCCTTTCGTAAATCCACGCTGACTCTGTCCGATTCTGCCACTGTTTTCCATGTGCTCAGCTATTAAATCTTTTATAATGGACTGTAGAATTTTCCCCACTACCGGCGTCAGGCTGACTGGTCTATAATTCCCTGTTTTCTCTCTACCTCCCTTTTTAAATAGTGGGGTTACATTATCTACCCTCCAATCTGTAGGAACTGTTCCAGAGTCAATAGAATCTCAGAAGATGACCACCAATGCATTCACTATTCCTAGGGCCACTTCCTTAAATACTCTGGGATGTAGATTGTCAGGCCCTGGGGGTTTATCGGCCTTCAATCCCATCAATTTCCCCAACACCATTTCCCTACTAATACTGATTTCTTTCAGTTCCTCCCTCTCACTAAACCCTGTGTTCCCCAACATTTCTGGTATGTATTTGTGTCCTCCTTTGTGAAGACAGAACCAAAGTATGTATTGAGTTGGTCAGCCATTTCTTTGTTCCCTATTATAAATTCCCCTGTTTCTGACTGTAAGGGACCTACATTTATCTGCACCAACCTTTTTCTCTTTACCTACCTATAGAAACATATGCAGTCAGTTTTTATGTTCCCTGCAAGCTTACTCTCGTACTCTATTTTCCCCTTCACCCCCTACGCGATGGTACAGAAGTTCCAGTAGAAATAATGTAGATATGTAGTGGTGGGGGAGAAACAGGCATTCAAACCTGGACAGAGCCCTTGCTCTGAGCTGCTGCTTGGTAGATAGAAGATGGCAGACTGCCTTGCAGTCCAGCAAGGCAGGATAACTGGTTCCACCAGCTAGGAGGGGTCATGTCACCTGACTCCCACCTCTCCAATTTGGCTTTGACAAAGGGTGGATATTCCTTTGTTTGGGTTCCAGAGGTTGTTAATGTTCCAAACATTAAGAATTTGAAAGGAGGTTGCAGGATTCTTTGTCCAGGCAGACTAGGAGACAGTCGGTGACCATGCCTGGCTTATGAAATGTAGGTGGCCTTTGTATCATCCCCTTTGAATTTTGTCTCTGCAGCCCACAGGGTCATTAGCATCACTTCAGAGATAACAAGGTGTCAGCTTCTCTGATACTGCCAGAAAGTTCCTTTTGTTCAGGGTTACAGGCAGACATAGCTTCAATCATTTTAAATTCTTTCTGCTGGCCTTCTTTCCAGCCTTGCCTGCTCCACCCCCTTAAACAGTATATATTTTGTCACATTTCTACTTTTCTTTAGTTCTGAAGAAGATTCACACAGACTCGAAACATTAACTCTGTTTCTCTCTCCAGAGATGCTGTCAGACCTGCTGAGTTCATCATTTTCTGTTTTTATTTTTAAAGTCTTTGTTCAGCTTTTAAAATTTTAGAAACTAGCCAGGAGCCTATCTATTGATATTTTATAAAAATATAGAGTGTGAGGTCTTAGCTCTGTTACACCAGCCTTAAATGTATTCAATGAAGGAGCATCCACAACTCCCTGGGGTAGAGGATTTCAAAGATTCACAACCCTTTGAAGGAAGAAATATCTCTTCATCTCAGTCCTAAATGATGAGTGCCTTATCCTAGACTGTGTCCCTGTGTCCTAGATTCTCCAGCCTGAGGAATCAAACTCTTAGTGCTGACCCTGGCAAGCCCCTTCAGAATCTTAAAGGTGTTGAGTTGTAAATGATGGCAGCAGAGTGGGAGGGAAGCATGAAAAGTTGGGCAAGGAGAAGTATCCCATTGCCAGGAATGTGGAGGAGAAAGTTGGTGAGACCCAAGGGGTGAGATCTACTTGCCCGAAAAGATATCACTATGGGCACCCCCACCCCGTGTACCAGCCGACATTATAATACTGGAAGTGCAGGTCAGAATATCTCGGGAGCCAATAGTCCCCCGATAATCTATTTCTCCATTAATTTTAATGGAGGGAGAATCACTTCCACTAATAAAGATGACAAGACTGGAATGCACATTTGTGGGCATGAGAAAGATGTTTCCACTTGTGGGAGGGTCCAAAACAAGAATAAAGGGTAGTATTGTCTCCTAATTTGTTTGTATGCTCGTATGTACTGATAAATCTAGTAAGGAATTCACAAAAAACGTCTTTACCCAGACAATAGTGAGAATTTAGAACTCACTACCACATGGAGTTGTTCAGGAGAATAACATAGATAGGTATAAGGGGAAGCTGGATAATATATGAGGGGGAAAGGAATAAATGGACATGCTGATCACCAACATCCAGCCATAGTCCCAAAGGACCATAGGCATCTCTCTCCATTAGAGAGAGACACATTTTTGGCTATTCGTTAGGGTCACCACTCTGCAAGCTTGGGGAAAAGCAAATAGGCAGAACCTCTGTGAATTATCATATCCGGTATTGGGGTTGAACCCACACTGTTGGTGACATTCTGCATCACAGTCTAGCCACCTGAGCTAACCGAGCCCTGGATGTTCTGGTAGAGTTAGTTGAAGTGGGCGGGGGGAGACATCATGTGCAAGACAAACACCAGTGATGTCTGGTGGGGCCAAATCGCTTATTTATGTTTGCCAAGGACATTAATGAATGTATCGCTAAGGTGGGTAGGTTGAGTTAAGATACAGATCACTCATAACCTAACGAAATGGTGGAACAGGCCCAATGGCAACTCCCATTCCTATGTTCCTGAAGGGTGTAAGAGGTTACCTTAATCAAAAAGAAATCAATTATTTGCTTGTACTCCTTTTAACATATACTGTATTCACTGCTCTACATTGGAAAGACCAAATGCCAATTGGATGACTGCGTTGCATAACACCTCCACTCATTCCTCGAGCATGGTTCTGAGCTGCCAGTCGCTTGCCATTTTAATTTTCTGCCATTCTCCCGCTCTGGTTCCTTTGTCCTCGGTCTTCTACACTGTTCCAATGAAACTCAATGGAAGTTTGAGGAACAGCAACTCATCTTCCGACAGGGTACCTTACAGTCTCTAGGTTCAGCACTGGCTTAGGTTTTTGCTCCCGGGTTGGGTGTGCAGTGGTGGGAGAATTCCCGACCCCACAAACCCGATCTTTAAAAACGGCTAACTGGACATCAGATTTTTGATCTGGAGAGATGGATTGGATTAGAAGTCAGGGTGGGAAACCTGGGAAGAGCTGAGGAGGATGTCGGTTGTGAAGGTGAACTAGGAGGAAGGCCTGCCTGGGGCCTCCGGCACTGTGGCCAATGTTTAAAGATAAAGGTTAAAACATAAAAAATCCCTCCAGCCCTTACCCCCAGCCCACACCCCCCCACATACTCCCCAAGCCCCAACCATGCCAACCCATGTCCTCCCACCCACCCTATAACTCATCATCCCCTCCATGCCAACCTATGCCCCTCCACCCAAGCCCCATGGCCCCTCATACCCTCCATGTCAACCTATGACCCCCACACATCTCCCATAACCCCTCATACCCTCCATACCAATCTATGCCTCTCCACCCAACCCCCGTGACCCTTTACAGCCCCGAAGCCAACTTAGCACTAATTCAAGCTAATCCATGATCCATAACCCGCCCACAATCCTTTGCTCTTAAACCGACCTCACCAACTCACCTAGTATCCACCATGGGCAGACCTCAGAACCCATGTAGATATGAGATAAAATAAAGTTCTATAAAGCCCTAAGTGTCTGTTGCAGACTTCACTATATTGAAAAAAAAATCTCATTCATAAAAACCCATTCCTTCAACTAAATAAAGCCTCATAACACACATTGGAAACCACCCCACATCAAATAGTCTCACCACTTATAACTGTCAATCAGATTATGAAATGTCATGAATGGTTGCAAAATCTGTCATGGTGCACTAATTCAGTAATGGAAACCCTCAGGCTTAAGGTAACAGATAGAATGAAAGAGCAAGCAGTCATTTTTTTTTTAACATTCCAGACATTTTTTTTTTCAAAGATTTAAAGGGCAGGACTTTTAAATGACTTGACAACTTGACAGCTCCCTTTGACAGGTGCTTCTGACAGTTTTGACAGTTGGTTTTGACACGCCTGTTGACAGTTCCAATGAGCTTGACAGTAAAGAGTTTATGCACGTTTTGTGCACACTTATGCCTACTTTTAAAAATTCCAAAGGGCACCTCACCTCTGTTGAAGGAGTCAAAGCGGTACCTTATCTCTCCAAAGGAGTACGCTAGCTTTCCAAATGAATCCACAAAGTTCACACCTGCTCATACCTGGTCTAACCTGCACACTGCGGGTTTCGCGCTCCAGGCCTACCAAAACCCTACTTCAGTGGAGGCAGCTAGTGATTTAACTGTGCATGCGTGAAATGTGTTCCACCCCATCCTGCCCCCACCTAAACTGGAAGTGCATGCTCTGGGGGTGGGACTTAGGAATTTTGACCATTTCCGTTATCTTCGCTAAGAGGGAGAGCCTCTCCGTCATGGCGAAAATCTGGGTCACTGAGTTCAATAATTTCAGATCGTAACCCACTTGTTTTCAGACAGCAGCAGCTCTGAGTGTTCAGGATCTGGAATGCACTGCGTAAGAGAGTGTGGTGGAGACAGATTCAATTATGTATTTCAAAAGAGAATTGGACCATTATCCAAAGGGGAAAAATTTACAGGGCTACTGGGAAAAGACAGGGAGGCGGAACTAGATGAGTTGTTCTTGCAGAGAGCTGGCATTTGCAGGACAGGCTGAATGGCCTCTTTTTGTTCTGTAACCATCCTATTATTCTATTCTATAATGACCCTGCTGTTGCCAATACCACATTCCCTGGACCAATCTTTCTTTTCTTATCCAATTACCACTGCCTTTTGCCTTGCACCATCATCCCTTATGTCACTTAATAACTCCTGCCTTCTGATCCTTCATCAACCTTCCCTTTCATTCTTTTCTCCCCTCCATCCTTTTCCTGCCTCTGTACTTGCTTAAAAGCCTGTTACATCTCTAACTTTTTCCAAGTTCTGAATCATCAACTCTATTTATCTTTCCACAGGTGCCACCTGAACAGATAGTTTTCCAGCATTTCCTCTTTTTATTTCATAGGCCCTTTCATGTTTGTCACACCGATGATGTTATTCAGCCTGTGGCACTCCTGAGGCATGCATTTTTGATTTGCTTTGCTCCTGGGATTGGAACTTCAAAAGTGTTGCAAAGCGTATCTCAGCTTGATCTCACTCAGTTGCTGAAGCGTTATGAAAGAGACGTAGGGCCAGAGACACAAGGAAGCAGGAAGCCAATTTGTATATGTAAAGGCCTTATTAAAGCCCATTTTACTAGGTCGTTGGCTGCATGCCGACAGTGGACCGACCACCTACTCGTTCCCCGCAACGCGCCCCCCCAACCCCCATCCCCACCGGACTTGGACAGCGCCAGCTAAATGGAGGGACCCAGCGGTAGCCTGGGAGGGGGAGCGTTTTTCGAAGCAAAGAGGGGTCTGTAGACAGGCAAGGAAGCCCCGCCCACCCCACCCTGCTCCAGCAGCTTCCTCCTCCTAGTGGCTCCCCATCCACCAGTGGCGATTTTATTTCTTTTGATTATCTGTGTTCTGTAGGCTGCAGGGCCCATTCCTTCCTCAACAGCTGCCACCATTTCAAGTGAGGGATGTATGTCCGGTCTCCGGTGAATTTGGGGCAGTAAATGGATACGGGGGTGGCTGCTGACATCAGCGAGGAACACCACTCGCTTTGCTGATGGCAGGGCTGGAAACCCCGCCATTTGCGAAATCCTTCCCATAGTACCATTGAATAGCTTGTCATCATCTAGTTACACCCATTGAAGTTCATCCCTCTGATTGAGGATATCAATAGCCTAAAGGCTGATTCAATGTCTGGTGCTATGTTGTGCTGACCCTTTGCTTCCCATCCTGCAGATAGCCCCTGCCCAGGTTGCGCACAGTCGTGCACATATCAGTCATGTGCTGATTCAGCAACACGAGCCGTGTGAGACTCTGAAAACAACCAGAAATCAGAAGAGTCGTACTGCTTCAAATATGCTGTCAGATTGCACTTCAAAGCCACTTCAAAGCTTAAAGGTGGCTTCCCAACATTTAATTGAAAGAATTTTTGGATTATTCAGGACTGTCTGCTGGGCAAGCGGTCTGACAACAGAAAGGTCAGGGAGGAGTTGGACCAAGGCACTGGTGGGGTAAAGCTCAGTGTGCCTGTGGGACCTGGTGCATTTTTGGATGGTGTTACCAAGGGGTAAAGTGTAGATGAGAAATAAGAGATGGCCAAGGTTCATCTGGAAAAGAAGCCATTGCAGGTGATTCGCTGACTACAACTGGATAGCATAAGAGCTGTACCAGGCAAGGGCAGTCCCACTTAGCTGGGCAATGGAGGAGAGGCATTGGAGGAGAATGGTGTGGTCAACCATGTCCAAGACAGATCGAGAAGCATGAGAAAGGATAGTACTTTATGGCCACAAGGGATTAAGGAAATTTGCTTTCAAACATCATGACTTGAGTGTGACACATATCAGCAGATGTCTTCAGAAACCTCAAAAAGTCCAAATAATGACATGAGAGAAAAGGTTCCCAGCTTTGCACCTCCTCCTCCCACAGAGCTGAATGATCACTGCTGAGAAAACCGGTGGCAACGAGTCCCACGAGACACATGCAAAGCAAGAGACTGTGTTGGCACAGCAGCTCAAACCTTCCAAATTTCACACTGAAACATCCTTGTTGATTAGCCATTACGCTCTGGGACATTGTTTAATTGGTTTCATTTCCCAAAGAGCTCCTCTGTTCCTGCCTCTATTTGGCACTGAACTGCCTTATATTCTTTGTAGAAATAAAGGGGAAGTGTCCTCATTATACACTTGATTTTTGCAGGACATCTCCGTGATTGTGATATCCTCTACGAAAGGACAACTCCCAATGGAATTACTCAAGACACATTCAAAAGGAATAAGAAATACACTGTTGCAAGCTTGCAGGGATGAAAGCTTCAGTGTCAAAAAAAATCACTGGCTACCATGCATTTGTTTAACTCTTACTTTGCAAATTCTTACATCTCTCAAAGGGGGATCCACACATTCCATAACATCCAGGGTCACTTTGTATAAATGGAGCTGGAGTGTCAGCAATGTTTGGGAGAAGGCCTATTACAAAAATCATATTTTGCCATTCTGTAAGGAAAGGGGAAAAAACTTATGCATTTTACAATCTCAGGTCCTCCGAAGACACAACAGAGCCAATAAGGTACTTTTCAAGGATAGTCATGCTCCATCATTGGCGGCTGTGACTTCAGCTGTCCAGGCCCAAGGTTCTGGAACCTCCTTCCTAAACCTCTCCACCTCTCTACCTCTCTCTTCCTTATAAACTACCTCCCTCACCAAGCCTCTGCACTGGAGTGCTGCTTTGGGCTGCAGTAGAGTGCTTAAGTTGGAGTTTGGTGACTGAGAGAGGAGGTGAGGAGGTAACAATGTGATCCTTTGAGTACCGGAAGTACGGTTGGGTAAGTATTTACTACTTTTATCACTTATAGTTTTTAAGGTCTTATTTTGTGGTTCATTGTTTGTAAGGGCTATATTCTGTAACAACGAGGAGCAGGGAAGAAGGGCCCGAGAGTAATTGATATTATTTGATATTAAGTATCTTCCAAAAGGTTTAATTTAATTTAAAGGAGTAAATCATGACAGGAGAGCTCAAAACTGTGATGTGCTCCTCCTGCTCTATGTGGGAAGCCCGGAACATTTCCAGTGCCCGGGGCCAGCATGTATGTGGGAAGTGTCTCCAGCTGCAGCTCCTGGAAGCCTGGGTTTCGGAGCTGGAGCGGCGGCTGGGGACACTGTGAAGCATCTGCGAGGCGGAGAGTATTGAGGGTAGCACGTATAGAGAGGTGGTCACACCGCAGGCTAAGAGTCCACAGGAAGGGAATGGGTGACCACCAGGCAGAGCAAGAGGACTAGGCAGGCAGTGCAGAAATCTCCTGTGGCTATTCCCCTGCAAAACAGATATACCACTTTGGATACTGTCGGGGGGAATGGCCTCTCAGGGGAAAGCAGCAACAGCCAAATTCATTGCACCATGGTTGGCTCTGCTGCACAGGGGAGGAGTAAAAAGTGTGGGAATGCAATAGTTATAGGGGATTCAATTGTAAGGGGAATAGATAGGTGTTTCTGTGGCCGCAAACAAGACTCCAGGATGGTATGTTGCCTCCCTGGTGCTAGGGTCAAGGATGTCTCAGAGCGGCTACAGGACATTCTGAAGGGGGAGGGTGAACAGCCAGTGGTCGTGGTACATATTGGTACAAACAACCTAGGTAAAAAAAGAGATGAGGTCCTAAAAGCAGAATATAGGGTGTTAGGAAGTAAGTTGAAAAGTAGGACCTCAAAGGTAGTGATCTCAGGATTACTACCAGTGCCACGTGCTAGTCAGAGTAGAAATAGCAGGATATATCGGATGAATACGTGACTGAAGAAGTGGTGTGAGGGGTAGGGTTTCAGATTCCTGGGACATTGGAACCGGTTCGGGGGGAGATGGAACCAGTACAAACTGGACGAGTTACATCTGGGCAGGACCGGGACTGATGTCCTAGGGGGAATATTTGCTAGAGTGGTTGGGGAGGGTTTAAACTAAAATGGCAGGGGGTGGGAACCTATGCAAGGAGTCAGAGGAGGGGGATTCAAGGACAAGAACAAAAGACAGAAAGGGGAATAAGAAAAGTGATAGGCAGAGAAATCAAGGGCAAGAATCAAACAGGGCCTCAGTGAAAAATAGTGGGACAAGGACAAGTAATGTTAAAAAGACAAGCCTTAAGGCTTTGTGCCTTAACGCGAGGAGCATTTGCAATAATATGGACAATCTAACCACGCAAATAGATGTAAACAGGTATGATGTAGTCGGAATTACGGAGACATGGCTGTAGGGTGACCAGGGATGGGAACTGAACATCCAGGAGTATTCAGTATTTAGGAAGGACAGGCAAAAAGGAAAAGGCGGTGGAGTTGCATTGCTGGTTAAAGAGGAAATTAACGCAATAGTGAGGAAAGATATTAGCTCCGATGTGGAATCTGTATGGGTAGAGCTGAGAAACACGAAGGGGCAAAAAACATTAGTTGGGGTTGTATATAGACCCCCAAACTATAGTCGTGATGTTGGGAATGGCATTAAACAGGAAATTAGAGACACATGCAATAAAAGAACATCTGTAATTATGGGTCACTTTAATTGCATATAGATTGGCCAAATCAAATGAGTAACAATACTGTAGAGGAGGAATTCCTGGAGTGTAAACGGGATGGTTTTCTGGACCAATACGTTGAGGAACCAACTAGAGAACAGGCCATCCTAGACTGGGTATTGTGTAATGAGAAGGGAATAATTGGCAATCTAGTTGTGCGAGGCCCCTTAGGGATGAGTGACCATAATATGATATAATTCTTCATCAAGATGGAGAGTGACGTAGTTGATTCTGAGACTAGGGTCCTGAAACTTAATAAAGGAAACTATGATGGTATGAGGCGCAAATTGGCTATGATGGATTGGGAAACGTTTTTTAAAAGGATGAAGGTGGAAAGGCAATGGCAAACTTTCAAAGAGTGCATGGGTGAACTGCAACAATTGTTTATTCCTGTCTGGCGCAAAAGTAAAATAGGAAAGGTGGCCAAACCATGGCTTAGAAGGGAAATTAGAGATAGTATTAGATCCAAGGAAGAAGCATACAAGTTGGCCAGAAAAAACAACAGACCTGAGGATTGGGAGCACTTTAGAATTCAGCAAAGGAGGACCAAGGGATTGATTGAGAAGGGGAAAATAGAGTAAGAGAGTAAGCTTGCAGGGAACATAAAAACTGAATGTAAAAGTTTCTGTAGATATGTGAAGAGAAAAAGATTGGTGAAGACAAATGTTGGTCCCTTACAGTCTGAAACAGGGGAATTTATAATGGGGAACAAAGAAATGGCTGATCAACTAAATACATACTTTGGTTCTGTCTTCACAAAGCAGGACACAAATACATACCAGAAATGTTGGGGAACACAGGGTTTAGTGAGAGGGAGGAACTGAAAGAAATCAGTATTAGTAGGGAAATGGTGTTGGGGAAATTGATGGGATTGAAGGCCGATAAATCCCCAGGGCCTGACAATCTACATCCCAGAGTACTTAAGGAAGTGGCCCTAGAAATAGTGAATGCATTGGTGGTCATCTTCTGAGATTCTATTGACTCTGGAACAGTTCCTACAGATTGGAGGGTAGATAATGAAACCCCACTATTTAAAAATGGAGGTAGAGAGAAAACAGGGAATTATAGACCAGTCAGCCTGACGTCGGTAGTGGGGAAAATTCTACAGTCCATTATAAAAGATTTAATAGCTGAGCACTTGGAAAACAGTGACAGAATCGGACAGAGTCAGCATGGATTTATGAAAGGGAAATCATGTTTGACAAATCTACTGTAATTTTTTGAGGATGTAACTAGTAGAGTTGATGAGGCGGAGCCAGTGGGTCTGGTTTATTTGGACTTTCAGAAGGCTCTCGACAAAGTCCCACATAAGAGAGTGGCATGTAAAATTAAAATGCATGGGATTGGGGGTAGTGTATTGAGATGGATAGAAAATTGATTGGCAAACAGGAAACAAAGAGTCGGAATAAACGGGTCTTTTTATGAATGGCAGGCAGTGACTAGTGGGTTACCGCAGGGATCGGTGCTGGGAGCCCAGCTATTCATGATATATATTAATGATTTAGATGAGGGAACTAAAAGTAATAACTCCACATTTGCAAATGACACAAAGCTGGGTGGGAGGGTGAGCTGTGAGGAGGATGCAGAAATGTTTCAGTGTGATTTGGACAGGCTGAGTGAGTGCGCATATGCATGACAGATGCAGTATAATGTGGATAAATGTGAGATTATCCACTTTAGTAGCAAAAACAGGAAGGCAGATTATTATCTGAATGGCTATAAATTGAGAGAGGGGAATGTACAACAAGATCTGAGTGTCCTCGTACACCAGTCGCTGAAGGTAAGCATGCAGGTGCAGCAGGCGGTAAAGAAGACAAATAGTTTGGAGGGAGTGCAGCGAAGGTTTACCCGACTGATTCCTGGGATGGTGAGACTGACATATGAGGAGAGATTGAGTCGGTTAGGATTATATTCGCTGGAGTTCAGAAGAATGAGGGGGATCTCATAGAAACCTATAAAATTCTAACAGAACTAGACAGGGTAGATGCAGGAAGGATGTTCCCGATGGTGGGGGAGTCCAGAACCAGGGGTCACAGTCTGAGGATATGGGGTAGACCATTTAGGGCTGAGATGAGGAGAAATTTCTTCACCCAGAGAGTGGTGAGCCTGTGGAATTCATTAACACAGAAGGTAGTTGAGGCCAAAACATTGTATGTTTTCAAGAAGGAGTTAGATATAGCTCTTGGGGCGAAAGGGATCAAAGGATATGGGGAGGAAGTGGGAGCAGGCCATTGCGTTGGATGATCAGCCATGATCATAATGAATGGCGGAGCAGGCTCGAAGGGCCGAATGGCCTACTCCTGCTCCTATTTTCTATGTTTCTATGTTTGGTCACCTGTCCTAATACCTCATATTGCTTCTGAAAAGCGCCTTAGAACATTCTTATTACATTAAAGATGCTTATATAAATGCTGTTGTTCTCATTTTTGTACAAATATCGGAGACTTGGCAGCCAAATCAAGGTCCCACAACAGCACTGTAGTAATGCTGACTAATCTATTTTAATGATATGGAATCATAGATTCACAGAATGGTGACAGGCTGTTGTATCCTTCCCCTTTCGCTGTAAGAGCAACCTTGCTGCTCTTGCACTCCCACCCTTTTCCCATGACCCAGTAATTTTTTTTTCTCTCCAGGGGCTTATACAATTCCCTTTTGAAAGACATTATTGAACATAAGAACGTAAGAAAGCAGGAATAGGCCATTTGACCCCTCAAGCCTGCATGGTCATTCCATAACATTATGGCTGATCTGATTGTGGCCTCAACTCCACTTTCCTGCCTGACCCTCAAAACCCAGTAGATCAAAATTCTGCCCAATTCAGCCTTGAATATATTCAATGACCCAGCCTCCACTACTCTCTGTGGTAGAGAATTCCAAATATTAATCACCCACTGAGAGAAGAAATTCCGCCTCACCTCCATCTTAAATAGGAAACCCCTTGTTATGAAACTATGCCCCCAAGTTCTAGATTCACCCACATGGTTAAACATCCTCTCAACATCTACTCTGCCAAGCCCCTCAGAGTTTCAATAAGATCACGGCTCACTCTTCTAAACTCCAACGAGCGTATGACCAACCTAGTCAACTTTTTCTGCTAAGACAATGCCTTCATTCCAGGAATCAACCTAGTGAACCTTCTCTGAACTGTCTCCAATGCTAGTATATCTCACCTTAAATAAGGAGGACAAAACTGTACGCAGTACTCTAAGTGTGGTTTTCTTAATACCCTGTACAGTTGGAGAATGACTTCCCTACTTTTATACTCCATTCCGCTCACAATAAAGGGCCACATTCCATATACCTTCTTAATTATTTGCTGTATACGTGTGCTAACAGTGATCCTTGTAAGAGGACACCCAAATCCCTTTGTACCACAGCATTATGTAGTTTCTATTTAAATAATATTCTGCTTTTCTATTCTTCCCACCAAAATGATAACCTCAAATTTCACCACATTATACTCCATCTGCCAAGTTTTAGTCCACTCATTTAAATTATCTATATATCCCTTTGCAGACTGTTTAGGTGGAATCTTGTACCACCCCCATGACAGGTTTGTTGGCAAGGGGAGGCATTTAATTGGTTGGGAAGGTGGTGGGCAGAGACATTGTCACCTTCCTGCCTCCAATTAAGCCCAGACAGGAAGGCCTATGGATGGCTATCCCATCATGCTGCCAGTTGAGGCCTTTAAGTGGCAATTAGTGTCCTCTTAAGGGTCTCATCCTGCCACTGCTGGCATTAGCCCAGTGACGGGCTGTGGGTCTCGCCATGGGATAAGCATGACAAGAAAACCCTGGTGTGCAGGGGAGGAGGGAGTGGGTGGGGGGGTGGATGGGCCTCATTCAAAGGCACTCAGTGCCTGATTGAGAGACCAGGCATTGGGAAGGGGTTTGCCCCCTGAGAGCCACCATCCTGCCCTTGCAGCTGACCCTTCCTTCGCCCTCCCCGTCCCCCGCATGCCCCCTTCCTGTGACCCCCTTCTTGCCACAACTCACCTGTGCCCAGTTCAGCCATGATCCGAGGTGCTGGGTGGCTGTATCATCCATTGCTGCCTGGTGGCACTGCTGAGTACGGAAGAGCTTATCCATCAGGTCCCGGGTACTTGAGAGCGCTTAGTCTCATTAGTTTTCCTAATACTTTTTCTCTAATTATAGTGATTGCTTTAAGTTCCATTTTTCCCTTTGATTTTCTACTGTCGTTGGGATGCTTTTGGCAGCTTCTGCCATGAAGACAGTTGCAAAGCATTTGTTCAAAGTCACTGCCATTTCCTTCTTTCCCATTATTAATTCTCATTCTCTAAGGGACCAATGTTCACTTAAGCTACTCTCTCCCTTTTTACATACCTGTAGAAGCATAGCCATCCTTGCTGGTTTCTAAAATGTCCACATTTTCTGGCCTATCACTAACATTTGCAGCATTGTATGCCTTTTCTTTCAATACAATACCATCCTTAACTTGTTTAGTTAGCCACAGGTGGTTCAGCCTTCTTGCAGAGTCTTTATTTCACAATGGAATATATATTTGCTGAGAGTTATGAAATATCGCCTTAAATATTATCAACTGCTTATCTACCTTTAACCTTTTAATCAATTTTCCCAGCCCACTTTAACCAACTTTGTTCTCATGCTTTTGTAATTGCCTTTATTTAAGTTTAAGACACTAGTTCCTCACCAAATTTCTAAGAAATTCACATTCAGTGTAATGATAATATGTTATGATCACTCTTTCCTAGAGGATACTTTACTATGAGATCATTGATGAATCCTGTCTCATTATACATTACTAGCTCTAAAATAGCCTATTCCCTAGTTGGTTCCACAATGTATTGCTCTAAGAAACTGCCCTAGATATACTATATGAACTTATCCTCAAGGCCATCTGTCAATTTGATTTCTCCAATCTCTATGAAACTTAAAATTTTGCCCACAATTATTGCAGTAACTTTCTTACAAGCCCCCACTATTTCTTGACTTATACACTGTTCTAAAGTGTAGCTATGGTCAGTGAGCCTATAAACTATTCTTAACCAGTGAGTTTGTTCCTTTTGTTACAGACAGAGGGAGGGGGCAAAACTGAGCTCCTTCATTTTCTCGCAGTCTGTCCATAAGCTGAGGTGTTTTAATTTTTGAAATAGGCTGTGGTGTGTTTCCCCAAACCCTCAGTTTGTGAGATCAATCTTCAAAGTGACTTGCAGCAAACTCTTTTTAGGGTTAAATCAGAGGTACAGTTTATTCACACATTCAAACCCGGGAAATAGTCACAATTTCATACACACACACATAAACACACACAAGTACACAATAAGAAGATAGGAAAGAAGAGTTAGTACAATTATGAATAAGGAAAAGCACTACAGATGTGGATATCAGTTCATATGATTACCAGAGTCCAGTGAGGGTTCCTTCATGGAGGAGCTACAGTTCAGGGTTTTGCAGAATTCCTTTAAAGTTGATGGTGATGAAGTGAAATGAGATTTATATACAGAGACTTGGTCTGCCCAACAGGCAAGACTAGGAATCTTCCAGAGAAACATGGTTCAAGGAGGCTTAGACTTGATGCAGTCTGTTAGTCAGCCTGAGTCCTGCTTTGAAGTTTGCAGGCTGGAGTTTAAACAGTAGGCTCAGTTGCGAGTCTGGAAATGTAATATTAAAACTTTCCAAAGGCCAGAAGCTTAAATCATGTGATGTTGCCCATTAATAAGTCAGCTGCAGGGTATCAAGCAGTTTCTATGCCTCTGGTCAAAAACCATTGTTCGCCTTAGGAGGTAAATGGTGACTTTTAGCACCTGTGCAGGTATAATGAGTTTCAATGGCTTTCCCTTTGTTATAGGACCAGACTGTAGAGATAGATCATCTGCTGGTCCCGGGTTTCATTGATTGTAATGTGGTCTCACAATGAGGGGTGTGTGATTCCACAATGATAAGGGTTCAGCTTTTGTCCTCTAACTGCTTCAGGTAATTTCCAGAAACTGTAGCTAACTTGTGAATCATGTGACCTGTAACAGCCATCTTTTGGTTCAGCGAAGTCCACTTTTTAAATAACTAAAAAGGTAAGGTTTGGTTTAACAGTTTATGATCTCTTTCCTGTTTTAGGGACATGACACTTTGCTACTTCTTAATTCCACCTAAACTGATTCTACATTTTGATCTTCTGGGCCAAGATCAATTCTCACTACTGTACTTATCCTTTATTAATGGAGCTACCGTCCTCCTTTTTCTTTTTTCCTATCCTTCTGAAATGTAAAATACATTGAATATTCAGGTCCAAGCTTTGGTCATCTTGCAACCATGTCTCTGTAATGACTCTCATATCCTGACCATTTGGTTCTACTTGTGCCTTCAATTCATCTATCTTGTTGTGGATGCTGCATGCATTCTGATAAAGAGCCATTAGTTCTGCCTTTGAACCATTTTTCCCTAGGCTGACCCCATTTGCTAGTGCTCTCTTAGGCTTGTACGTTGTGCCCCTTCCTGTCATACACTGGTTATCATTATCCATATTGCTACCCTACACTATTGCCCTATCCTTTCATTCAACTTTTAAAATTTCCCCTCACCTGAACACTCACCCCAATTATTTAGTTTAAAGCCCTCTCTACAGCCATAGTTATTTGATCCAGCAATACACTCATCCCAACATGGTTGAAGTGAATCTCCTCCAAATGGTACAATTCCTTCTTCTCCCAGTTATGTTGCCAGTGCTCCATAAAATTAAGCCCATTTCTCCCACACCAATCTTTGAGCCAAGAATTCTACTCTCTGATTTTATTTACCCTATACCAATTTGCTCATTGCTCAGGTAGTAATCTAGAATTTATTATCTTTGTGGTTCTGCTTTTTAATTTAGTCCCAAGCTGCTCATATGCCCTTGGTAAAACCTTTCTTAGTCCTGCCTATGTCGTTGTTACCCATGTGTACCATGACAACTGGATCCTTCCCCTCTCACTCCAAATTCCTCTCCAGCCTTGAGGAGATATACTTAACCCTGGCACCGGACAGGAAACACAGCATTTGGGGCTCATGTCCTTGGCTGCAGAGAACAGTATTTATCCCACCAACTTTACCTCCTCCTATTACTGATACATTTCTTACTCCCCCAAATTCAATGGCTGCTGTACCACGGTGCTGTGGTCAATTTGCTCATCCTCCCTACAGTCCCTGTTCTCATCCACACAGCTGCAAGGACTTCAAAACTGTTGCACAAGTGCAAGCGCTGAAGGTCCTCCAGTGCTACCTTCTGGACCCCCAGACCTGCCTCACTTGTGGTCACACCCTCCTGCCCTGACCACAGGCCAGATCTGAAGTACTTATCCTATATGGTATGACTGCCTCCTAGAACAATGTGTCCAGGTAACCTTTTCCCTCCCTGATGCATCGAGAGGTCCAAAGCATGGACTCCAGCGGATCAATTCAGATTCAAAGTTCCACGACCTGCAGATGCTTACTGTAGATGTGGTTGCCGTGGATCACTCTGGTGTACACCAGCTCCCACATGTTACAGCTGCAAACAGGGCACCTTCCCTGCCTTCTCTTCTGTGTTTTGTTTAAATAATCAAGTTTTCAAGTTTTGAAATATCACTCAACCATTAGTTGTATTCATATTAAGTAGTTTAAATGATTAAGGTATAAATTTAATGCAGTACTTATATCTCCCTGGTTCCTGTTTAAACTACTAGCATTGTTTAGGGGAAAAAAATAACCCATAAAACTTAAGAACCAATCACCTGCCTATTGATCTAATTAATGCCTCTAGACCTCAGCTGTCAGGCCTCAGTCTTTCGCTCCCTCTCTCAGACTGCTCCTTGTTTTTAAAATATCAGAACAGCACCTTTTCTCTCACTGTGCTAAATTCCCTCACTCACCAAATTCCCAGGTTAAGTATAATGTCGGAGCTGTATTCCATCAAAGTGGACTCAGTGTTACCTGTTTCATTGAATCTGTCTCCACCACACTCTCAGGCAGTGCATTCCAGATCCTAACCACGCTCTGCAGAAAAATAAACGGTTTTTCCTCACGGCACCATTGCTTCTTTTGCCAGTCATCTTAAATCAGTGCCCTTTGGTTCTCATCCCTTCCAACAAAGAATAGTTTCACCCTGTCTATTCTGTATACAGCCCCAGTATTTTTGAATACCTCTATCAAAACTCCTCTCAACCCTCTTCTTGAAAGAGAACAACCCCAGCTTCTCTAAACTATCCACAGAACTGAAGTCCCTCATCTCTGGAAACATTCTCATGAATCTTTTCTGCACCCCCTTTAAGGCCTTCAACCCTTCTGAAAGTGTGGTGCCTAGAACTGGACAGACAATACACCAGTTGTGGCTGTACCAGAGTTTTGTAAAGGTTCATCATAACTTCCATGCTTTTGCACTCTATGCATATGTTTATAAAGGCCAGGATCACTTACACCTTATTAACTATTTTCTCAACCTGCCCCGACACCTTCAATGATTGGTGCATATACAGTGCCAGGTCTTTCCACTGCTGCATCCCTTTCAGAATTGAACCTTGATTTCACATTGCCACTCTTTGTTCTTCTTACCAAAATGTATCAGTTCGCAATTCTCTGCATTAAATTTCGTTTGCTACAGGTTCACCCATTGCACCTGTCTATGTCTTCTTGATGATCACTATCCTTCTCACAGTTCATAATATTTCCAAGTTTTGTGTTAGCAGCAAATTGCATTGATGCATTTAAAGGCAACCTAGCTAAGCATATGGGGGAGAAAGGAATAAAAGGATATGTTGGTAAGGATTGATGAAGAAGCATGGGAGAAGGATTGCGCCAAGCATGAATGGCTGCATAGATCTATTGGAACAAATGACCTGTTTCTGTGATGTAGACTATGTAATTCAATTTAATGTTCATTGGCCTCTATTGTGCACTTACTCCTGATCCATTCACCATAGGAACACTTCACCTTTTTCAATGCAGAACGTAGCGGTTTACCAGTGTTGGATTGCACCATGTAGAGGATAAAATATGGTCCATCTCAACCTCTTTCTCTCAGTGCTTGCAGAATGCCATTGGCTGGGTTCATGGTGAAATGCAAGTATTGGATTGGTCCACTATCTGTCAAGGAGAAAAATTTCATCCCATTAATCCAATAAAATACTATTTTGTGGAGAATAAAACTTATGCAAAGGCAATAACAGAAGCTGAAAAATCAGCAGAGAAATTGCATTCATGCTAACACTGCAGTAAAAAATTAATCCTGTCGAGGTCATGTGTGGTTGCACTGATGAATCCAAAGCTGCTGTTTTGAATAAAGGAAGAAGACAGTGATAAGTGTAAGTATTCAACAAATAACACGTCTCCGCTGATCAAGGAGATTACCTTTTCATTTGGACTCCTGGTGCTCAGTAAACTATCAGCCTACATATTCTGTGACATTTTTAAAATTATTTATTCACAGACTTCTGCATCCTTTTCTGTCTGGCTGGTTTGAATGACGTCTTGCTGCTCCATGATAAAAATTGAAACAGATTTCAAAACTGATTGGTAGGTTTTTGTTCGGCATGATGGAGTTAAGATACAGATCAGCCATAATTTGATTGAACGGCAGAACAGGCTTAAGGGGCTGAATGGTCCACTCCTGTTCCGGTGTTCCTAGATTGGGTCCATGAAAACATCACAAAATGTAATAACTTTTTGATCCATGCACTGTACCGTAAAAAGGCTAATGAAAGAAGATCTCAGAATGACATGCAACATCTGTGTCACATTGCAGTGTGGCAGTAGGGAGATTCAGAAGACTGTGTACATTCTGTGACAGCGAGATAGATGTCTGTGAGAGGTCTAATAAATACTTAACAAATAATGAACAGCTCGTCGCTGCCGCATCCTGAAAATTGGAAATCTTATTCCTCTCATATGGCAGTGATCCGATTAGTTATCAGAAACTTCATCTCTGTGGGAGATGCTAGTACAAGATAGAAACCTTGTTCACAGTTATTGATTCTATGCAAGGAAATGAGGCTCAGCGCAAAGAATGCCTGTGATTATGCTTGCAGCTCTTATTGCAAGGTGAATGAAGACCATGGAGATTTTGTTTCTCTTCCTACTTGTTGGCCACAAAATTGGGCTCCATGGCACCAGTATTTACAGTGTATATTTACAGTCAGGAAAAATGTAATGGGGTTCCGCTCTGTTCTCAATGTTGTGACGGGTGCTAGCAGGCATCCTACGCTTGCGCTGGATGTATGCAGTGTGGGCAGATCGTGGCATCAGTCAGCACTGAACGCTGATTTAATGACTGACCTGCCACTTTGGACCTTGCCACACTGTCGGTGCCCTCTCTTAAACACGATCGAGGGACCCTCACCAGTACTATATAAAGGCATCACCAACCATTTTTCAGATGAGGTGCTTGCTGTCATAGATCTAGTGGAAATTCTGTGTCTTTGGAGATGACAGATATCCTATTAATCAGTGCTGGACCTTTGGAAGGAGTGACGTGGATTTGAAAGATCTCCAAAGGCACCAGAAACTCCCAGTGGATTGGGGAGGTGGTTGCAGTTCCTCTTGAGCTGCAACATTACAGAGACATGAGGCAGAGGAAGGAGAGAAGAGTAGCTGGTCACAGGTGCAGGCGGAAGGCAGTCAGTGGCTGAGTCTTCAGAGAGCATTACCTCTGCCTGTACATCAGCCAGGGGCAGTGATAGAGCATCTGTGCTTCACCAAGGGGGTGGTCACTGAACTGTACTACCTCCTTGAATTGGACCTGCAGCCACAGAGCAGATCAAGGGCAGCGATGCCAATGACTGTCAAGCTCACCCTGGTCCTCAATTTCTACACTGGTGGATCCTTCCAGATTGGAGCTGACAACATAACATTTGACCATGCATTGCTGCATCAGGGAGGTCACAAAGACCCTGTAAGGATGGAAGGGGAATTTCACTGGTTTCTGTCTAAGCAGGGAAAAATCAGGAGGAGCGAGCACCTGCTTTTGTCAGGGCAATGGACTTCCCAATTGTGCAGGGAGCCATCCAACTGCACAAACATAGCTCTGTAGCTGCCACACCTCAATGTGGAGATATGCTGGAACTGCATAGGGTTCTATTCTCTGAACGTACAGTTGGTGTGCAATCACGTACACGCTATCATGTTGGTGAATGCCCAATACCCTAGCAACAGTCACAATGCTTTCACCCTGTGCCAGTCTGCCCTGCCAGCCAACTTCGAGCCAACACGTCATAACAGGTGTGGCTGCGCAGCCACAAGGGGTGCACATGGCTGATAATTTCTCTCTGCCACCTGAATACACCTGGACAACATCCCTACCATGAAAACCACGCTGCAACTAGGGCAGATCTTTGGTGGCCTCAAGCAACAGTTCTGCTACATGGACCAAACAGGGTGTGGGGAGGAGGTTGGTGGGGAAACCTTCCAGTGCTTGCCAGAGTATGTCTCATGATTTGTGGTGATCTGTTGCATCTTCCACAAGCTGACTATCACGAGGGTGCCGCCCTTTCTAGGAGGGTTTTGGTGATCACCTCAGGAGAAGGTGGAGGAGGAAGGAAGGAAGCTGGCAACTGGTGTGTTAACACTCCAGACAGGCTGTCCATATGCATCTCATCAGACTCCAGTTTCTATGAAAAACTCCCCAGATCACCGTTGCTCCACACTTACCCGTCATGCTATCCTTCTGTTATGTGGACCATCATAGCATCTTTTTGGCCAAAATCCTTAAAAATTGATGCCACAAAATAACTAACCCATATGCAGCAATACTTCCAATAATTAATACAATACTCATCTATTCATCCTAATACTTTCCCCAAGTGCTTGTCTTGTGGGTGCCTTTACCTGGCCTACTACTCCTACCCTGTGCTACCCCAGTGGATGTAACAAGGCTGGTGGGAGGCCACTCTCACTGGGCGAGACTGCAGATTGCCTTACAGGACCCTCTTGAGCTGCTCTAGGCCTTAGGGGCTTGGCTTCAGACTACACCAGCTCAGCATGGGTGGCAGCAGCCTGGTCTACCTGGGTGACAGGCAGGGGCACTGACAGAATGGCAGTGGTGGAAGCACAAATGCTGACAACCAGCAGGTTGATGCTCTGTGGGTCCATTGCCACTCGCCCCACCAGGTGGTGCCTCAGCAATCCTAGTAATTTACTGAAGCACAGGCTGCTGGACTGCTGTGAGAGCTGGAAAACCCCTTTGAGCACTGGTATCTGCAGCCGTGGTGGCAGCAGTATGACCCTACATGGCACTAAGCTAGGCTTGCATGGCAACAATTAGACATGGCATGACCTCAGTCTGAGCCTCCACTGCAGCAGTCAGACTTTGGGTGTTTTCTGCTTGTGCTACAATGGAAGCTGAGACATCTGGCATAAGACACTACATCGTGGATGGGTCTGAATTGCCCACCTCTTCCACATTGGAAAGCATGGGCTCCAAGATCTGCATGAAGTCCTGTGCCAAGATGAGGCTGGACTCCTTCAAGCTCCTTGCCAGCCGCTGGCCTGGGGGTCCTCACGAGGCCTCCTGTCTTCAACCCCCCCTTCCAGAGCTGCAGTCATCAGTAGGCTACAGCTGCTGCCACTGACCATTCTGAGGAGGGATTTCCTCAAGGGTTGGCCTTGCAGCTGTGACAAGAGATTTATTTTTGAAACAAACCTAAGCCTCTTCTGATGGCACCTTCACGGTCACTTCCTGCAGTGGAGTGCCCACCTCTGGTGGCAGGGCTGCCATCCTTCCAAGGTTGCAGGTCTTTTGATTGGGCCATAAATCCTCAGGAACCTGTCACCCTCTCTAATTGGATAGTGGAACTGGTGGTGGCCTTTTAATTGAAGATCTCCCAGACAGGAGATTTGTGATTGCACTGGAGAGGATGCAGAGCAGATTCACCAGGATGTTACCTGGGCTGGAGCATTCTAGCTATGAAGAGAGACTGGATAGGCTTGGGTTGTTTTCCTTAGAGCAGAGAAGGCTGAGGGGGACCCAATAGAGGTATTCAAAATTGAGGGGCATAGATAGGGTAGATAGGAAGAAACTTTTCCCTTTAGCCAAGGTGTCAATAACCAGGGGGCATAGATTTAAGGTAAGGGGAAGGAGGTTTAGAGGAGATTTGAGGAAAACCTTTTTTTCACCCAGAGGGTGGTTGGAATCTGGAACACATTGGGCAGAATTTTGCCTTTGATGGGCGGGCGGGCCTGACTGACTCGGCAGAGGGCAGGCAGCTGATCGCCACCACTGAAATGGGCCCCGCCGCCATTTTACGTGGGCGGGCCAATTAAGGCCCGCCCAGCGTGCCGCCCGACGGAAAGCGCTATGCGTTTCCTGTGCGGGGGTGGAGGGAATTCCCCAACTGCCAGAGTGCGCTCTTTCGCACATGTGCACGAAAGAGCGTACATCTCCCTGAGGCTAAGTGCTGCCTCAGGGAGATCACTGAAAGGCAGTGAAACATTAAAAATAGAAAAATAAAAAAATCATTAACATGTCCCCCTCATGTTAAAATGTCACACGAGATGGGACATGTTAATGAAATACACAAAAACTTTATAACAGTTTTTTAATTCCGATATCAAACCTCATCCCACCACTGGATGAGGTTTGTAAAAAATCACTTACCCGCCTGCCCGTTGGGCCCATGCGCCGAGCCAAAGTTCACACGGGCCCCTCAAAATCCTGGTCGATTGGTCACTTAATGGCCTTAACAAGGCCTTTAATTAATGGTGGGCGTGCGTCGCCGACCGAAACATCGCGATGCCTCGTGCTAACGTCGGGACGCTCACGTGACGTCAGCGCGCGACATTTTAAGCGCTGATATGTGGGCTCCTCCATCTGCACGTCAGCCAGAAGATTCAGCCCATTGCCTGAGGGAGTGGTAGAGACAGGAATCCTCACAACATTTAAGAAGTATTTAGATGAGCACTTGAAATGCAATAGCTTAGCACTGGAAAATGGGATTGGATTGGATAGGTGCTTGATGGTTGGCACGGACACGATAGGCCGAAGGGCCTGTTTCTCTGCTGTATAACTCTATGACGGTGCATAGAATGCCAATGCATGTTCAGGACACGGAAATGGTTCAGACTATCCATTATTACTTTAAGTGTACAAGATTCCACCCTCCATCTCCTTCTACTTATCATATTTCTTAACAGCTCAATAACTTGCCTTCAATTCCATGAGCTTCAGCTTTAGTTATGAGTTTCTTCTGAGGGACTATATCAAACGTCTTCTGGAAATCCATATAATCAACATCCACAGACATTCCCCTGTTAACTACTTTAGACACTGCTTCAAATAACTCAAACAGATTCATCAGGCATGACCTACCGATTACAAATCCATACTGGCTTTCTCTGAAATGCTGAAAATTTTCAGTGTTCAATTACCCTATCCTTAGTTCTCGGCTCTGGCAATTTCCCAATAGCAGATGTTAGGCTAACCGGCCTATAATTTCTTACTTTTCCTCTCTCACCTTTCTTAAATAGTAAAGCGATGAGCAATTTTCCAATCGAAAGGAACAGTTCCTGAATCAAGAGAACTTGGAAGATTATAGCTCATGTAGCTACTACGCTCTTACCCACTTCCTTTAAAACTGTGGGTTGGAAGCCAAGTGGTCCTGAGGATTTGTTGCTTTACTTGATCAACTTTGCTTCCAATATCCACCCTTCTCTCATCTTCATATGGTCGATCTCTGACTACATTGAACTTGATCATGTTATGACTGCTGTTAGATACATGCTCACCCATTGTCAGACTGTTAACTAAATCTGGCTCATTACTAAATCTAACATGGCTTACCCCCTGGTTGGTTCCAGGGACATATTGTTTCAGAAAACGCGAGAAATTCACAATCTTTCCGACACGTGCTAGTCTGCTTATCCCAAACTATATGAAAGTTAAAATTCCCCATTAAAACCGCTCTGCCTTTGCTGCATGCTTGTTTCATCTCAGCATTTATACAAGCTACCACGTCACAGCTCGACAGGAGTCTATGGAGAACTCCCGGTACAATCTTAAATCCTATTCTATTTTGTGATTCTACGCCTAAAGTCTCCTTGTCTCTTGTTACATCCTCACTTATCATGGAAGTGATTTCATCCATAATCATTAAAGCTACTCCTCCTCCACCACTTTCCTTATCTAACCTGTGGAATGATTTAAACTTGGAAACAATGCAAAATTGCAGCAGTTCCTGGTGCATCCCCATGTTGCAGATGGTAGGGCTACCTCATGTTGAACTGATGTGTACAGATCAGGAGGGCCCCAATTTTAGGAAGATGGGGCAGAATCTTCCGGTCGGCGTGCGGTGGCGGGCCTGACATGCCAACGCATAAAATGACGCACGATGACGTTGAGCGTGTGTCCTGATACCATTGTGCACCATCGCGATATTTTGTTCGGCAGGCGCACACCTGAGTCGGCTGCGCGCCTGCTGAAGTGTAAACGGCCTATTCAAGCCATTAAGTAATCAATTGAGCCACTTGAGAACACTGCCTGTCCAACCTTAAGGTTGGCGGGGGGGCAGGCAGAAAGCCCAAGCAGCCTTCGCGTTTTTCAAGAAACCTCATCCACGAGCGAGATAAGGCTTCCTGAAGCTTTTATTAAATAAATTAATTAAATTTCATGAATATAAAAACATGTCCCCACTCATGAGACACAGTCACATGAGTGGACACGTTTAAATAAATTTTAAAATCAATTCTTTCGTTATTTTTATGTCCATTCAATCTCCTGGAGGCAGCTCCATGCCTCAGGGAGATCGCTGCATGCGCAAAAGAGCGTTGGCCCTGACTCTGCCTCCTCCCTCCGCCCGCACAGGTAGCGCTGAGTGCTACCAGCCGCGTATTACGCTGGGTGGGCCTTAATTGGCAGGCCCACATAAAATAGCTGCGTGACCCCGCTCCCGCCCAGCCTGCCAGCCATAGGAAAAATCCTGGCCGTAGGATTTTAAGTATTTATCCAGTTCCTTTTTTTGAAAGTTGCTATTGAATCTACTTCCATCACCCTTTCAGGCAGCGCATTCCAGATCATAATAACTCACTATGTTTAAAAATTTCTCCATCTCCACCCTGCCCTTTTGCAATTAACTTAAATCTATGTCCTCTGGTTACTAACCCCACTGCTAGCGGAAACAGTTTCTCCCTGTTCATTCTATCTAAACACCTCTATTAAATCTCGCCATAATCTTCTCTGCTCCTGACATTGCAAACCTGACACGGGCTTCTAGGAATTCAGTGCTGTCACTAAGCAGCAGTATATAACTTTTAATGGGACAGAACCGGCCACAAGATGAATTCTTGGAATGTGCTAGAAATTGCACAATTCTTTGATTTTGCTGCGAGTCTTCAATTTGAAAAACACTCCTTGGGCTTTCAGGCATCAATCTCTCCCATCCAACCTGACACCCCAGCAGCACAGGGCAGCTTAGTATCTTTAAGAGGTGGAAAGTTTCCATTTCTATGGTGGCAGGAGGTATAAATACAAGGGCACCCGTGCATTCTAGTGAGACTATCTGGTTATTATGCCTCACTTTTCACTAGGAGACAGTCACCGAAGGGTTTAACTTAAAATTCAACCGTAGCGAAACCTGGAGAGCTGCAGGAAACAGTAAAATATTGCTTTCTGCAAGGTGTTGTCTACTGGGCATGCAAAAAGGCATCTGCTTTGTACCCTCGGTACAATCAAAATTTACCGATTACTACACGAGGAGGAAAGACTTAATAGGCTTGGATTCTTTTCTCTAGAAAAGGGAAGGCTGAGAGGTGACTTAAAGCCCGCTATTACATCACTTCAGCCTTCTCTTTAAGAGGGATTTTGATAGGATTGTGTAAAGAAGATTGTTCAGTTTATGGGGAATTCCAAGACTAGGGGTCATAAATGTAGGGTAGTTACTGGCAAATCCAGTAAGGAATTCTGGAGAAACTTCTTTACTCTGATTAATTAATAAGAATGTGTGGAACTTGCTAACACATGGGGTGGAATTTTACAGCCCCGTCGTGAGGGGTAGGGGCCCTAAAATGCAGCGACCTATTCAAAAGTCCATTGACTTCGGCTGGACCGTAAAATCCCACCAATGTAAAATTCCGCCATGGAGTGGTTGAAGCAAATAGCATAAATACATTGAAGAGGAAACTAGGTAAGTACATGTGGGAGAAGGAAACAGAAGGCTCCAGTGATAGAATTAGATGGAATAAGGTGGGAGGAGACTCGTGTGGAGCATAAACACTGGCAGAGACTTGCTGGGTCAGAAGTCCTGTATCGGTGCTGTAAATTCATGTAAGTAGAGTGTAACACAAAATACACAAAGTTATCTTTAATTTGTAAAGCCTGTACAAGCTAAGCAATTATTAATTTATTGGTGGTTGAGAATGAGCATCAGGGAAGAATACTGAATTGAGAAACAGAAACAGAAAACACTGCATATAGAAAGAGAAAAGACAGGTTCATGTCCCAGGTATAGCAGCTGTTTCAGGATTGTGAAGTGGTAGACTGTAAGATAGAAAGGAAGAAAATAATGTTGGTGGGCAGCGGGGGAGTGGAGGGTGGGGAGTGTGGGGTGGAGGTACGAATGGGTGTTGATGGGAAATGGAATACGAATATTTCAATCACTGGGATGTTTCAGTCCCCATAACAAAACCAACATCGCATGACTGATTTGCAACTTGATCCTGAATCCTTAAAGTCACTGAAGAGTCACTTTGAACTAAAATGTGTGTCAACGTGAATGTCTTTACAGATCTGCAGACAAGAACTGGATAGGGTCAATTTAGATAGACCCCAAAAATGGGTGTGGAGATTGCAATGTGCGATTACCCATTCAGTTTCATGCAGGAAGCACATGAACTTAATGCTGCCTGCTCATTATACTGATCACTGCATGCAGCCAGCACTAACCACACTGTTGATCGACTGAATAGTGAGGCATAATAACCAGATAACTGGCAGCCAGGGGCTCATAATCATAATAGTTAGCACACACAAAGCAAAACTGCATTGCTTAAAGTGAGCCTGCATCTGTTAAAGGGAAGGGCTATTACAGCTGTAGGAGGTGCTGAGTTCATTGGCAATAGGATATGCAAAATTCAACAATGCTGAGCATTTGACAGAGCATGCACCAAGTTTTTCGAATGCTGCACTAATGGGCTTGGTGGAAGAAGTGGAAAGGAGGAGGAATATTCTGGATCTGCTGGTGGCTTGGAGATCCTCCTGACACATAATGAGAAAGCAGTGGAAACAGATAGCCATGGAATTTAATGCCAGGAGTTTAGCTGCTAGGACCTAGCAGCGGTGCTGCAGAAAATGTAATGGCCTTACCTGAGTGGTCAAGGTCGGTGAATGTGCATCCAAATGCCATAATCCTATCAATGGCACCATTTGTCTCAACTACTGCTCAACTCACCACACCCCCATCAATCACCTGACATCAATCTCTATCAATCAGGATGCATACCAAGCATTCAGATTCTTTACCTCGCCCTCACATACTTAGCACTGATCCAAGCCTCAAACCCACACCTAATACTTTGCACACACTACCAGCTCTTCAACCATGACAGCCACATCACCCCAACTGACACACTTCCCTCTCTCCTGTTGGAGAAGGTGGTGAATAACCACAGACAGCAGGAACTAACCGGAGGGCTAGAAGATCTTATAACCGCTTTGGGGGAAATGGCCATTATGGAAAAGGCCATTGTTCAGGCTGTGGCCACCAGCAGTGTTGAACCCACTGAAGATGACAATATCCTTTTGCACTGTTCTCCTTCTTACATCTCACTTCTGCCTCATCTCGCAACCTCTCTGACTCGCAAGCTACAGATGCTGTAAGCATGCACCTCTTACTTTACCCCATCCTCCTCTCCCCTCACAACAATCCTGTTATTGCCCCTTTTACCTGTCAGGTATCCAAGACCTTCAACCTCCACAGACAGTGGAGGGAGAGCAGATCATCACTCAAAATCACATTCCCAACCATCAGCTCAGACACTGAAACTGTGTGTATCTTACAGAATAGGTTGGAGTTGGGATCTGCACGAGGTGAGGGTGCTGCAGCCAAGTCAGAGGTCAAGGATAGTGCAGGCGCCAGATAGCTGAAAGGTGACGCCTCCCACGAGGACTCAGACGAGGACCTCAATGGACCAGGATACACAAAAAGGCTGAAGGGTATGCACAATGAAATGCTTGGTGAATTAGAAAGCATTTGTTCAATATCAAGGAAGATGAAGAAGTTGAATATCAACTTGGCATGGAGTTCTGCAACGATTTGGCGCCCATTCTTTACAGAATGAAATTAGTGACCAATCAATCAACATACTTTGGAGCCAACCATGACAGCATGTCTGATGGCCAATGTCTCAGTTTCCCTTGCAGCGCAGCAACAATTATCCAACATCTGAGAGTATTACAGTGGTAGCTCAGACTGCTGCCACCATTGCATGGATACTAGTGTTCAGAGGGCCTTCCAGGGTGTCACAGCAGCCCTGCATTCCGTCCTCCAGCAGCTTACTAGCATTGTTGAGGTGCTGCTCCAGGCAATGGCAGGTCCGATGTATGAAGGGATGGACTTGGCATGCGGGGTACACTCACAGTCAGGCACATTGTAGCTTGCAAAATCCAGTAGGATATTCACAGATCCAGTTAGAAGTCTGTCCACCTTCAGTCTGATGTGATAGCGCTGGCATGTCAATGCACCGAGGTCAACACTGGTAAGGTTGGCAGCCTCCATGTAGACCTTGATGCAGGACATCGCTCCTGCACTGCTGCACAGGCTGAACTACATCGCTGGTACCATAGTTGGCTTCCAACAGTGTCAACGTGAGAGGGGCGCAGGGCAGCTCGATCTTGTGCAACTCTTCCCCTTCTCCTCAAGGAGTCAGCCTGGGGCCCTTGAGCACCCATAGGGAGGAGGTTCAGCAGGTGCCCACTCTGGGGCCATCCAACCAGGTGACTTAGGGAGTGTCCAGCCCATCTGAATTCCTCTTCACGTGACCTCAGCAGCTCCAGCTCCACAGGCCAGCTGCAAAGCAGGCTGGGGCCCTCCAAGTCACGGCCCTCCAGAGGACGCCCGCCAAGATCATCACACACAGTGCGTAGCAGTCAGCAGGCTGCCTCCACCTCCGTTGTGGATGTCAGGGAGTGCCAAGACATAGCGGCAGGGTTAGGAAGGTTAAGGGGATGTAATTGCGCAGCCTGGGCATGTGTAATTGTACATAATGTTCACTATTATAAATAAATTCCCTGCCTATGGCTCCTTGTTCTGATGAGCAGTGTTTGTGTCACTCAGATGTGAAACCTTGGTTCCTGCACAAGATAAAGGCAGGTGCCTCAGTCCAGGGCCTCTTCCCCGTGAAGTGTGTAACCTTCAGACCAAAGTGATGATCCAGCTTCACACTCACTGGATACATTATTGATGCCTGCCCCTCGATGGTGCTGGTCATTGCTACCAGAATGTCGTGAGCAGGTGACACAGAGTTCCATCATTCTCTCTGTGTGCTCTCAGCAACTTTAAGGTGGGGCTGGCCCCCATCTCTTCAGCATCTGCAACCGGTGACTCTGTGCTCCTGAAGGAGACGGGTGCTGGAGGCTGACAAAGGACTCGACCTATCAAGGCACGGGATGCTCATTTTCAAACTGGCTAACATTTGCTCCACCAAAGTCTGGGGCCGCGTCATGGCCTCGTTATACCTTCGCTGTGCTGCAGTCTGAGGCCGCCGCACGGGCATCATCAGCCACATTCTCTGTGGGTAGCCCTTGTCCCTGAAGAGCCAACCCAGTAGCCTCTTCTGGACCCTGAAAGATATCAGGGATCTGAGACCTGCTAATGATATAGGAGTCGTGTACGCTCCCTGAGAATCGTGTGTGGACCAATAGGATGCATTTGTGGAAAGAGCACATCACCTCAACATTCAGCAAGTGGAAGCCCTTGCAGTTGACATTGTTGAGTGCTTGTTGCCATGGAGATCTAAGCACCACATGAGTGCACAAGTCACCTGTGGAGCCAATGGCATAAAAATTGAGTGCCGCGGTCACTTTCACAGCCACTGGTAGTGGATGCCCACCATGTCCCCGTGGCGCCAAATCCTGCAGCAGGTGGCATATGTAACTGACCAGTTCCCTAGATATACGCAGTCTTCGGTGACATTGATTCTTGGTCATCTGTAGGAATGGCAAGCGCCGACTGTAGGCCCTGGGCCTAGTGAGGCACCTACGAGTGATGGCTCTCTGTGGATTATCAGCTGCATGCACAGCAGGTCCTGCTGCACCTTCATCTTGAAGGAAGTGCTCCTCCTTTTGCCGAGTTCTTCTTCTTTTTCTCCCTCTCCCTGTAAGCCATGAGGCACACCGCTAAATCACCAGGGTCCATGATCCTGATGTTCTCCTCCACCAGGATCAAAGAGAGAGATGTGTGGGTTAGCACATTTGCCCCAAGAACCTCTCTTGGTTAAATCTGAAGGCCACTTCACGCATGCAAGAGACTGCTGGCCACCACTTGGATGGCCAGTGTGTAGTGCGCTTATTGGCTGTCCGAAACCCCACCCACCTCTGCCCCACTCCACCTGACCAAATGGCTGCAGCTTCAGCCACTGGACAGAATGCTGCGCTCTCAGATCAGGTGCAGGCATTCTCCTAATCCGCACTGCAAGGTTGCGCTGTTAGCTTCAACCATGATGGGTACTGGTCCGAACCTTAATAAAGACATTGCAGGAGGCTGTGAGCACCTCCACCAGTGACTGCGGCATGACCACCTTTCAGTCGGCCAATTGCTCTGCTGCCCCCTAAAATGCACACTAATTTGCAGCCTGCACCCAAGGGGTAAAATTTCCTGGAGCATTTGGTGGCACTTTCATGCTTTTGCATTGCTTGAATGGGCAGGAAATCTTCAGAGGCCCAAATCCAAACATGTTAATGGAGTTGCAGTTGAATGGACTGTTCTGTGGAAGAATGCTCACTGTCGACGAGCTTTTCCAAGCGTGTGGCTACTTCCCTCACTCCCCCCTCCTCCCCGCCCATCATGTGCTTGTGTACTTCCTTCAATCTGTGCTGCCTTGCCCCCCCAACCCCCACCCCACCTGGCATGACCCACTCTGGAGCACTTGTTGCAGCACCGCACTGAAAGCCAACTGGGAAAAAGAGACTTGCCTGTGCCCCTCGCGACTGCGAAGTGTCTCTTCCTTGATGCCCTGCGGGTGATGCTCACGAGCGCTGTGCTAGGTTGTGCGCACTCACCTCCGAGTTTCCCTTGAAGTTCAAGTTGCCAGGTGCATGCCTTTCTGAAGTCACACCGACGTGGGCGGTAAATTTGACGTCGGGGGATGATTCCGGTGAGCCGGGCTTATAATGGGAGTCTGAAGTGTTGAAATTAAGTTCCCAATGTGCGGTGGTGCCAAACACAGCCTGTCATTGACGAGTGGAGCGGATGATCACAACTTGGCTTCATGATGGCATGAAACCGATTTTTGGTCTTCTCACCATATTGCTCCCCCCGCGCCTGTCATGACGCCCACCAAAAACGGGACCGGACTTTTTTCTATGTTCATTCTATATTCATTCATGGGATGTGGGCTTCGCTGGCTGGGCCCTGATTTATTGCCCATCCCTAGTTGCCCTTGAGAAGGTGGTGGTGAGCTGCCTTCTTGAACCGCTGCAGTCCCTGTGGTGTGGGTACACCCACAGTGCTGTTAGAGAGGGAGTTCCAGGATTTTGACCCAGTGACAGTGAAGGAACGGTGATATATTTCCAAGTCAGGATGGTGAGTGACGTAGATGGGAACACCACAACCTGGAAGTCCCCCTCCATTTGCTGCCCTTGTCCTTCTAGATGGCAGTGGTTGTGGGTTTGGAAGGTGCTGTCGAAGGAGCCTTGGTGAGTTCCACCCAATGCGTTTATTTGTGAGGATGTTTCCTGTCCAAGCTTTCCTCCAGGTTTTATCAGTGTTATGGAGTTGGGGATGTTTGATTCATGTCCAGGGGGAATTTCATAGAACCATGTGGCGAGATGGGGGAGGTCCAAGTTGCTGTTAACATGAGTTAATTTTCTGCGTGTTGCTGTGTCCCATCGAATGGAAGGAGGGGCCATGTTTCAGGTGGGACAGGACAGGTAAGCACTGAACTGGAGTTGGTCTCAGTGATCCAGAGGTTATCCTCAGTACTGAGTGAAGTTGTGTGTCAATGAGTTTGGTGTGGTGACTTGGGGCCGATTCGGGTGCACAGTGCTCAGCTCTGAAGAAGACCAGATCTGTGGCATAAACGCAGAGGATGTCAGTTTTTGCACCCCAGCTGTGCAGGCAAGCTCGTGGGTGATGTTGCCTTATGTTTTTGTTTTTTTGGCACTCTTTTGAGGGCAAGTTAGGGAGCAGTCAGGGGTCAATCCAAAATAGTTGACATTTGATGTTGCGATTTTCAAGGTGGAATGCAGAGATGATGGATTTGGCTGGGTTTGTTGCAGTTTCTACTTGTAGAAATATTCAGCCATTTTTGACAGGTTTAGCCTGGCTTCCATATCCTGGAAAGATTTTGCCTGAGTTGTCAAGGCGATATCGCCGACGTAAAAAGATTTTCATGATGATGTGGCCAGCATGTCGCTTATGTAGATGCTAAAAACAGTCGATGTCAGGATATTGCCCTGTGGGAGACCATGTTAAGTGTTCTTGAGATGCTGACTGGTTTTGTAGGTAGACTTTCATGTGGGAGACAGGAAGCAGGAAACTACAGGCCAGTTGGCCTAACATCTGTCATAGGGAAATTACTAAAATCCATTATTAAGGAGGTTATAGTAGGTTACTTAGAAAATCATAATGTGATCAGGCAGTCAACATGTGAAAGGGAAATCATATTTAACTAAATTATTAGAGTTTTATGAGCAAATATCAAGCAAGGTAGATAAAGGGGAACTTGTAGATGTGGTGTACTTGGATTTCCAAAAGGCATTTGATAAGGTGCCACATCAAAGGTTATTACACATGATAAGAGAACATGATGGAGGGGGTAACATATCATCATGGATAAAGGATTGGTTAGTTAACAGGAAGCAGAGAGTAGGGATAAATGGGTCTTTGGGGAAGAGAATTCCACAGACTAATGACCCTCAGAGAAAAAAATTCTCCTCATCCCCATCTGCCAATTTTTTGCCCACTCATTTCACCTATCAATATCCCTTTGTGGACTCCCTACTGCCTCTTGACAACTTACTTTCCTACCTATCTTGCTGTCATCAGCAAACTTAGCTATCATACATTTGCTCCCTTCATCCAAGTCATTAATGTAGATCATAAATACTTGAGGCTCCAGTACTGATCCCTGTGGCACCCCACTGGTTACCTATAGAGTGAGCAGTTGAGGGCTCACTTACCCTGGCGGTGCTGATGAGGTCATTCATCTGCTTCCAGTACTGCAGGGCAGTCCACCGGTGGAAGCCCTGGGCATTGACCATCTTGGCAACTTCCTCCCATACAGTGTTGGTCACAAGGCTCATCCATCTCCTTCCATCCTCTGGGAACAGGATGCGCCCTCTTGGCCTCCACTGCATTGAGCAGCACAGCGAGGGAAGCGTCGCTGAGTCTGGGACTCATTAATTCATTAAATTCTAATTTTTCATTCAAAATGTCACAATTAGGGAGGTGTCTTCTTTAAAATAAAGGTAAATGTGATTTGCTTATAGAAAAAATATTGCAAAAGCTAATTTTGCAAAAATATCTCGGTAACAAATAATACTGAATTCTTCTCATTTGAGAATACTTCACTGATATATTGTATTATTGACTTGTCTACACCTGTAAGTATTAGAAAGGACAAAGTATATTCACAAAGTACCAGTCTTCAATAACAGAAAAAGAATGTCCATTCCGGGCCTAAGTACTGTGGGGAGGGTGGGAACCGGGAATGTTTCCCGCTGCAGAGCCCAGTGGGAATTTGTGACGAATCACGTAATGCTGGGCTCATTAATTTTGCAGTCGGTGTTTCCTGATGTACTGTACAGCAGGCGGGCTGGATGCCCCACTATCATATCCGGGCACCACATCTAAAAGACGCCCGGTCATCAACTTCTTTGTTGCGAACCCACCATGGAAGGAGGAGATGGCCCAGCGATCCCAGGGAGCTCCAGCCCCCAGATTCAAACACTCCTTTCAAGTGAAGCAGCATTTCACTTGCATTTCCCCCAACTTAGTCTACTGCATTCGTTGCTCCCAATGCGGTCTCCTCTACATTGGAGAGACCAAACGCAGACTGGGCGACCGCTTTGCAGAACACCTTCGGTCTATCCGCAAGAATGACCCAGACCTCCCTGTCGCTTGCCATTTTAACAGACCACCCTGCTCTCTTGCCTACATGTCTGTCCTTGGCCTGCTGCATTGTTCCAGTGAAGCTCAACGCAAACTGGAGGAATAGCACCTCATCTTCCGACTAGGCACTTTACAGCCTTTCGGACTGAATATTGAGTTCAACAACTTTAGATCTTGAACTCCATCCCCACCCACTTTCCGTTTCTTCCCCCTCCCTTTTGTTTTTTCCAATAACTTATATAGATTTTTCTTTTCCCACCTATTTCCATTATTTTTAAATCTATACCTTTTATGCCCTTTTAGTCTTATTTCACCCCACCCCCACTAGAGCTATCTGTACCTTCTGTGTCCTGCTATCCATTCTTAATTAGCACATTCTTTTTGTTAATATCACCACCTTCAACACCTCTTTGTTCTTTTGTCTGTGACAGTTTTTGGTTATCTGCTCCTATCACTACTTGCTTGTCCCTACAACCACCCCCCCACCCCAACTTCTCCCCCCAACCCCCCAACTTAAACCAGCTTATATTTCACCCCTCTCCTATTTTTACTTAGTTCTGTTGAAGGGTCATGAGGACTCGAAACGTCAACTTTGTTCTTCTCCGCCGATGCTGCCAGACCTGCTGAGTTTTTCCAGGTATTTCTGTTTTTGTTTTGCCCCAGATTCAGTTATGCTTCCCTCGGTGTGCTGCTCCATGCAGTGGAGGCCAGGAGGGAGCATCCTGTACCCCGAGGGTGGATGGAGGTGGCCAGGCCATGTGACCAACACTGCATGGGAGGAAGTCGCCAGGATGGTCAATGCCCAGGGCCTTCACTGGAGGACTGCCCTGCAGTGCCAGAAGCGGATGAATGGCATCATCTGTGCCGCCAGAGTAAGTGAACCTCAACTGCTCACACTCACCTCACTGCATGGTAAACGGGACCCTACCATTCAGTAACTGTGGCCCTGCCTCCTCCTGCTGCTATGAGGGGACATGGGCCTTAGTGGCAATGGCACCATCTGTGTGGCCCATGTATAAAAGAGCTACTCAGTGTGATAAGGTGATGCCTCATAGCCCCGCTGCAGTCCATCCAGTCTGCAGGTGGCGAGGCAACTGCGGGTCCCTGACCCTTCCACACAGAGCTCAGATGCTGTCTGGGTGTTGGGGGTCGGGGGGGTGGGGGGGTGGGGGGGTGGCGCATGTGGGGAAGGGGGTTAGGCGTTCAGGAATCAGCAAGCACTACTAATGACAGGCCTCTGTGAGCCTTATCCTTCTATCTCCATGGGCTCACCGCTCTGCCCCAGAACCCTTGTGGACAACCTGCAGTGCATCAATCACATGGCACACAATCCAGTGGGATATTTGTGAGGCTGGAAGCATGAGAAAGACACCTGAAACCCAATTGATCGCAACCCCATCTTCTCTCTTTGTTCAGGAAAAGTTACGGCATGACAGGAGAGAGAGAGAAGACGGGAGGAGGCCCGAGGAACCTTACAGAGTTCGAGGAGCGGACAGCTGAGCTGGCAGAGCAGGAACTGGACTGAGCCTATACAGATGGAGAGGTCAGTGGGCAGTCTCCATCCAGTAAGGATCCATCATAATGTAGTCACACAGAGAGTCATGTGTTCCTCCATGTTGGAGGCAGCTCATGCTATCACTCTCTCTCTCTCTCCTCTCTCAGTTACAGGTACCAGCAGGAAGAGGGGAAGGCCAGAAGGAGAAGCCTTGCCCAGCAATACCCCCAGCCCACAGAGGCCTGAGGAAATTGGGGAGGAGGAAGAAAGTGCACCTGTAGAGCAGTCACAGCAGTCACCTGCACCCTACACCAGCCCAGAGACACACACCTCAGTGGGTACTAGATCTAGTTCAGGCAGAGTCTCACATTCTGGTGGTCACTGCATGGACACGTGTCTGCAGCAGGAGGAGGCGGGGTCAGCCAAGCTCACCTGTGCTCAGAGGACTGCTGGGGAAGAGGCAAGCCTCTGGGATCAGCCCTGCATGAGATGCTAGAGATGCTGCAAGGGGAGGGGGAACATCAAGCAGAGATGATGGAGACCCTCAACAAGGTGGCACGTAAGGTGGAGGAGTCCATCCGCCTGCTTTATGAAGTGGTTCCGATCCGTGCATGCAAGGAGGTCTCCATGTGGAGAGTGGCGGAAGCCATGGAGAACCCTGTCCAACAGAATGCCAAGTTCCTGTCGGAGATGTGCGCAGACCTGCACTCCATCATCCAGACATGGTGAGATCTTGCTGTGGCTACACAAAAAGGGGATGGGGCACCTCGACCTTCCTCCAGGTGCCCCTTCTCTCCTCAAGGAGTCAGGCAGGGGCCCTCAGGCACCCAAAGGGAGGAGGACCGGCTGTTGGACACCCCTGCGACCTCCACTCAGAACACTATGAGGGTGATCGGTCCTTCAAAATCCCCTTTGCCTGTGACCCCTTAAGCTTCATCCTCTGGCCACAGAGGGAGCAGCTGCCACACAGCAGGACAGCCAAAGTAAGCCGGGGCCCTTCAGGCCTAGGGTCTCCAGAGGATGCCCGGCAAGGTCATCCAAGGCAACAGGACAGACTGGTCAGTGGGCTGCCTCCACCCCTGCTGTGGATGTCAGGGGAGCACCTTGAAGAACTGGTAGGGAACGAAACATTAAATTATGATTTTGCATGTGGTTGCACGTATGCACTATAATTGTTAATCTTCTTACACTTTTGGAAATAGAGCACGCTTGCACTTTAATGAGGTTTGATGTGTTTAATTTCTATTCATAGTCATTAAGCCTGTGCGCAACCCCCCTATCCCATTCCCTCAGCTTCAGAGGGACATCCCAGGCTGGATTTATGTCCCCTGGAATCATGCATGTGCAAGGAGGCCAGGATCTTTGCAGGGTCCTCGCCAACTATGTGGAAGAAGTGTCCCGTGTGTGATGAGTCTTTGCCCTTCATGTACTGTTGAGATGCCTCAGCATTGTCAGTAATACGTGCTGGGTTCCCCTTCAGTTCTCCAGTTGAGCTGACCTGTCGCTCTGCCCAGCCCTGCTGACCCAACTCCCTTGCAGCATCTCGAGATCTCCACCTCGAGGGTCTAGATAGTTGGAAGCAGCCATGGGGTGTGTGACTTTTCAGGTTAAGTCCAACAGTCCAACACATTCCAACCTCCCCCCGTCACCCACACCCTCCCCTCCATAACTATTGACCCTCCTGGTGTGACCTTTGACCTCCCCACTGTCACCCCACAACCCTCTCCCATCACCCTCTGTAACCATGCAGGTGAATGTCCACGTCCCCTAGGAGCCCACGCCTGTGACAACAGCCCTGACACCCCTCATCCTGCTGATGTCCAGAATTCGGTTTTACATCTGTGTCCGCTCCAACAGCCCTCAGCGTTCCTTCACCCATCAACCTTCCACCCCACTGCTCCCCCTGCCCCCTTTAACCCTCACCATGCCTTCCTATCAACATTTCCCTCAATATGCCCCTCAGGACTCATCAGTTGACATCATGGACCCCTCCCACTGAGCCCGTTTCCCCTCTTTCCCCCCCCACGCCCAAGCACATTCGCACCTGCACAGGCCGCCCCCACCACCCCCACTATTCACCATTACACCCACTGCTGTTGGGAGTGGAAAGTCCCGGCCAGTGATTATGAGGATACATTTCCTTTTCTGATGAGCAAGTATGATTTTGATCATCTGCTTCATCAAGCTGATCCCACAGAACCAAAACCTCAAATCCATTTATCTAAATTACCTCTGTATCTCAAAGTCTATTTCTGTACTTAGAAACAACAGAGATGCTTAACTCTTAAATGACTTGTTGTACATATGTTTGTTGTTTATGATGATTTAATATAAAATAATGTCTAGTTTTACAAGGGGGGAAATGATGTAGTATTCAATTGTTTAATGTTTCATTATATGAGTCTGTTACTATTGATGTTCACTGTGCTTGATTGGTTAAGCCCAGGTGTGGACTCAGAAAAATAAACAAAGCTGCAGCCAGAGTTGTCAGCATGGAGTAGACATTTTAAAGCGCTGTGAAAAAAAACCTGTTATATACTAGAAACTAGTGTCATCTCTGCATAGCTCTGAGATATAAAATATACAATAGTTCTAATTGAGGTATTTAAAATAATTAAATGAGTTCATAGGGTAAATAAAGAGAAACTATTTTCTCTAGTGGGTAAGTTCAGAGAAAGGGGAACAACTTTAAATCTAGAGCTAGGCCATTCAAGGTGATGAGAGGTAGCACTTCTTCACACAAAGGTTAGTGTTGTCACTGGAGTCAATTACAAACATCAGGACTGTGGTTATGTAAGGGTTTGAAAGGATTGGGGACCAAAATTGATGGGCTGAATAATACACTGAGTGCTGAGGGTGAAGTAAGTAATTTTAGTCTTATGTATATGCTTGAAATCTTTTGTTTTTTAATAAATATTTTTTATTTTTTTTTAATCTCTAAAGGTCTTGGTGGACTCATTGCTTCTGAATTCAGTGCACACATCTTCTCAAAATAAGTACAAACTGCAAAACTGTTGTGATAGTGTGACCAAGTTTCCCTTGTGGGTTTGGTTCACCTGGTACACATCACCTGCTGCGTCATAACGCTACCCCTGGTAAGAGGAAGAAGCCAAGCCAGACATGTGCAGCCTGGGAGGAGGTGGCCAAGGAGGTCAGCAGCGTTGGGCTGGTCAGAAGGAAATGGTCCTAATGCCAGAAAAGGCTCAAAGACCTAATGAGGGTGGCCAGGGTGAGGAAGACTTCAGCATGTGCAATCTTGTGCCAGCGTGCTACAGAGTGCACTCGCGAATGCAGGAGGAAAGTCGGTTTGGCTGGACATCAAAGGCAGCATGCTTCAGCAAAGACACTGCCTTCTTCAATGATGTCATTGGGCATTTCAAGCTTTGGTCCAGTTGTGGGGTGGGTGGTTGGCAGAAAGTGCATATGATAGATAAGCACAGCATCCAGGCTGGCATGCACTCAGCTAATAATGGGTAGGCAGCATGCTATAAAATAATCTGAAACTGTTAATGAGTGCACTGTTACACATCTTTTCAGAAGAAGCGAGACTACAATGCCCATCATTCTCAGATACCTTGTAGCTCGGGAGATAGCCAGTTACAAAATATAGCACTCGGCAGCCGAGAAAAGGTTTCTAACTCATAGGATTTTGAAACGGATATTCTGCTCATTCAAATACGCAATCCCAGCAGTAACAAATCTACTGACTGCTAAGCTGAGACTCAGGGCTCAGATGTAGCGTTGAAACCCACCCTAGCAAGCCGCCATGCAAGAATTGGGAGCTACACAAGACGTGAATCTGACTCTAAAAGCATATTATAGCATTCACGCAGTATTATGGCAGTCAATTGGGTCATTAACAACCTTAAATGCACTAATTGACATTGGCACCTTAATTTACATTTACATAACACGGCGGGGTTCCAACTTTTAAGCCCGCCCGCCTGCTGCATTATATAAAACTGGCATGATGACATCAGGAATGCTGCCCAACTTCATCACACCCAAGAATATGTCTCCAGATGTTGGGAAGAGTCCAGATTTGGAAACGTATTATTCTGCCCAATAAATAGAGTTCTGATACAGGTCAGACGTAATTTAATCGAATGACAGAGCAGGCTAGAGGGGCTGAATGATTTATTCTTGTTTCCATGTTCTTACAACAACAATTTGTGGCCACTGGATACAACTAAGAACCAATGGAAGAAGTGGCAAAGCCTTAACACCTTGAATACGGTATCGTTTTTACTCAGCAGTGATAGAATTCAGGATATGATAGAGCTCCCAATGCGTACCTCAGAAGTACTGCATTCTCATGCATTTGAAACAGTGAGATCCCTTCAGCAACCTGACCATTGTGACAGAAATAGTCAAATCTGAAATAGACTGCCAAGCTATGACTAAGAAGTTTAGAGGAAATTTACTGAATTCAGGCAAATAGGACATGGTAACTGCAATTGGGATGTTTAGTGTAATTTTAGCATTGTCAAATTTTCTAGCTTCACTTTCTGTTCTCATTTTCTTGTAATGCTGCCATATTGTATTGCAGTCCCATAGGGACCAATAACTTTCAAAAAGATATTCGAATTTCCAGTGATTGACCAGAAGGATCACACAACAAGAGTTCAAGGTTTAAGACTTCCACTATAACAATCAAACTAAACACAACATTGATTAAACACTATTTCAGTAGGCAACTTATACACCAAACTACAGAAAAGTTTCCCTATTTAACTTATTAAGTAACCTAAAATCCACCTCCATGGTTATATTTACTCTGTCCCTTAAGTGGACACTTCATTCTCCAGGAACCAGTCCAAAGTTATTCTCAGGTCCTGATGGATTGCTTCCTTTTTTTCTCTTCCAGTTGGGTAACCTCTCATCCTTGAGCTGAATTTCAATGTGAGGGTTACCCTGGAGGTTCCTCCTCTAGCCAAAGCTAGGTTAATCTTCCAGCCACTTTTAAACTGTTATTTGGTCTCTGCAATCTGAGTGTGAGCTCCCATCAGCATTTTGCATAGCGAACAAGAGACAAGTTACCTCTAACTCTCTGCTCTCTCCCATGTCCCATGTCCCATGTCCCCTGTCCCCTGTCCCCTGTCCCCTGTCCCCTGTCCCCTGTCCCCTGTCCCCTGTCCCCTGTCCCCTCTCTCTCTCTCTCTCTCTCTCTTAGATTGTTGCAGACTGACCTGTCTGTGAGATTCAAGGATATCATATGAAACCTGTAAGCTGATTCTTTTGTGGCTTGCTATGGACTCTCCCCTCTCAAAGCCCATCTCCATGGCAATGTGAATCACATGGGTCTTGTTACCATGTAGAAGTGCTAATTAGCTATCCTCTAAACCACAACTCTACTCTATCTTGGAAGTAAATAGACAATTTAAAGTATAACCATTTAGAAAACCTGATTTTCCTAACACCTCCCTTGGAGCAGAGCTGCTCTGGCCATTGTTTACAGGTGTGAATATCTCACACCTTCTTCCCAGTAAGACAATTGGGACACCCTTTAACAACCTAGCCAAACTTGTTGTCTGGCAGAATTCAGAACAAGTCACATGACCCCCTTTATGACTTCATCTTAAACAAAATGAAAGGGACAGTCCCAAAACCTAACAATATTACAAATTTCATATTTGTAACAACTGAATATCAGAGTCCAATTGTCATTATCACTTATGTTCCACCAGCATTATGTACAGTCTGTGTCCTACAGAATGCAGTCGTTTTGATTTTGTGCAAGAGTTTCTAACATATGTATCAGCGAATCTTCTGCCCTTGTTACATCTCTGTTGATTGCATTGACTTCAATGGAAATAAAACATAACAACAAATCAACATAAATGCCAATTTGCTATCGCCTGATTTATTATTCTATCACACAATGTCAGCATTACACCAGTCAATTTTGTCAAAATAATTCTTTATAAATCCAGCCAATGTCAGGGGCAGTATCCCCAGATACTTTAGGGGCTAAAGAGCCTCTGAGGTGGCTGGGATCGGTCTCGATCAGAAACCTGGTTTAGCCCACATTCACTGTGACACCATCTTGGTAAAGGAGTTGAAGCTTGCACTAGGAACGAGCGCTCAGAGGATCGTTAAGGGCTGATTGTCAATTAAATTGCCTGACATCTCTCATTAAGTGGGCTGTGTGACATCTTGATGGTTATTCCTGAACCAATATTGTCTCCTAACAGCTGATTGAGAGCAGGCTAGACATTGCAGAGGATTTTGAGCAGTCGCAGAAATTAGTTTTATCTGAGACAGATATCTGCTCTTAGGCTTTCTGACTGCATCAGATCTTGGGGATTTCTGGGAAGTATCAAAATACCCTTCATCAATTAATTCAAAGCTTCTTAACAGAAAAATTGAATTGTGAAATTGCACAGCTTGGACAATTTATTTTACCTTATTGACAATGTCAAGGCTTTTGACAAAGGACCCAGTGCTACAGACTTGCTGAGAGTTCCATACTTGCTTGATAAATATCAGTTAAAAGGGCATCAATCTCAGTAACATAGCAAGCAACTGATCTGTTTATAACTGATCCAGAAATCTTAGGGAGAGATATAACCAAGCAGCCCAGGTGGACTAAACAAAGGGAATCCAGGTGAGAAAAGAGTTTTCCCAATGGAGCAAAGCAATCATAAACGTAAATAAATAGACTGGAAAGCTATGCAAGGCAGTGAGTGACCAATATAATTCATAGATGTGTGGTCCAAGGATTGACCAGTCACAGGAATAGGTCAGTCATTATTTGAGCATATTATGCATTCACTTAGATCATGGCTGGTCTGCATCTTAATTCCATCTACCCATCTTAGTTCCACATCCCTTAATATACTTGCATAGTGTTGTGGATACCTAGTTCATGCATTGTGTGTTTTAAAACATAATTTTTAGTTTTAGGGGTTAAAGTTTAACTGTAGAAAATAGGATAAATGCAATTAAAGCAAGTTTAGAGCCCATTACACTTAAAAGATTGAGTTCATATTGCCTTAAGAGGTTCACAGCTAGAAAAGTAATTAAAATGTTAGGTTTTAGAGATTACCAGAAAACCTCAAGAAATGGCAATTTCTGATGACCTGTGTTTGTTTACTTAGGTCAAAAAAGATGATAGAGAGCTACAAAACAGCAGGTGGGTTTACTTAGCTAAAGAACTGGAGACATGATGCCTGCAAGCTTGTAGTAATTGCAGTCCAGAGCGATGTTTTTGTTTTGGAAGGTAGAGCCAAATTAATTTAAAATTAGTCAGTAAATCCTGAAAGGTTATAAAACCCATTTACTTCATCAGATTAAAAAGTAAATTGTAAATGAAGGATAATTAACAACTGAGGACAGCCCAGAGAAGGCTGCATCATCGTGGAGAGAAGTGGAGCTGAGGAAGGTTCTCTGTTTTCAATTTATCTGGTTGTTTGCTGAGAGAGCTTAAGGTGAAGTTTGGACCTTATGCGGTCTGATGCTCACTGAAGGAAGCTAGCCAAAGTAAATGAAAGTTAGATAGACCTGCACTGTAAGCAGAGTAAAGAATAATGCCATCATTGACCATGTTGAATTGGGTGAGGCTTAATCTCAGTTTGAATCTTGTGGGGGAACAGAAGTTGGAAGATTGCCTGGTTTGAAGTTAGTGGAAGAATTTACACTGGTCCTCAGTGTCTTAATGCAAAAGAAAGTAACCAGCTGAATTAGTTTGGAAGCATTGTAAAGTAGCCAGAACAAGGAACTGGGGCATCCACAGTTAGGAGATGGTAAATGAAAGTTTTACCTCTGAGAGTAACTGGAGTTGAGGACTGTGGCAAACTTGATGGGTGGAGCCCACAGAAATAAATAACTTTAAGATTGATGTGGCTTATAAGAGAATTCTTGAGGGATGTAAGAAGTAAACCTGAGTTCATAACGTGCGCAGTTATAAACCATATTGTTAAGTGAATAGTTCTAGTTTTGTTTAATTTGTTCTATATATAATAAAGTTTGTTTTTTTTTAAAGTAAAATCTTGCAGCATAGATCCATTGGTTAAAAGAAGGTATTTGGATTTCTTTTTAAATGTTAATGGTTCCCTACCAGATCGTAACGATAGCAAAAATTTATCAACCTCAGCTTTTAAATTTTCAATTGCATAGGATTATGTAAGATATACAGCACAGAATCTGGCCATTCAGCCCATCTAGCCCATGCCACTGTTTGTTTCACTCGAGCCTTCTCCATATTTTCACATCTAAATCTGCCATTTTACCCTCTATTCCTTTCTCCCTTTTACGCTTGTCTAGTTTCCCTTAAATAGATCTTTAATATTTGCTTCAACCACTCCCCTTGGTAGGGAGTTTCGCATTCTCATCACTCATTGGGTGAAGAAGTTTCTTCTGAGTTCCCTATCGGATTTCTTGGTGACTATCTTATATTGATGGCCACTAGTTATGCTCTTCCCCACAAGAGGAAACATGGGTCAGGACTTTCGCTCCTGGGCCAGGAGTGCAAAGATAGGATATTTCCCGGCTCCACCAAGCCGACCTGGGAGAAAGAAGCCCGGAAGTTCATTTTTTCGTTCCGGGGTGCCAGCTGGATTAGAAGTCAGGTCCACCGCCCCCAGAACAAGTGCGGAGGCTGCTGGGTGCGGAGACAGGCCTGCCTCAGGGTTCGGGCTCTTGTTGAAGTTATTTAAAAAATGAACAAAACAAAAAACTGCCATTCAGCTCTCACCCTTCACAGCCCACATACTCCCCAGGCCTCATCCATGTCAAATCATGCCCCCCATCCACACCCCTTCATACCCCCAAGCCATCCTATGCCCCTTTACCCATCTCATGGCCCTTCTAACCCAATGCTACCATATGCCACTCCATCCAACCCCTCCATGGCCCCTCATACCAATTATGCCAACCCATGTCCACTATTGTTGTGAATATCTAGTTCATGCATTGTGTGTTTTAAGATATAATTTTTAGTTTTAGGGATTAAAGTTTAACTGTAGAAAATAGGATAAATGCAATTAAAGCAAGTTTGGAGCCCATTGCACTTAAAAGGTTGAGGCCATGTTGCCTTAAGAGGTTAACAGCTGGAAAAGTAATTAAAATGTTCGGTTTTAGAGATTGCCAGAAAACCACAAGAAATGGCAATTTCTGATGACCTGTGTTTGTTTAATTAAGTCAAAAAAGGAGAGAGAGAGAGCTACAAAACACCAGGTGGGTTTACTTAGCTAAAGAACTGCAGACATGATGTCTGCAAGGTTGCAGTAATTGCAGTCCAGAGCGATGTTTTTGCTTTGAAAGGCAGAGCCAAATTAATTTATAATTATTCAGTAAATTCTGAAAGGTTATAAAATCCATTTACTTCATCAGATCAAAAATTAAAGGGCCCCCACGGCCCTTTATAGCTATATGTCAACTTAATGCCAACCCGTTCCCCCCACCCATCACGCTTTGCCCTTTGCCCCTTCATGTCAACTCACCTAGTGTTCATCATGCGTAAACCTCAGAAGCTATACTGACATAAAATAAATATGTCTGACTGTGGGAGAATAAAATACATCTACAGGATAACAAAGGGTTAAGTGGTTAAACCATAGTGGAATACTACAACGAAGTCTCCTTGCACCAGTAGCAGACAAACCTGCGCTGTCAGCTATTGTGAAGGAAGAAAAACAAGTATCATAATCAAACTACCAAGAGTCCTTGAAACAAAGTTAGGAGGTCTGTTATCAGCACATGAGACAGGGCCTAGTCATGCTATCTGTTGTCTGTCCAGATGATTCGTCGCCAGATGGGCTACTCAAGGTATTGTGTAACTACTCAATGTTTTCGCGTAATTATAAACTAAGACAGAACTATTGTATGCATGTCAAAGATAAAATTTCAATGTTATTAATTACGCACGCTTTTACTATAACTATGTGTGTAGTCTGATGCTTCCTCAGAGTGCTGGCTAGCTCCATTGTATGCTATTGGTCTCTCCATGATATCATGATTCAATAGAGACTTCCAAGACAAACCTCCTGGGTCTGAGTGTTTACTCCGTTTTCCGTGACACTGAGAAAAGACTCATGGGGCTGAATTTTGCCCTTGACGGGCGGGCAGGCCTGACCAGCTCGGTGGCGGGTGGGCAGCCGATCGCTGCCGCCGAAATGGGCCGTGCCACAATTTTACGGGGGCGGGTTTGTGACTCCCGTGTACATCAGGAAAATCCAACGTGCGGCGGGTGTGTACAGGCCGCTGGTTCCAATGGGGAACTGGCAGTCAGTATAAAGAGTGGCCAGGCAGCCTCCTTTAGGCTGTTCACCATGGCCACTCAGAGGGAAGGGCATGGTTTGAGGGCAGAGGATGAGGAAGGGGGCAGGCTGCAGGATAGGCCAGCGGGGGGGGGGCCACTGTGCCCCTCAGTTCTCAGATGCCTGCCTTGCTGTCCTCCTCCAAGAGGTGTCCAACCATCGGGATATTTTGTATCCAGAGGATGGGAGGAGGAGGGTCCCCCACGTCACCAGGCAGGCGTGGCAGGAGGTGGCGGTGGTTGCAAGCTCCCATGACGATGTGCAGTGCACAGGGACCCAGTACCACAAGCGCTTCAATGATTTGTTGCGTTCTGGAAGGGTGAGGACCATGTCGGCCTTGGCCATTTGACCCAGCAGGTAGCCTTAGCCTTTGAGGCCTCCCACCCACCCCCCGTCCCACATCTTAGTGTCGTTACTGCATTGGGCATTTGACGCACACTGGGTGGGCAAACAGATAGTGACCATGCTTATATCAGCCTTAGTGGTTGAGGAGAAGGTGGGTTCTCCCCGCAGCACATGTTGGTTTTTGTCGCATTTGAGTAGTCTGGGGGCAACCTGCAGGGGAGGCAGCTAGACACATACTCAGAACTCCAACACATGTCTTATTGATGGTGATGAGATGGTGGAAGGGGAGCCTCAAGGTGTCATGGCCAAGAGCCATCTGCTGGCCTCGGCGCCGCACCTAGTTGCGCCTCCTTGCCATGGGCGCTAAGACCCGTGAGTTATTCAAAGTGATGGACGCCGAATGTGTCCAAGGTGGCCATTGGGGGAGGGGGTTGGGACCAGCCGTACTATCTTCTGGTGCCTGATCACCAGTAGTGTGGACAGGAGCCGCTGGAGGCCTCAGATAGGCCACTGTGGTTGGGGTGCGGCGTGCGCGTGCAGAGTACATGAGTGATCAGCCCCAATAAATGCTCTTCTCTGTTCTGCAGGCAAAAACTGAGAACAATAGCCGGGAGCATCTGTGGACTGGTGGTGGGCATGTTGTGCTGCAGCGCCTCACCACTTATGAGGAGCAGGCCATGGAGCTGGGGAGGAGGCAGGCAGCCAGGGCGGCAGGTGTCGGTGAGGCTGGGGTGCAGCAGCTACAGGTATTTGAGGGCCACAGTCCCATCCACTCTGTCTCCCAACCATCCAAAGCACTGATGATTGCTGCAATCGTTAATACTGCAACACTGCTCATTCACAGACTGATACAGTCAGACATGTGGGTCATATACAAAGGTCCCTCGGCCCCTTGAGGAGTCGTGTCTCTAGCATCTTCCAAAGTCGCCTTATCCCATTTGTGACCACTATCCCCATGGCCTAACATGCCATGGCATCGCTGCTACACATCCAAAGACCTATTGCATCTTAGGAGGGTTTGTACTCCACCACCCTTTCAGCCAGTGCGTCCCACATTACTCTGTCCAAAAGGTCCTCAGCACCTCAGATGTCAACCTCATGGCACTCAACTTAAATAAATGCCACCATGTTAGTCATCCCTGCGCCAAGGGGAAATGTTGCTTTCTGTCCACCAGTTCTATGCCCCTCATAATGGTATGAAGGTCAATAATGTGACCTGTCAATCTCCTGTGCTCCACGGCAAATGTCACCAGTGTATGCAATGTTTCCTCATAACCTCAACTCTCCAGGCCAGCATGCATCCTGGTCAGGAACCTCTGCACTCTCTCCACTCCAATGCCATCCCTCCCATGAAGCGCAGGTCACAACTGAACGCAGAAGTGTAGCTGTGGCCTCGACAGCGTTTTCTGCACTTCCAACATGACCTCCCTTTTCCTACATTCTATTCCTGGGCTAATAAAGGCAAGTCTGGCTTTTACCTTGATAAATGCCTTATATTCCTGTTCTGCTACCTTAACGGGTCTGCCCAGCAAGGTCCCTGTAGGACGACGTGACTTCCCACGATCCTACCATTACTCTTGTATTCCCGCACCTTGTTTGTCTTGCCCAAGTACTTAACCGAACACTTATCCACACAGCATTCCATATGGCATTCCTTAGGCTATCTGACCAGCCTGTCTGTATGCGCGTGTAATGTTTGGGCCTCCTCTTGACTATTTACCACCCCATCAATGTTCTTCTCCTTGAAAGGTGAGTGACTTATGAGGCTGGGGGGGAAAGGGATGAATTGTGTTACTGACTGAACGCTAAATGATCCACTGTCCTTGTTGTTAATTTCAACATTACCACTGTATGGCCGCCCCCAACACGTCCGGAGCCCCCCCCTCCACACCTGAGGGCCAACACTTGCAACTTGTGTCACATCCTTTCAGCCAGCCAGGCACCAGCGCAGTGACAAACACTTTGGTGGGGAACATAACGTTGGCTAGTGTCCCAGGGCACAGTGGAGAGGGCACTTCACAATCGCTGGAGGAGATGGCACGGACAGAGTGCCAATGGTGCCAGCAGCCGGAGGACTGCAGGGGACCAGGGACATGCTGAGTTGGGCAGTGATGATGTGCCTCTGGAGATGTCACCAATGCAGCAGCTGCAGGACAAGCGGCAGGATGCGCGGGAGCATCTGGCAGGGTTGCATGAGGGTGTGCTTCAGTTGGTCTCTGTGGTGGAGGAATCCAGGCAGAGTGTCAGTGAAGGCATGAACCTCAGGACAGAGCTTCAGACTTCCTCCACTGAGAGATTGGCAATGCTCATGGACAGGGGCTTCCAACAGATTGATCATCATCTGATTGGGTTATGTTCTGACCTGCAAACCCCCGCTAATGGCCACAGGTGGTCATTCGCAATGTGAGAGATGTTCTGGGCACCAAGTGTCGCCACTCGGTGCCCATCCATCTGCGGTGAGTAGGGAGGTCCAATGTGACCTCACGTCGGCGCAGCAGCTGCCTGTCGTTGCTGCGAGCTCCTCTCAGGGCACTCCAGATGAGAGCAGCAGCTCCTCTGCCCCTCTGCCAGTGACCGTTGCATCTGTTGAGGCTGCAACAATTGGGGAAGTGCCAGTTCTGGAACTGGCCACTCCCTCCCAGGCGGGGGCAGCACAGGCTCCACGAGCCAGAGGACGTCAGCCAAGGTCATCTAGGCCAATAGGACAGCAAAGTCAGCAGGCTGTCTCACAAGCCATTCCAAGTGATGGGGCAGCGCCTAGACATAGCACTCGCAAACGAAAGCATAAGGCATGTTAGACACAACACGGGTTTGTCACTGGTGAGTTTGTGCTGGCCCTAGATTAGGGAAAATATACTTATGTACGTCTGAGCAAAGTTTGTGTTTTATTTTAGACGGAATAAAGTCCGCTTTTCTGACCATGGCTGAGGGTATTTCCTTTGTGCTGCATTTGTATGTTTCACAGACATCTCATGAGTGCTTGAGTGGACATTGATGTTTCTGTACTAAGCCCTTTAGTTGCAGCTGATGAGGTGGAAGATGTAGCACCTAAGTGCCACGTGTGGAAGCGCCAGGCAACGCTGTTCCTGCTGATCCATGTGTGTGGAGCTAGCTGAAGGTTCATTGGATTAAAGTGTCCCGGGTGTCCCCGCCTCCTTGGTGTAGTAGTAGGCCGGCGTGCTGCCCCTCATCATCTCCCTGTGCTTCCTCATCCTCTGAGCCACTGCTGGATTCACCATGTGCAGCCGCATCCAGGGCGTCAAGGTCTTCATTGTCAACTGCATCCCCCCTTTCCAGCGCAAGATTATGCAGGGCGCAGCATACTACCACTATCACCGAGACGCGATCTGGGGGATACTGGAGTGCGGCCCCTGAGTGGTCCAGGCAATGGAAGTGCATCTTGAGAAGACCGATGCCTCTCTCCACCACAGCCCTTGTGGTGCCCTGGCTCCTATTGTACCGCTGCTCAGCGTCTGTTCTTGGATGGCGGAGAGGCATCATGAGCCACCTTCTGAGGGGATAGCCCTTGTCACCCAGCAGCCATCCATCCAGCCGAGCCGGAGCACTGAAGAGCCCCGGCACCTGGGAGTGTCTGAGGATGTAGGCGTCGTGGGAGCTGCCTGGGTACCTTGCACAAACTTGTAAAATCAGCATCCTGTGTTCACACACTATCTGAACGTTCATGGAGTGGAAGACCTTCCTGTTGCCGAAGGCAATGCACGCCTGAACTGAGCGTCTGTAACCTGCTTGACACAAGTGTGGACAGCTGATTGGGAGACACCGCAAAGATCACCCACCGAGCCCTGGAAGGAGCCAGAGGCATAGAAGTGGAGGGCAACTGTGACCTTCAGAGCTGCTGGCATGGGGTGTCCACCCACACAGTTAGCAGAGATCTCAGGGCCAATCACCTGACAGATATAGTTGACTGTCTCCCTTGACAGTCGGAGCCTCCTTCGGCACTGCACCTCAGTCATATTGAGGTAGCTGCTTCTCCGCCTGTATACCCTGGCAGCAGGATAGTGGAGTCTTCATGGCCCCTTCCACCTTGGACAACCTCTTGTGCCTGCGCCTGGCCTCCCAAAGGTGGCTCCCCTGGAGGCTGATTGTCCACTCCTGGCCTCCTCCCCCTTCTAGCCCTCCCTTCCTCCTCAGAGGAGCTGCCTCCAGTGGAGATGTCAGAACCCATACCCAGGCTAAATGGAGGCCTCCGGAAAGCTGCAGGCCGGATAAAGATTACTGTCTGCAGACTGCTGAGCTGAAGCTTCAAAATACAGAGAAAGCTGTTGGAAATCGATCTGAATGACTACCAATCACACAGGCAAGGTTAATCACTTTCTGCATTAAATACTTCAGGACAAACATTAACAATCCCTCTGAGCCCACATATCCCTCCCGTGGGTGAGGTTTGTTAAAAAATCAGTTACCCGCCTGCCCGTTGGACCCGGGCGCCGAGCCGAAGATCGCATGGGTTCCTCAAAATTGGTGTCGATTGCTGAGTTAAGGGCCTTAAGAAGGCCTTTAATTAATGGCGGACGCGCATCGCGCTTCATAGCGCGCCTGACCACCTAAACATCGCGATGCCGCGTGCTGACGACAGGACGCTCGCGCGACGTCAGCGAGCGACATTTTAAGCGCTGACGTACGGGCTCCGCCACCCATAAAATTCAGCCCATGTTGTTCAAATTTGTTATTTTGTGCTCATCAGGACAAATCACAAGAAGACCAAATGTAGAGGGAACAACAATTTATTCTTCATGAGGAGAGAGCGCTGATTGGTTGGCAAGTGGACTCTGATTGATAGAGGCATTTCCATGGAGAATGCACCAGTTAACTGATGACTGACAGTTAATTGCCAAGCCGGCAAGACCCCTGATGCCTCAACAAGATTTTGGCCCCGGGAAACAGTTACTCATTATGGCCAGAATTTTCCAGCCCCCATTGGCGATGGGCTTCTTGGCGGGAGGGGGGAGGGAACAATATGGCGAGAAGGCCAAAAATCAGTTTCACGCCATCATGAAAGCAGTTTGTGATCATCTGCTCCACCCATTAATGGCGGGCCACATTTCCTGCCACCGCATGATGGTAACCTAATTTCAATACTTTAGCATCTCATTATACATCCTATTTGCCGGAATTATCCCCCATGCTGCATCATCTAGCTTGTCAATGGCTGCTGGGCTAGGGTTTGCTTGGGGAAGGGGAGAAGTGGCCTCAGGCTAGGGAAGAGGCTGCAGGGTGAAGGCTGTACAGGGGAAGGGGAATATAACAAGGTGAGTGTGGGAACACAAGTGGGTCTGTGCAAGAGGCCTTAAGAGGGGGAGGGCTGAGGAGGCAGTCTCCAGAGCAGATAAAGCCAGATGGAGATGTGAGGGTGTGTGAGAGAGAGTGAGTGGTGATGTCCCTTGAGCTGGCAGTGAGTGTGATGACAGTGAATGTGTGATGGGCTTGTGAGTGTGAGTTTAGAGTGATAAAATGATTGCCTCACCCTGGTGGCACAGATGAGATCTTTCATCCATTTTCTGCACTAGATGGCTAACCTCTTGTGTGCAGCATTGGCACTGACCAGCTCTGCCACCACTTCCCAAGCCGGAGTGGTGAGATTGATGAGCCTCCTGCGACCGGAGTTGTGGTAGGGGACATCACGGCGGGCCTCCATGGCATCAAGAAGGCCTCCCAGGGGTATGTCACTGAGTCGGGGGGGGCTGCACTCTTCTTGGCTTTTGGGGCCTAGTCTTCACTGGAGCAGCCCTGGGCGGCAAGTGTGCGTGAGGCCGCAGTTTAAATATGGCGCCCTGTATGAGGAAGTGGTGAGGTAATGGTATGGCGGGCAAATCGGAGGCCACCTTCCAGTGAGACAATGTGTTTCCTGTTGCTGCATAATTAATGAGGCTTGAATGGGATGATACGGCACAAAAACCCACCATTGCGGCCAACGGGTGAAATGACTTTTTTCCCATCTGCTACTGCACTTTGTGCAAATCTGGGATGATTCCACCCCATGATTTTCCCTGAATTTGCCAATGAATGGGCAGCGGGTGGGCTTGCCATCCATTTAAAGATGGCAGACAGTTTCTTGAACCTGGTGACCCAGTAGGAGGCCCTTCACCTTGAAAGTGGCAGCAGGATGCCACGGCAGGTAAGTGGGGGAGAGGGAACCCGAAAATGGAGAGGCCCAGTCTCCAAGTTTTTCAGATACTAAATAAAAATATAGATTCAGTAGCTGGTCCACTACTGCTGGGTGATGGATCCCCTCCACAGTGCGGCAGCTGAATCCAGACAGGCAGGGGGTCTCCATATCTGCTTGGAGTGCTGCCCTATATGGTCTGCTGTCGGGAGACCATCTCCAGGCTGCTGAACTGTTTCCCACCACTCTCAGGCACCTGGAGGCTGACTGGCAAATCCCAGTCAGCGTCTGACAATATGCCTCAATGTATCTTTAATCACCTGCCATGCGCTAATCTTAGTGCCCACCTGCCCCCATAAGTGTTTGGTGATCCTGTGCCATGAATTTGCCAAAAGTTGAAAAATAGCACAATCTAAGTTGAGAGAACATGGTACAAACACTTTTGAGAGATATTAACAATTGCGAACCTGACTTGGTTGCCCGTGCTTCCTACTGTGTCATGATAAATAGGTAGGAATCTCTGAAACGACAAGCGGTCCTGTATTAATCAAGTAGTTCAATGACAGGTTAGTGCACTGAAAGTTCTTCACTCAAACCACACATCACAGTTTGAGTGAATTATTGAGTGTAATAATTCTACGATCACCTCCGTAGTGATGAATGACTGCATTGTAGCAGAGAATAAAGGACAGGCAGTTCAATGGGGGTGGAATTCACAAGTGAGGAAGTAATGCTTCAGTTGTACAGATCCTTGGTCAGAGCTGAGCTATAGCATTGTGCTCAGTTTTAGGCTCCAAACATCAGAAACATTGGCCTTGGAAGGCACACAGTGCCGATTCACCAGAATGACCTTCTTTTCTTCTTCTTCAGTTCCCTGCCTGAAGGCAGGCCCAACCCAGGCACCGCAAACCCCATCATGGGTAGGTTAATGTGGCAAGTCCCGAATCCACCCCAGACAGAACAGGGATCGAACCCCATGCTATTGGCGACAATCTGATCCACACGGGCCTTCCAGCCAACAGTTCCTGCCTAAGGACTCCGGGTCGCCGTGACAACACGCATTTTTGCATGCACATTGTAGTTTGGAGCTCTGAATGGTGATGGTAGAGGCTTCCATTTTCATCCCATCACACAGCTGACCAGGAATTTCTCCCACTCTTACCGCCTGCTATTGGCGTATGTTGGAAGAATTTACAGGTTGATACTCAACCTGTTTGACCACGTTATGAATGCGCTTTCCTTAGCCATCAAGCCCTAGAGTGGGACTTGAACCCAGAGCTTCTGGCTCGGAGGCAGGGCCAGAATTGACTGCACCCACAAGACCTCCACCAGAATGATACCAGGGCTTAAAGAGTTAAATTATGAGCACAGGTTGCATAAATTTGGCTTTTATTCCCTTGAGTGTATAAGATTGAGGGGTGATTTGATTGAAGCGTTAACAGTAGCATAATTGTAAATTAGAGTTAGGCTTTTAGGAAGGAAATCTGGAAGCACATTTTCCATACAAGGGATAATGGGATCCTGGAACTCTCCTCCCAAAAGGCTGAAGATGCTGGAGGACAACTGACATTGATTCTGTATTTTCATACATTTGTACCAATCTAAACTGGGCAGTTAGTGTACAGATACCACTCCAATAAAGAACCCTGGTCTTTATATCATTTAACACGGCCGCAGTTAGATGATGAAGTGGCCAGTGCTGTGGGGGTCATTTGGAGTTCAACTAACTTAGTGGGCACCACCTTGGGGAAGAGTGTATAACAATGCAGTATTCTACATGGTCGTTTACTAAAATCTCATCAGTTTACCATCTACAAGCCATGATCCCTGATGTAGAATGTAGTATATAATGGGGAGGTGACTAACAGACTGCAGGAGGGCACAGACAAACTGATGAATTGGGCAGAAACATGACAGATTAAATTTCATCCAGAGAAGTGTGAGCCGATGCATTTTGGAAGGAAAAGTGAGGAGAGACAATATAAATTAAATGGTACAATTTTAAAGGGGGGGTTCTAAGGTCAGTGTTACTGGTCATTCCCATAAGGGGACCTCATGATCTCTATGATCTGGGGTGTATCCTTTCTGGCCCTGTATCCAGGCAGCTGATAATGAGACACAATGGAATACAAAGGCAAACTCATGCTCTGTATAACAGCTGCTGGAATATGCCATGTGAATTTTCTTCCTTTGACTGAACAAGCAGCCTAATATACCGAGACTGAGGCTTGAGACCAACATGCAGTGAAGAGTATAAAGCACTGAAGTTTCACCTCAGATCATTCTTGATTCATAAGATAATAAAGGATACCATTTTCTCCTATACAGACGGGGTTGAATTTTCACTGAGTCAGGTGACTCAGGAGCCCTTTAAAAATGTTGGGTGGGTTCCGGTTCCGAGGCTCCCAACCCCATTCCCGTGCTGTCTGATTTTTGGGAGAGCCCTTAAAGGATGTGGGCTGGTTCCTTTCAAAACCCTGCATAAGGCACTCCGACCTGGCCAGCTCCAGTGTAAAGATGTGCTACTCCTCCACAATTTTCATGGAGTTGGGCCAGGTGTTTAAAAGACCCGTGGTTCATGCCCCCTACCCACCGCACCCCCAGAAGAGTCGTGAACTCTCGTCTGCACGAAGGGACCTTTTAAAAGGTAAGTTCAAAAGGTCCTCCTCATGCATCCCCACGCTAAGGTGTGCCACCCCACCCACCCCCTATGGCCCCTCATGCCCTCATGCCAAGCTATCCCCCTCCACTCGCCCTCTATGGTCCCTCATCCCAATGGCTGACAGTCCACACAAACATAGCCCTTCTTGAAGCAGCTGCCCCCTCCAGAGAAGATATTGCTTGATTGACAGCTCTGGCTCTCTGATCTCTGCTGTCAATTTCACAAAGTTTAATTACACTAGGTTAAGTAGTTTCAAGGGTTTTGTGGCTTTTGTTATTGATATTTTAAAGGCTCTGGATGATTCACACTTTTTTGCCTTGTAGTGAAATTACTTTTTTTAACATAGTAGAAAGTTATGAATGAATTACTTTTTAAAAAATCTTTGTTTTTCCCTATACTATCACTATAGGGATCATTAGTTCAATGGTGTACCATGGGTCGATGGGCATGGAAGTGCCTGAACTTGGCATGGGGGCATGAGAGGCCATGGGGATGATGGAGTGCCATAATGTGGCATAGGGGGCATGAGGGGCCATGGGGGTTGGTGGAGTGCCATAGTTTGGCAGAGGGGCAGGAGGGGCCATAGGGATTGGGTGGGTGAAGTATAGCATGACACTGGGGGCATGAGAGGCCATGGGGAGTGATCTAGGCTAACATTTCAGTGCAGTGCTGAAGGACCAATGGAAATAAAAATCAGGAGGAATATGAAATGACCTGTGACGCGCCCTCACCTTTTATTTACATAATCAAGAACTACTCTTGGCCTGAGTTTTCATCCTTGATGGGGGAATGAGGGGCAATGGGGTTGGGTGGTGAGCATGAAGAGGCATAGATGGGACATGGGGAGTATGTGGGGGCTGAGGCGGTGTGAGGGGGGAGGGCTGAAGGGCCTTTGTGCCTTTATTTAAATTGGGAGCATTTAAACAGCCTGCCTCCTTACCCAACAGCAGCCCGTGTGCGCTGGAGTCAGGCCAGCCTCTGCCCTCTTTCCCTGCTCAGCTGGCCCGACCCAGCCGCCAGAAACGAAGATCCCACCTTTGCGTGCACTTTCTCCCAAGGTGGGCGGGCTGAGCCGGCAATTTCCCTGGCTCCCTACTTGCTTCAAGGATGAAAGCTCAGGCCAAGAGTAGTTCTTGATTATGTAAAAAAAAGATGAGGGTGCGTCACAGGTCATTTCATATTCCTCCTGATTTTTATTTCCATTGGCCCTTCAGCATTGCACTGAAATGTTAGCCTAGATCATGGGCTCATGTCTCTTGAATGGGACTTGAACCCACCACCTTCTGATCCAGAGGTGAGAGTGATAGAGGCTAAGCTGGAGTCTTCCCATTTACACAACCTCTGGATCCATCTTCTATTTATTTACTTGCCCCATTGCCACCCCTTCTACCTTGTACCATCAACCATCCTTCCACCCTGCCACAGACCTTTCCCTTTTCACCCCCTCTCCTTTTCCCTACTCCGTACTTGCTTGGAACCTGTTACACATCTCTAAATTTTCCCAGCTCCAACAAAGAACCACCAATTGAAGTGTTATTTCTGTTTCTTTCTCCACTGATGGTGCCTGACCTGTTGAATATTTCCAGCATTTTTTTGTTTTTATTTCTGACTTGTATGGAGTTAGTGGATCTCAGTCAGGGCTGCAGGGGGCTCGATAGATTTGGCCTCAGTGCCCCTGCGCATGGGAAGGGAAATTGCTTCTGCTTTTAAGGCATCTGCTTCAGACAAATTCAATAAAACCCAACAAAATGCATCATGCTGCAGGTTATAGCAATTGTCTCGCACTTGTCTTGGGAATTACCTGCTCCTGTGAGTGAATATTCATGACAAGGGATGGAGGGAGTTATTCCACAAGTACAGTTCAAGAATTAATTGATAGACAGCAGTGCAGATCTTGCAGGATGGCTTTAAGCTGGCAAGTCCAAATCAATATTCCAACAAAGACTTTAGATGAACTCAGTAAACAGAGTTAAGAGCCATTAAGTCTCCTTCACCTCTCATATCTCATTCTAGAAATTGGCTGATACTGTGCCTGTTTTGCAGGTGTAAATGGAGTGCCCATGAGTCCAATATAGCAGGCAGTAAACGCATTCTCATAATCCATCCTGGGGGTGAAGGCAAAAAAGAGGCATAGGGCTCACGCCTGAAATGTGCATTAGGTCCAATGTCCACTTCAGGTCCCCTTCCTGAAATCAGTTTGGCAACTTAAAACCTGGTCCTGTTTGCCCCTAAACAGCAGACCCTTAAAGGGACTGCAGCAGACTGAGAACAATGAGATACATTTTTAAAATATTTCACTGTAACTGGGAGGAAGGGAGTGCTTATTTGCCTGCGGGCTACCTCAGAAATGCCCAACAGTGTCCAAAATGAATCTCACCAGTCTCATGTCAATGTTGACCAATATTGGGTGTGTCTCATGACTACACATTCGAGTGTTGGAACCATTTTCTGAAGCCAGTCGCACTGGCAGGCTGCTGCAGCATATACCTATTTCTGGGCCCACTTGTTTTCATTTGTTTTTATTTGTTTGTAATTCCCTGTGCAACCTTACCTGATTTCCAATTTTTTTTCCTTGTGTCTAACAGATTATACCCTTTCCAAATAATGTTTCATTGAGTCCCTCGATGCCAAGCTACAACCTGTATGATTGCTACGGGCCATCTGTCCCTGCGCTTACCCAGTAGGATAAATGCTGGTAGGAAATTGGCAATTCCTCAGGTTTGCATACCAAGGAGCTACTTAACTCTGGATGGAATTGTTTTCGCAGAACACTAGTGACAGAGAACAGCTCCTTATGTTGTACATGACAGAGGGGCCATCGTGAAGGCTGACAGCCTTGTCTCAGTGCTGTTACTTTGATAAAAACCAATTTACTCGAAAGGTAGATTCAAATTCTGCCTTCAGTGTTCATTCTGCATTAAATATACATTAATTCAGACCAGTAGACATGCTTATGAAGATGTTTTAGCACCACACAGAGAATATCAGCAGCTCCTGTTTATGGAAAGCCTTTTATCCAAAGGCACTTAATTGGAGGAGCTGTGGGCATCAAACAAGAAATAGGTAAGGAACTGAGGGAATAGGAAACAAGAAACAAGTTGAGGATATTTATGAACAGATTTCCGGAGATACAGCAATACCCTGTCAACCTACCAGCTTCATCACTAAAATATTGCTTCAAATGTTACAGAACATGGTGCAGGGTATGTGGAACAATAGTGTAATACTTATACAAAATCAAAATACTGCAGATGCTGGAAATTTGAAATCCAAACAGAAAGCACTGGTAATTTGAAACCAAAAACAGAAAATGCTGGAAACACTCAACAGGCCAGGCAGCATCTGTGGAGAGAGAAACAGAGTCATTGGGCTGGGCGTCCGTGGCTCCGCGGACCCCAGCTAAACATTTGGTGGCAAGCCCACCCACCATACTGACGGCTGCCCAACAGCAACTTAACACTAGTGTGGTAAAGCGAGGTACCCTGTCTCTTTAAGAGAGTGCAAGCGTACTGATCATACAACAGCACTGACAAATCACTGTACAGTGCGGGCAACTGGGAACTGTAAGCCTAGTTCTGGAGGTTTCTGAGTGAGCACATATGATCTGCTGCTCTACCCTATGTCTCAATAAATCATCGCTGTTTATTCTTACATCTGTCTTTCCCCATTATTGATTGCAAGCAGCAATTGATGAGAACGTAGGAAGGCGTGCAGTTAGAGTTTGGTTGGCCAACGATCTCATTTACCCAAGACATGAAAGTGGCAACGAGGACAAAGAACAAAAGAAAATAAATTTCAACATGGGTGAGCAAAGCATTGGAAAGAGCTCCTGTACTTAACTTGTGAAATAGGTGACAGCCGGCAATCGGAGCAGAAAGCAGTGCTGCAGTTTAACATTTTTAAAAACCCTGTAGAATCGCAATTGCGGGAGTCCCACCAAAATTCAAAAAGCGTGAAACCCAGTAGAGAAAAGCTGACAGCTGCAGAGACAGAATTTTTAAAAACGGTGACTGCTCTTAAAGCAGAAGTACATTTACAAGGGTAAGTACATGAAAAATGGCGATGGACAGAATTATAAGAGACCCCAGAGAGAGGGCAACTCCGCAGAAAGCCAAACACCTAATTTCGTCACTACCTGGAAAGCCTATTGGAAATGCAGTCCTTTTGCAGTCGTTCACGATGCCGCAGTTCGGGCGTGTCGATCCATTCGACCCCATTTCAGATGACTGGTCTCAGTATGTTGAACGCCTAGTGTTCTTTTTTACCACTAACAACATTATGGGGGAGGAGAGGAGGGCGATTCTTTTGTCCTTGTGTGGGAGCAAAACGTACTGATCCTCAGCCTCATGTCACCTAGCGCCCCAGACTCGAAGACTTTCGACGAGTTAATAAAAATTGTACAGAGCCACCTGAGACCAAAGCCCTCAAGTTATTATGCAGCGCTTCAAGTTCAATTCAAGGAACAGGCTTCCAGAGGAGACGATAGCTGACTATGTGGCTGTTTTAAAGGCATTAACTGAGCATTGCGAATTCGGAACTTCCATTAGTGATATGTTGAGAGACCGGCTGATATGGAGGATTGGAGATGATACCATCCAAAGGCATTTGCTAGCCAAACCTAGTCTAAACTTCAATAAGGCATTAGAATTAGCTGCTGCGATGGAGAGTGCTGTCAGAAATTCCGAAGATATAAAAGATACACAAAATGTCCATCTGGTCGAGCGGGACAATCCGGCAACAAAGGCACTAAAACTTCAGAGTCCACGGAAACATGGGAACCGGTCTCTAGCTCCAGCCCATTGAAAAACAACAGCACTGTAGTGAAAACCCACAAAATGAATGAGAGAAATATATCCAGGCCTCCAGTGAGCGAACTCAAACAAGTCGAGTGCTTTTTCAGCCACCGCTATGGCCACAAAAGGCCGCACTACAGAGAAAGGCTAAAACAACACTATGAAGGCAGAAGGAAAATTGTGACATATGCCTCATGGAAGAGCCAGAAGAAATAGAATCAGACATCCATTCGTTATATAACCTCAAAGTGGGTAGAACTGAGCCAATCCAAATAGTTATTACAGCTAACGGACAACCCACTAAGTTGGAAGTTGACACGGGAGTGTCGATGTCCATCATTGTAGAACATACATTTAGATATATTCACAATATATATTAATGATTTAGATGAGGGAATTAAATGTAATATCTCCAGATTTGCTGATGATACAAAGCTGGGTGGGCGGGTGAGCTGTGAGGAGGATGCAGAGATGCTTCAGTGTGATTTGGACAAGCTGAGTGAGTGGGCAAATGCATGGCAGATGCAGTATAATGTGGATAAATGTGAGGTTATCTATTTTGGTAGCAAAAACAGGAAGGCAGGTTATTATCTGAATGGCTATAAATTGAGAGAGGGGAATGTGCAACGCGACCTGGGTGTCCTCGTACACCAGTTGCTGAAGGTAAGCATGCAGGTGCAGCAGGCGGTAAAGAAGGCAAATGGTATGTTGGCCTTCATAGCCAGAGGATTCGAGTGCAGGAATAGGGATGTCTTGCTGCAATTGTACAGGGCCTTGGTGAGACCATACCTGGAATATTGTGTGCAGTTTTGGTCTCCTTATCTGAGGAAGGATGTTCTTGCTAAAGAGGGAGTGCAGCAAAGGTTTACCTGACTGATTCCTGGGATGGTGGGACTGACATATGAGGAGAAATTGAGTCGATTAGGATTATATTCGCTGGAGTTCAGAAGAATGAGGGGTGATCTCATAGAAACCTATAAAATTCTAACAGGACTAGAGGGAGGAAGGATGTTCCCGATGGTGGAGGAGTCCAGAACCAGGAGTCACAGTCTGAGGATACGGGGTAGACCATTTAGGACTGAGATGAGGAGAAATTTCTTCACCCAGAGAGTGGTGAGCCTGTGGAATTCGCTACCACCGAAAGTAGTTGAGACCAAAACATTGTATGTTTTCAAGAAAGAGTTAGATATTGCTCTTGGGATCAAAGGATATGGGGAGAAAGCGGGAGCAGGCTATTGAGTTGCTTGATCAGCAATGATCATAATGAATGGTGGAGCAGGCTCGAAGGGCCGAATGGCCTACTCCTGCTCCTAGTTTCTATGTTTCTAGATACCTCAGTAAAGGGACCCATCCTTTGAAGTTAGAAGTTTCGGATACAATGCTGAGGACATACACGGGCAAAGAAATCAATGAGAAAGGGGGTATGTCAAGTCAAGGTGCTGTATGAGGAACAGTCTGCAAAATTACCCCTATATGTAATGTCAGGCATAGGACCGAGTCTCCTCGGAAGGAACTGGCTGGGAGAGATAAATCTTGTGGGCCCGCTAAGTTCCCAATTCGAAACCAGAAGCATGGCTGCAAGAAAAAATGAGTACACAAGGACCCAACGGGAGAAGCCCGTAGAAGTATTACACCGGACAGAGTTCAAGTTGAAGTCAGCATCCTTCGAAAGGAAATGGAAAATTTATTAAAGGACTTTTGTGCGCTACAAAATTCAATCAGATCCCAATTTGTGCCACGAAAAAGATATAAAGAAGAAAGGGAAGAGTTAAGTCTGTCTCTGGCCAAGCTAAGGAATGAATTAGCTGAGAAGGGGCAATGATATGCGATTCTCCAGGAAACTATTAATGAAAATAGGAAAGAATTGGAAGATCTGAAGCAGTAGCTGTGTAAAAGCCCTGAAGTTTTAAAGCTAGAAGGCCCTGAATTCTCGGAAGAGCTGTCGGAAAACTCAACCACTGAGCCCATTCATGTTCAGCTGGTGCCTGAGTCTAGTCCAGCCAACAGGGAAATTGAAGAGAAGACAGAGATACGTGTCAGTGCTACCAAGAAAAGGACACGCAGGGAGAAAAAGAGAAATTATTGACAGTGTTCAGAAAGAAAAACAAAAAGATGTATTTTTCCCTTTTCCTCTCCCTCCTCACACATCGCTCATCACAGTTTGCTTTGTGCTTGTTGCCCTTTATCTGTCTCTGCTTGGAGGGGAGGGGCAGCAGGAGTGAACATGATTGCACCCAGATGGTGAAATCATCCACTGAGGGACATAGTGGGCAACTGCCCCTGAAAAGGAGGTCTTGGAAACACCAGCCGAGGTTGTTGGGCTAAGACGGTCAACCTGTCAAAGGGCCTCCTGAGAGACTTAACCTGTAAATAGTTATTGTGTAAATAGATAATTTGTTTTAAGATTGTTAGCTGTACTTTTAAATGAAGGGGGGGTAAAATGAGGTACCCTGCCCCTTTAAGAGAATGCAAGTGTACTGATCATGTGACAGCGCTGACAAATCACTGTACAGCAGAGGCAACTGGGAACTGTAAGCCTAGTTCTGGAGGTTTCTGAGTGGGCACGTATGATCTGGTGCTCTGCCTTATGTCTCAACAAACCATCACTGTTTATTCTTACATAAGTCTCTCCCTGTTATTGATTGCAAGCAGCAATTGATGAGAACACAGGAAGGTGTGCAGTTAGGGTTCGGTTGAGAATTTCACCTCTATCTCAGGAGGAAGTACCGCCTTAAGAGAGCTGCCTGCCAAAATCGGAGTCCCAGCAACACCACACGGGAGCAAGGGCCACTGCTGATGAAGTGGAACCCGGACTGACAGGCAAGTCCCGGGTATCGCCGAGGCCAGGATGGCATGCTCCGGCATGGGGGTGAGGGGGAGGGTGGGGGCTTAGTTTGAGAGGCCAGTGAGGGAGGGAGGGAGGGTAAAAGGGGAAATATAACGTCAGTGGAGGCTGCTCCGAGTGGCCCAAAGTACTCACAAAGAATACATCCCCATTTGCCAGGCGTGGGCTTCTCTCTGCCACAAAATACCTGCAGGGGCAGGATGAGACAATTTAACAGCCATTACCTGACTACTGAAGTGCCTCAATAGGCCCAAGAACCTCCAGGCCGTCTGATGATGCCTCCCCAGCCACGATAAAATTTCAAACAATTTGAGGGTGAGTGGGTAGGTGGCAGGCCGGCCACTCGTTGCACTTTACGAATGCCCTGCCTTCAAACCCACTAGCAGGAGAATGTAAAATCCAGCCTAGTGTTTTGGATTGGTGATGACCCTTTATCAGTTCCTGGTCATGCTTCTCCTTCAGCATACTGCCTGGGGCAGGCCCAAGGTAATTATTTGCCAAATCAACACAGTGATTTTGTTTTTAACTATGGGTATGGTGAAGAGGCAGGTTCCAAGTTTGTCTCAGACAGAACAGAGATCAAACCCCCGCCATTGGCATAATCTGATCCACTAACTAGCAGTCTAGCCAGCTGAGCTAACTGCACTCCCCAGTGCTATTGGATGAGTAATCCATACTCCTGGGCTGGTAATTCAAAGACCATGAATTAATCTCCCACCATGGCCATTTGAGAAATTGAACTGAGTTTAATTAACCTGGAAATGAAAAGCTTGCATCAACCAATGTTATTGTGAAGCTGTCAGATTGTCCTAAAAACCTGATTGGTGCATTAATATCCCCCAGACAAGGAATCCTGTCATCCCTAGATGATCCAGTCTCACAGACTCTTAATATTCCCTCTGAGTGGCCCTGGCAAACCATTTGTTTTGTACCAAGCCTCAGTGGTTTAAGAAGAAGGGCCACCACCACCTTCTCAGGGAAATTAGGATTGGGCAGTGAATGAAGGCTTTACCTCATTCTGAGAAAGATTTTACTTTTAGAATTTTAGGCCTCTAATGCAGAACAAGAGAGCCGTCTGCACTTCTTCCAGTCGCTTTAGCCCTTTGACAACGTTTCCACTCTCTTCAAGAGGTGGTGGCTGCCTTTAAGTTGCGTCGGAGACAACCGATTTCCCCCAAGCCTCCTCTGCGCTCCGAACAGCCAATTAACAGCCCGGATAGGATTAACTGCTCGCCTGGGTCATTGTAAAGTGATCCCCTCACAAATTTAACACGGTCCTTCGATCGCCTGTGAACAAGTATAATCAGGGGCAATCAAATTCCTGGGAATTATGTGACTGATTCATTCCAATTAGTTGGTACCAATAACCTCTATTCCTTTGGTAAAGATGATCATTTTTATCCTGCAAAACACTATCAGGTTGACATTGGTTAAAGTGTTGCTGGTTAGCATGAGCTGTCCCAAAAGGACTCTGGCCATGCTGAGTTCATTGTGCTTGGGTGTGTTAAAGCTGAAATGTTTATCTGAAACATTATTAATAGCTATCCGCAGGGATTAGATGAAGAGTGCCAGGAATGTGGTTCTCCATTGGCAAGGAATATGATGCACTAATGTATGGCTTCAGTTGTTCTCTGCAATGCACTCTCGCATGAATTAATAAAACAGCAGCATTCTGTCTGCTGGCAAAATCCTAGCTTTGATATTTTGGCAAAACAAATTAATAGCTGATTCGCTCTTTAGCTCTTCTGAAACCCTTAACCACATGTTTGTTACTTCAAGGGCTGACTACTCCGGTGCTCGACTGGCCAGCCTTCCACCCTCCGTCTCCCCTATTCCTTTGATAACTGGGCTTGAAAGTACTTTGAGATGTTTTACTACATTAAAGGTGTTATATAAATGCAAGTTTTTGTTGTATGTTTCATAGAAGGGGAGGAAGGATTAAAGATTCTACATGCTGGTGGGCGAAGGACAATGGCTGATGTTGGCTTTTTTTGGAGCATTACTAACAATGCTAGTGTATCGGTCCTAAGCTGCTCCTGTTACATGTGTTTCCTCCACTGTTACACTCAGCTGATGTGCGTCTGTGCAACAGGCTGTGACAATTATTGTGGCTGCCAAGTTATTGCGATGGAGCTGTTCACCCAGCAAGTGCTGCTGGGAAATGAAGCCTGTTGTCAGCTGTGTGCTCCGCCTCTAAAAGAATGACATTCGCCGTTTTGCTTGCAATATGCTTCACAGTAAGGCCCAGTGAACTGTGACTGGAATGAGCTGCCACATTGATTGAGAGGCAGCATTCATGAAGTGTACATACATGAGCAGCTAAAACATGCCCTTCCTCCTCTTCCCTTTGTTGACCCAGTATAGACTTACTAAACACCTTTCATTTATGCAGTGCCATTAACATAGTGAAGAGCCCAAGGCTCTTCACAGATGTGTCTTCAGGCATGTTTTTTGCTACTGATATATATCTACTTGATGAATTCTGTCTCTCAATTGATGTGGAAGCTCTTTTCAGTCACGGTTCACTGGTCCTTACTATGTCATCCAGCAAGGTTTGACACAGGGCTCCATGAGATATTAGGACAGGTGATCCAAAGCTTGGTCAAAGAGGTAGATTTTAAGGAGTGATTTAAAGGAGGTGAAAGAGGTAGGGAGATTTAGGAAGGGAAGTCTATAACTTAGGAGCTAGGCAGCTAAAGGCCAGCTGCCAATGGTGGAATGATGAAAATCTGGGTTGTGTGAGAGGTCAAAGTTGGAGGAGTGTAAAGATCTCAGAGGGCTATAGGGCTGGGGGATGTTACAAAGATATGGGGGAACCAAGGCCATGGAGTGATTTGAAAACAAGGATAAGGATTTAAAAACTGAGGTGTTTTCAGACTGGGAGCAAATGTAGCTCAACAAGCACAGCAGTGATAGGTGAACACCAGAATCCTATCAGACTGTTAATCAGTCAGGGTGAATCATCCAAAAACAGCCTAGGTTAGTCAGCTCTGACCAACTTGACCTAGTTCAGTGTGGTTCAAACCTAGGTACGCTGGTTCCTTTTGCAAATGTGTAGTTTATGTCCAGCAAGTGTTGATCGTTGCATAGATTGCCCCTTACTGTCCAGAAGCCATGTTTATTGCCTTTGACCTATTAGTAGTACCCATTTGCCACAGTCACCATGTTGGCAGCTCACTGATTGGCCTACATTGGGCTGAGTCGTTAGCTCAGTGATAGCATTCCCATCTTTGAGTTGGAAGGTCCAAAGTTCAAACCCATTCTAGACAGCCCTGGAGAGTGGAGACTGGAGCTCCAGCCCCGAATCCTGGATTAACATCCAGAGGGTGTTGCTTGTCTTCCATTCATTGTATGGCTTTTGGGAAACCATAAAGTGCCATATAGCACTCAGCCCATTATTGATTTGACATAAAGAAGGCTATGTCCTTCTGGAAGGAGCATTCACATCTGGGCCTGTCAGACTGTAAATCCTCGAACTACTTTGTGATTTACAGCCAAATGCAAGATAAAAAAGAGAAATCTTCATTATAAATATTTCATCTTCTACATAGAATGTAATTTGTGGACTTAATCCTCTGATAATTGTGACTATGGAAATAACATGATTGACACCAATGAGCTTCTGGCCCTGAGAGAGGTGTAGTTAATTGTCCAGAGATTTGACTGAAGAACATGTAGCAAATATTGATCCCTCTTGCTTCTTTCATCAAAATGAAATAATAAAAAAAGAGACATAGGAAGCAAAATGAATTATGTTCCTTGGTGTTGACACTAGCATGGGAAGCCTAAAGTTGGTATTAGCTATGGCAGGAGGTTGGTTAATGATGATCTACCTGAAGTAATGCTGTTTGTCTGCCGAGTGGCTATGGCAGTGGCTATGGGAGCGGCTATGGAGCCGGCACCAGGAAAATGAATAAAACAAAATCTGCCAGACTGTTGTAAAAATCCAACTGGTTTATTAATGTAATTCAGAGAGAGAATCTCCCAAATATAGCTAGTCCGGCCTACATGTGACTCCATTCCCACGGGTTTTGAATGAAGGAACTTGCATTTATATAGCACCTTACACAACCTCAGTGTGTCCCAAGGCACTTGGCAGCCAATGAAGCATTTTTGAAGTGTAGTCACTGTTGTAATGTAGGAAACACAGCAGCCAATTTACTCACAGCAGATCCCACAAACAACAACATGATAATGACCAGGGCCAGAGTTTTACGTTGCGGGATTGGGTGTGCGGCCGGCCTGACCTCACGTGAAATCGCACGAGAAAACGTCGGGCGCGTGTCCCAATGCCATCGCGCCATTTTACAATTAAACGGGCAATTAAGCCCAATAAAAAGGCAATTGATTGAAAGTTTACACGGCCCATGTTGGTGAATGAGCCACACGACCAGGCAGCCTTCCTGTTTTTAAGTGAAACTCAATCTGGGGTGGGATAAAAGTCGACCAGAGCCATGGCTATGTGAGTAGGTAGGAGTTTAGGTGGCAGTTCAGTGTAGGTGCTTTTCTGACAGTTTGTTGCATTTTTCTGTGTTTTCTGGAGAACTCTTTAGCTTACAAGCTTTTTTAGAGGCTTCTGATGAGCGAACCCTTCAGGGCGCTATCCTACGCCATCTGTATTCTAGCAAATGGGATTGTCTACTCCACTGGAGGGGTCTCCTTCTCCTCCGAGGAGAGGGCCAGAAGGGAGAAGAGGGCTGGTGTCCACAGGCGGAGTCCCAGAGAGTGACCCGTGGAAAGGGAGGCACAGCCACATGGGGTGCAGGGCCAGCAGGAAGTGCAAGGTGGAACAGTCTGCAGGAGATGCTGTTATCCTGCAGTGAGAGTCTATAGGTAGTGCTCCAGCTACCTGGACATGTCAGAGGCCCAGTGCCGAAGGAGGCTCCGCCTTTCTAGGGAGACTGTGACCTCCATTTGCCACATGATTGGCCCAGAGATTGCCTCAAACTGTGATGCCAGTGGCTGTTAAGGTGACAATGGCCTTAAGCATTTTTTTGCCTCTGGTTCTTTCCAAGGGTCAGTGGTAGATCGATGTGGTGTTTCCCAATCTGCTGCCCACAGCTGCGCTTCTCACTGATGGGGGATGAACTTCAATAATTCCTGAACCGATGAAGCCAGCCAGGTTGACTGAGGCAGAGACCTTGCTGAAATTTCTGGGCTCCTCCACATCCAGGGAGCAATAGTTTGCACTCATGTCGCCATAAAGACGCCAGCAGGTGAGCCGAGTGCCTTCGTCAAGAGAAAGGGCTTCCACTCCATCAATGTCCAGATTCTTTGTGACCACAGGGCACAGATTTTGCGGCTCTGTGCCAGGTCCCCGGGCAGCTCCCATGATGCATCTATTCTGCGGCACTCCCAGGTGCCAAAGCTCTTTGTCGCTCCAGCTCGGTTGGACGGTTGGCTCCTGGAGGACAAAGGCTGCCCCCTGAAAAGGTGGTTCATGACAGCACTCAGACACCCAAGGACAGAAGTGGAGGGGAAGTACAATAGGAATCATGCCTCGACAAGGGTGGTAATTGAGAGGACCATTGGCCTGCTCAAGATGAGGTTCTGCTGCCTGGGCCAATCAGGGGAAACACTGCAATGTCTTCCAGGATGCGTCTCGCTCATTGACGTTGTGTGCTGTGCTCTGCACAATTTGGCTCTGTCAAGGGGGGACCTATTGGAGGATGAAGGCAGCGAGGCAGCTCCCCAGGCCGCAGAGGACAACTCAACTGATGGGCCTGATGAGGAGCCCCAGGTGAGGACATGGCTGCGGAAGTGATGAACCTTGTGGGAGGCAGGGAGGCCCTGATTCTCTGTTCATTCACCTCAGCATCCAAGGCTTGGCATGAAAGTGAGGGCAAGGGTAACATCTCCTTACTGAACGTTCTGGATGAGGCCAACCAGTGACCCCTATGTCAACTAACTACCTCTGAAATAAAGTTTGCAGCCCTTCCTGTCTGTCACAAACCACTCCCACGCCCAACACCGATGAGAAACATAAAGCACATTCAGACCATGAAACATAATAACATCTTTAAATTGTGGTCATGTTTTCACAATTTTGACATGGAACACGTATCAACTGAAGTAACATCACCCGTGACAACCCCTGTTGTGATTACAGTGCTGTAACCTTCCGCTTGTGAGTGTTATGTCTTGGTGACCCTGCCCCCCTGGCTGGCAGTGGCATTTGAGGCAGCCTGCTGACTGTGATGTCCTGTCGGCCTTGATGACCTTGGTGGACGTCCTCTGGCCGACAGAGCCTGTGCAGGCCCCACCTGGGAGAGGGCGCCCAGCACTGTGGCTGGGCACTCCTCAGCTGTTGCGGCCTCATCAGATGCCATGGACGTTGGCAGAGGGGCAAAGGAGCTGCTGCCTTCATCTGGAGCACCCTGATGCCACATGCAGCTGGTCCGCCAGTGGGGTCACACAGTGTGTGGGCTTGCAGTTCCGAGCGCAGCCCCAGAAACCCCTGGTCCTGTTCCTGGAGCTGCCTCTCCACAAGAGTCACCACAATCTCAATGGCGGAGGCTGTGCACTTGGAGCTCCATGTCAATGCAGGGCTCATGCTCCGCATGGGCTCCTCCATGACAGAGACCATGGCACGCAGATCCTCAGGGATCTCTGGCAGATAATCCCGCGCATTCTGCTGGACATCCAGCCTCTGCCGCCTGATGGACGACTCCAGAGGCTCATCATCAGCCTCGGACTCAGCATCATCCTAGTCTCCAGCAATCCTGCAACTGCCAGCGCCCTGGGCACTCTCTGCCTCTGCCAGATCCTCAAGTGAGTGTGATGTGCCCTCACCGCTGTGCACTTGAATCCTGGAGCTCCCTTCCTAACAATACTATGGGTGCACCTACACCACATGAACTGCAACAGTTCAAGAAGGCAGATTGTATTGAGCTTCTGAAGGGCAATTAGGGATGGGCAATAAATGCTGACCTAGCCAGTGACACTCACATCCCATGTACTAATTAAAGAAAAGAGTTGTGTTGGTGTTTGGTTCAGAGAGATGATGTGACATGGGAGCATCAGTCTGCAGGCTCCTCCTCGAGTGTCAAGGGAGGGCCCTCAGGGTCTATCGGGCATCATGAGGATGGCGCTTCTACAGGGGGAACAGGAGATGTCAGCTGATTATATTGTAACAAAGCGACTGTGTATGAGCTATGGCTGCTTGTCAGGATGGACAACAGCCTCACTGAGGCACTGTGATTGGACGAGCAATGGGAGCTGTTGATTAGAATTTCTCATTGGAGGTGCCATGATCCTACAGCTCTTACACACTCCCCCAGTCTCACCTGCCCACTGGACCCTTACCTTCATCCGAGACCCCTGTCTCGCTGTGATCTGTGGACCTTACTCCATTTTCGCATTCCATGTCCGGGACATCCATTTCGAATTTGGAAAGTATCAGGATGTTAAGGACTCACCACCTGCTTATTCACGTTCCAGTGCATTATGCCTGCTCTTCTCCTGTACGGGCAAAAGTGCATTCATAAGTGAACACTATCTGCCTCTACCAGCCCAGCCTCGCCACCCCGCCTTGCCATCCCCCCCACCCCCGCCCACCAACGCCCCCATGCCCATCAGACTAACACAGCTCACCCTTCTATGCACACAAGGCAAGTGGGCACATTTCCCTGCCTTGGCACGCACAGGGATATGTGCCATTTGGCACTCTGCATCTCACAGCCCTGAGCGCCATGAAGAATGGCCACCCTCCATGACAGCTCTACACAGTTCCATGCTAAGTTGGTACTCACCCCTGTGGAGTGCAGAAGATCATTGGACCATTTCCAGCACTGGGTCTATATGCAACGTGCAACATCACCTGGGCAGCCACCTTCATTCAGACCTTCTTCATCTGATGGGCTGGCCTCCTCTTGCCATCCCACGGCATGACTATGTCACGAGGGGCACTCACTGCCTCCACCCAAGTGCGCAGGCACTTGTCAGAGAACAGGAAGGTAGAGTGCTCACTGGCATTGCCCTCCTCCCTGGCGTGCCCTACAGGGGCTCAGGCCATCACTCCTGCCAAGCGCACGATCTTGCACTGTCTTGTTGACAGCTCCTTGAAGCTCCTCCCCAACTCCTGGTAGCCTTCAGGGAGCTGCCTGTGCTCTTATAAACGCCCCCTCCAGGTCACCATTGCACCTGACGCCTGCCATGCTCCCGCCCATGCCGGCAGTGCTGAGCCAATGCCTGGGCACTTTTCACGTTGGCCGGCCCTTAATTGGCCCGCCAGCGTGACATCGCGTCCGGGCTGTGATCGCAGGCGGGAGCGGATAACACATCTGCTTCTGGGGCCACCAATCACTCATGCACGGTGTGCGTAAAATTCAGGCCCTGGTCTCCTGATTTAGCAGTATTGGTTGAGGGATAAATGGTGACCAGAACACTGGGGTTATAGTGTCGTGGCATCTATTATGTCCACCTCAGAGGGCAGACGGGATTAAATGTGTCATTAAGACCAGACAGAAAGGGTCTGGGTTTAACATGTCCTTTGAAAGATAGCACCTCACTTACCCAGCGTGCCATCATTACTGCAGTGAGGTGCTCATACCTTGGACAAGGAAGATTGGGGATGGATAAGGAACGGTGAGAGCAGGAGTAGGACCTTCAGCACTTGAATAACCTACTTCTGTTCTGGGATTCAATTAGACCATTCTGATCTGTACTTTGACACTATTTGCCCAACTTAGCTTCACATACCTTGATGTCCTTACTGAATTGCAATTATTCCAGCCTCCACAGCCTTTTGGGGACAAGAATTCCTTTGTGTGAAAAGCTGCTTCCTGATTTCACTCCTGAATGACCTGGCTCTAATTTTAAGATTCTTACGCCTGGTTGTTGATTTGTCACTAGAGTAGGTAAGTTATGTGTACCTACCCTTTCAAATCCTTTTACATACTTTAAACACCTTGATCCTATCACCTCTCAAACTCATGTACAATTTGATGCAACCTGCCTCATAATATTACCATTTAAGCCCGGGTATCTACACTGTGCCATCTTGAGAGCCAGTATTTTTTTCTTGAGGTCGTGGTGCCCAAAACTGAATGCAGAACTCCAGATCAGTACTGGCCAATGCTCTGCACAACTGAAGGTTCATTTCCTCTCCTTTGTGCCCAGCCCCCTTAAGGTAACGATCAACATTTTATTATTGGCACCTCGATTGTTTTCTGTACTGCCCCACTGTCTTCAGTGGGACGTAAGAATTTTGCTCCTATTTAAAATCACTGACAGTCTTAATTTGCTGTCCATCTATGTCCACTCTCCCCATATTAGGAGTGGGGGGAGCCTATCGCTGGGGTTTCATTCACATTGAGGGGTTGAGCTGACATCTGAAGCTAAGTTCAGAGGGACAGTCACAGGCAGTCAGTTAGATGAGATGGCTGAATTATCGTCACGTCCACATCACAACCATTTTAACTTGTGCCACCTGCTCTCAGGCCCAGATGACTGCCTAAACCAGGGGCTATCCTTATTCATTTACAGGCCCTGTAATGCTCTGTTTTCCAACAATAATTACAACCTGTGCTGATGTTACCTCCGTTTGTTTGAAGAGTGAACCTTTTTATCACCTCCCCGGCTTTGTTCCTCCCCGCCTGCCGCTCCAAATTTTCCTGCCCCACCCACGATAATGGGACCGGAAAATCCTGCCAGCAGCTTTAGAATAAATGATCTCTCCATTTAAAATGGAGGTAAGGTGGAATTTCTTCTCTCAGAGGGTGGTTAATCTTTGGAATTCTCTATGCCAGAGAGCTGTGGGAGGCTGGGTCATTGAATATATTCAAGGCTGAGATAGATCTTTTGAGCTATATAGGGGAATTATGGGGAACGGGCAGGCAAGTGGAGTTCAGGCCAAGATCAGATCACCTATGATCCTATTGGACAGTGGAGCGGGCTTGAGGGGCCAAATAGCCTACTCCTGCTCCTATTTCATATGTTATGTGCTAGCATTGACTTTCAAGGTCAGTGAGCCGTTGACAAACGCTCTCTTTGTTTATGTCTCCCCCACTTCCCTCAACAAATTCTCAACTATGAGTAGTAATAAAATTTCAAACTGCAAGGAGCAGTAATAATAAAAGGAAGTCTGTTGGTACACTTGCCCAGTAATTTATTCACACATACTTTATCATTTCCATCAACCATCAGTCATCAGGACAGCTTTAAAACATTTCACAGGGTGTTAAAAGCTAGTTATTGTCAAAAGGTAAACAAACATTAAATAAAGGGAGATGTGCGTACTGCTTGCCCCCACACCCACCACACCACCCCCCCCTCCCCGCCCCAGAAGTAAAGTCAGTCCCAATCGGACTGACTTTTAAAAAGCCTGCCCTGCATTGATAACACATTGGGGGCGGCTTAAACAGGCTGAGGGTCGGACTTATGCCCCACAGTGAACAGGAAGTCCCGTCCTCGAGAACTGTCGGCCAATCTGATTGGCTGGCCTGGCAGCATCAGCCCTCCGTAGCGGATGCTGCCGGGACTCGATGGGCCGAAGGGCCTCTTCTGCACTGTGTGATTCTGTGATTCTGTGTTTCCTTGACTGCAAGCATCTCCATGAAGAAGAGCAACGGCCACCTAAACCTGGGGCTTTTTTGGTGGGAAGGGATCAGGCGCCCTAGGGAGGTGGGTGGGTGGAGGGGGGGTTGGTGGTGGAGGGGGGTGGGGGGGTGGTGGGTTTTGTAGGCCAGGCATAGCGGAACAAAGTGGGGGAAGTGACAATTTAGAGGGGTTGCCCCTGATGTACACAGAGAACCCTCCTGATTGATGCTCCCAACTCCCCCCAACTTTTCCTTCCCCCATTTCCAAAAAAGCTGTATTAAAAATGGTCTTTTCACTCTGGCCCGCCTGCCGCTGCCCTGCATTTTATGGCAGTGGGGGCAGATTGAGGCCTTTAATTGCCACTTAATTAGGCAGTTAAGGGCCTCAATAGGGCAGCCTAGGTGGTGCCGTGTTATGGGGAACAGGCCGGGATTGTGCAGGAAGGAGGTGGACTGGCCACCTGACATATCTTAAGTACCCCGCCACCAAAAACACTCCCGGCGGGGACCGTAAAATACAGCCCATTAGTACTGTGCATCCCACATACACCATGTTGATGAAACAGAACGTGTCACTTTGAACGCTTTAAAATGAAACCATGGAGGGCCATCCAATGGCTTGGTGAATTGGAAAGCCTAAAAACTGCACCACAATACCGCCAGATGGCAGCACATCTGCAAGTATTGACTAGCCTTACACAATTCAATGTGGAACATGATGATGGGTGCCATGGTGGGCCCCCACAAGAAAGGAAGGAAAATTAACAAGTGAGCTACAGTTGTACGTTGACAAGCAGTGTGTTATTGAATGGCCCAGGTAGCGGTGCCAACATAGGTTGCCAATTCATGTGGGTACATAACTAGCAAAAGAAAAGAGAGCAGGTAGTGCTTATGTATTTCTTGAGATTTGCATTGAGGCTTATCTGAACCTTCCATTTTTCTTTCTGTTAGTTGGCTACACACAGCACAGCACATGGTTTGTCAAGATCAATTTGGCTTTTTCAGTTCAAGCAAGGTTAGAGCATGGGGAGGGGAGGATAATAGATACAAGGTGGCAGGGTTCAAAATTCGCCCTCGTAATATCAGAAGCGGCCCACAAGAAAGCAAAGACGGGGCCTAAACATTCAAGGTCACCCCTGTACAACATTACCTTACATTATGGCCGGGATTTTCCGACCCTTCCGTGGTGGGACCCATCAGGGACGATGCAGCGGCCCAGCCAAAAGCCAATTGACTTTCAGTGGGACCGGATGATCCAGCAGAGGGCAGAGCTGGAAAATCCTGCCCTACAGCTCCTTCCTGGTCTCGGGCTAAACGATTGCAAGCAAAGGCACAGGCTTCTTGTTGAGATCGGGGAAACATGTGGAGTTGTGATTAGAGGGTCAGTGAGCATGGGAGAGACAGAATCTTGTGAAGAGCTGCTCTCCCAATCACAGATTCTGTCCCCCCCCTGCTCCCACTCCAGCTCCTCCAATCACAGCTCCTTTCTTTCACAATCTTGCTCTCCCTCCAGAGGCAAAATCTACGATTGGGGGAGCGGCAAGGGTGGGAGGAAGGGAACCTGTGATTGGAGGAGCTGGAGCAGCAACATGGGTAAGGCAGCAGAGATGGAGGCCAAGATGGTGGCGGATCCAATGCAGGTAAAGCCGCTCCAGCTGTGTCTGAGAGAGATGGAATGTGAGAGGGAGAACGGGGAGGGAGGGGGAATGTGAGAGGGAGAGGGAATGTGAGAGGGAGAAGGGGGGGGAGGGAGGAGGAATGTGAGACGGAGAAGGGGGAGGGAGAGGGAATGTGAGAGGGAGAAGGGGAGGGATGGGGAATGTGAGAGGGAGAAGGGGAGGGACGGGGAATGTGAGAGGGAGAGAGAGATTGAGAGAGAGAGAGAAAGTGAGGTAGAGAACGAGTGAGAGAGAGTCTGTGTGAGAGAGAGTGAGTGTGTCTGAGAGAGAGAAAAAGAGGGAAGTGAGAGAGAGACGAAAGAAGAGAAGGAGGGATTGGGGAGAAAAGGACATGTCTCAGGGCGAGAAAGATAGAGAGGGTGTGTTCATTAGTCAACATTGCTCACTTTTACACTTGCAACACACTATTTATTTATGTATAGGACTTCCCAACTCTTTTTTTTAATCTTTATTTTTCCTTCTAAAATCTTCCCACTGGGCCAGTTTTCAAATTTACAAATGGCTGCTGGAACAACAGTAACCAAACAAATAAAGAAAAGAGTCAAAACCTTTCCAATTGTTTTCTTCCTCTTTTATATTTGTCCAATAAATTATTTTGGAAATAAAAATTGGAGGGACCTGGGGACAGAGGGAGAAAAAATATTGTGGGCGTGATCCAGGTTTTTTTTTGTTCCTCTTAGGTTTTTCTTTAAATGTTTCTGCTTATAGAAATGTCTGTCTGTATACAAGCTTCTTTCTGGCTGTCATTATGCATGTGTTTTCTGTTTTAAAAAGAAAGCTGTGTGGAGAAAGTTGGGAGTCCAGTCGATCCTGAAGAGATCGATCTTTCAGGCCTTGAGTTTGGGTTTAGTATCAGTCACTGAATGAGGACGATGGGGTGGGGGATTGGTGGGGACAGTATGGTGGGGAGTGAACTAGGGAAAGCTGTCTAATTGTTGTTGGATTCCTGACTGTCTGCCCAGCTTCGAATCAACCATTTTGAATGGGCATTGACAATGAGCAGAAACATTGTTCTCAGGAAGGGTCCAACATAGTCAATGTGTAACCACACCCAAGGTCTACCCAGCCACTCTCATGGGTGTAATGGAGCTGTCACTAGCAACTTTTGCAGTTGCTGACATTGCACACAGTGCTTTACTAAACTCTCTATTCGCTATCCATCCCAGGCCACCATAAATAGCTGCATGCTATGGTCTTCATTCGGGAAATTCCTGGATGTGCGCTGTGTAGTTCAATTGAAAGTGGCTCCCTTCCCTTTGGAGGGACTATCACTGGTGCTCCCCATAATAAGGTGCCATCCTGGCTGGTTATTTCATGTCTTCTGTTGCAGTATGGGTTTCATTTAGTCAGATATGGGCTCCTGTGACCAACCATGTAGCACTTGTTCATGTACCTGAGATAGTGCTGGGTACCGATTTGTCCAGTCTCTGATCTGTCGAGTACATACCGATGAGGAAACTAAAAAATTTAAGTAAAACAGCTTCCTGGGGAACTGGGACGTGCTCATCATTTTCTTGTAAAGGCAAACCTTTGCAATTTGATTGCCAGGCCTGTGTATGAAAGTGTATTCATATGTTGCCAGAATGAAGGCCACCGTTGTGCTCTTGCTGGGGCTATGGGTGGTATAGCCTTGTCCTCACTAAACAATCCGAGCAATGATTTGTGAACTGAAATGATTGTAAAATGGTGGCCATGTACGTACTGGTGAAATTTCTTGACACCAAAGATGATGGACAGGCCTTTTTCTGTCTGTGATTATTCCTTTTCTGCTGTGGTGAGCATCCTTGATACATAACCAATTGGTCATTCCGTGTTGTCGTCCATCTGATGAGATAGCACTACTCTCACTCCGTAGGGAGTGCGCCACGTGTCAGCACCAATTTTTTCGTCTTGTCATAATGCACTAATAGATTGGACGAGTGCAACAGTTGTTTCACCTTCATGAAAAATTCTTTCTGAGGCACCTCCAAAGACCAACGTTGGTTCTTTTTGAATAGAGAATGCAGGGGGGCAGCACTGTAGACACACTGGGTAAGAACCATCCATAATAGTTGATCATTCACAGAATCACAGAATTACACAGTGCAGAAGAGGCCCTTCGGCCTATTGAGTCTGCACCGACACATGATAAACACCTGACCTACCTACCTAATCCCATTTACCAGCACTTGGCCCATAGCCTTGAATGTTATGACGTGCCAAGTGCTCATCCAGGTATTTTTTAAAGGTTGTGAGGCAACCCTCCTCCACCACCCTCCCAGGCAGCGCATTCCAGACCGTCACCACCCTCTGGGTAAAAATGTTTTCCCTTACATCCCCCTAAACCTCCTGCCCCTCACCGTGAACTTGTATCCCCTTGTGACTGACCCTTCAACTGAGGGGAACAGCTGCTCCCTATCCACTCTGTCCATGCCCCTCATAATCTTGTACACCTCGATCAGGTCACCCCTCAGTCTTCTCAGCTCCAACGAAAACAACCCAAGTCTATCAAACCTCTCTTCATAACTTAAATGTTTCATCCCAGGCAACATCCTGCTGATTCTCCTCTGCACCCCCTCCAGTGCAATCACATCCTTCCTATAATGTGGCGACCAGAACTGCACACAGTACTCCAACTGTGGCCTCACCAAGGTTCTATACAACTCAAACATGACCTCCCTACTTTTGTAATCTATGCCTCAATTGATAAAGGCAAGTGTCCCATATGCCTTTTCCACCACCCCACTAACATGCCCCTCCGCCTTCAGAGATCTACGGACACACACGCCAAGGTCCCTTTGTTCCTCAGAACTTGCTAGTGTCATGCTGTTCATTGAATATTTCCTCATCAAATTACTCCTTCCAAAGTGTATCACCTCACACTTTTCAGGGTCAAATTCCATCTGCCATTCATCTGCCCATTTGACCATCCCATCTATATCTTCCTGTAGCCCAAGACGCTCAACCTCACTGTTAACCACCCGGCCAATCTTTGTGTCATCTGCAAACTTACTAATCCTACCCCCCCCCGACATAGTCATCTATGTCATTTATATAAATGATGAATAATAAGGGACCCAGCACAGATCCCTGTGGTACACCACTGGACACTGGCTTCCAGTCACTGTAGCAGCCTTCTGTCATCACCCTCTGTCTCCTACAACTAAGCCAATTTTGAACCCACCTTATCAAATTACCCTGTATCCCATGTGCATTTGCCTTCTTTATAAGTCTCCCACGTGGGACCTTGTCAAAAGCGTTGCTGAAATCCATATAAACTACATCAACTGCACTACCCTCATCTACACACCTGGTCACCTCCTCAAAAAATTCAATCAAATTTGTTAGGCATGACCTCCCTCTGACAAAGCCATGCTGACTATACCTGATCAAACCTTGCCTCTCCAAGTGGAGATAGATTATCTCCTTCAGAATTTTCTCCAATAGTTTCCCTACCACTGACGTGAGACTCACTGGTCTTTAGTTCCCTGGCTTATCTCTACAACCCTTCTTAAATAGCGGAACCACATTAGCTGTTCTCCAGTCCTCTGGCACCTCACTCTGGCTCTGTCTCACTCAGGATGAGGTCTCTCCGCTGCTCACGTGCAAGCTCACTGATCATTCCTAGGATTTGAGCTCTGAGGCATTCTTTGGTGCAGGTGCCTCTTTTATGGCTCTCGCTTTCTCCTCAACCGCGTGGGGGCCCCGTGAATCTACCCGGTGACCCAAATAGATTACCTCCCTCGCTTGAAATGTGCACTTTTCTTTTTTAAAATGCACTCCAGCTTGCAAGAAATGTTTTAAGACTGCTTCTAAGTTTGCCAAATGCTTTTTCAGTGAATCTTGTCACCACTACATCATCTAAATATACTACAACCTGGGGCAGTCCCTGCAGTAAGCTTTCAATTGATCTCTGAAAAATGGCACAAGCGGAGGAGGCACCAAAAGGCAATCATGTATACTGGTACAACCCTTTGTGGGTATTAATTGTGACAAGTTCCTGGGAGGCATTATCCAACACTAATTGTTGATAAGCATGACCATGTCAAGCTTTGTGTACATTGTCCCTCCTGCTGGCTTGGCATACAGGCCTTTGATTTTTGGAATGGTGTGCCTGTCTAGCTTAGCTACTTTATTAATTGTTAATTTGTAGTCTCCACAAATCCGGACGCTTTGGTTGGATTTAAGGATGGGGACTATGGGTGCTGTCCATTCTGAGAACTGAACTGGTTGTATAATGCCCAGTTTCTCTAGTCTGTTCAATTCAATGTCAACCTTTTCTCACAGGGCATATGGCACCGGCCTTCATGAAGCGAGGAGTTGCTTCTGGATCCACATGAAGCTTAGCCTGCAGGCCCTGGATTTTCCCCAGTTTGTCCTTAAAGATGGTGGTGTACTTTCTAAGTAGCTCTGGTAGCCCACTTGCTTTCAGCAGGAAAATTTCAGACCATTCTAACTTAATCTCCTCAAACCAATTTCACCCCAGGGTGCTTGGCCCTTCGTCTGCTACCACCTTCAAGGGTAGCTTTGCCGATTGGCTTCCATAATGGACAGTTATTCTGCTTATGCCTTTTACTTGAATGTTTTCACCTGTATATGTTTTTAGCTTGGCGGCTGTTTCTTCTAAACTTAATTGATGTTCACCATTATTCAGATATCTGAAGGTATGTTCCTCAGTTACTGTAGTGGAAGTTCCCGTGTCCACTTCCATTCTAACAGGTTTGCCATTTACTTTCACTGTGACAAATATTGATTCTGTCTTTCCAACTTTCAGATTAAACAACGAGTAAATGTCTGAATTTGTTGTTTCAGGCTCTCCTACATTGTAGATTTCATTGGGCTTCTCCTTTTGTTTACAAGCCTGCTTGAATCTTTCCTTGCATTGCCTCATCATATGACAATTTCTATGACAATAGTAGCATTCGACTTTTTTAAACTGCCAGTCACTAAAAGACTGATTGTTTCCACCTCTATTAAAATTATTCATCAATTTTGTTGCTAATTTATTTTTCTTTATTCTTCGGTTAGTTGGTGCTGTTTCCTGCTCATCGGTGGAGTCTCACTTTTTCATTTGGCTGAGGTTTCCCACCCGATGTGGAGGACATCGCCATTTTGTGCACCCTGTATTGCTTTTGAATCTCTTAATGTGCTTTCCATGGCCAGTGCTATCTCTAGCGCCTTCTTGAAATCCAGATTTACTTCGTACAATAATCTTTTCTGAATAGCGCCCTCGTTCATGCTTCGCTCTAAATGATCTCTGAACATATCATTCAGAGTAGTAACGCACTTACTATATTCCATTAACTGCTTCAAGTTTGCCATGTAGCATGCAATTGTCTCACCCAGGACTCTATTTCATGAATTAAACCTGAAGCTCTACATCGTGACTGAGGGCTTTGGTTAAAAAATGACCCTTCACGAGGTCCACAAATTCTTCTACATTCTTCGAATCTGGGGCACTGGGTGCCATCAAACTTCGAATCAGATTGTAGGTTTTGCTCCAACAAGTACTCAAGAGGACTGCTTGCCTCTTCTCTTCCCCTGTGATCTCGTTCGCTTGATAAAAGAACATGAGTCGTTCTATGTATTGAGAACAATCGTCTGTGGCTGGTTCTAACGGATCAATTCTCCCAAATTGTGGCATTCTGAGAGGGCATAGCTTCTTCAATTCTAATGGAACTTCCCACTTACAATCACTGGGCGAGGTACAGTGCTGCTTTCTTTCTAACTTGATTTCTTCTGTTCAAACCTGTTTTATCCTCATTGCCAGCTTGTTGTAGGGTGGCTGAGTTGTACTATTAATGATAGAGTTGATCCACAGACACTTCTTGAGTGGTGTTATGACTCACTGGGGATAGTGCGCTGTAATATCAAGTCCCACTGTTCCCTCAGCCATGACAAATGTGAAAAGTTTGACCAAACTACCAGATTTCCCCAATTCTACCTAACTGTTTAATTTAGGTTAACAGGATACGAGCACCAGGTTTGTAAACTTAATAAGTAAATAACTCCTTATTGAACAAACTCGTTAACCAGTGGCAAAAGAAAGAAGTATGAACTGCTAACCTCTAACATTATAAGTTAAACTCTACCCGCTTCTTAAATGCTTATACACCCACATACAAGACACATAAAAACATGGATTTTAAGGGTGGGATAAAACAATTCAATGGCACCAATTCCATAGTACAGGATTCTATGGGCTGATTTTGATCTATGTCTTCTAAATGTCTTTCAGTTCTTGTTGATGACATGAGGTGGTCTTCCAGCACTTTTGGTATTTAGTTCACTGGTTGAGCATTTGCCTTTCAATGTCTCTAACAGTGATTTTCCCCTTTTGCCTCTTGACAGGGGTTTTCAGAGAGAGAGTAGGCTATAGAGATATGAGGAGAAAAAGCCAGCTGGCTATTCTTGTAGTTTTACTAGAAGCTTACAAACACAGGAGGGAGGAATTTTAGGCCTTTTCCCTTTCAGGCTAGGAGCTATTCAGCAGCAATGCTTCTCATAAAAACCTGGTCATCTGGTCAGGAGCCAATTAAAATGCTGTTGCCAGGCAGCTCCCTTGGTCCAGGACTTCTTTCCTGCACCATCCCATCTTTCATGGCACACTCTGTTCCAGGACTGCAACATTGTATATATCTCTCATTCTGTTCCAGTGGACATGTCTTTCAAACTGCAACCATTGTAATTTTAAAATTCACATTCCAGCAGAAAATAAAAAGATATGTTCTTTACAACAGTCTAACAGAAATAAAAAGATATGTTCCTTACAGGTGGAAACTTTGGGCAGAATTTTCCCCTCGGCAATTTAGGGGCCGGGCCCACTCGCCGACGGGAAAATGATGCGGGATGACGTTGGGAGGAATACCCGACGTCATTCCGGTCCATTTAAATATTGAGGAAGGCGGGCGGACAGCGAAATCAGCTGTCCACCAGCCGACCTGTCAATGGCTAATTAAGGTAGTTAAATGCCCTGCCCGTCCAACATTAAGGCTTCTGTCAAACTTCTGGCCAACAACCTTGCCATTACTCACCTTTCAACCAACATCACCAAACATCTGATCATTATCACATTGACAGATGGGGAATCCCTCCCCCTGCACAGGAAGTGCATAGCGCTTCACATCAGGCAGCCCGCTGGGCGGGCCTTAGTTGTCCCGCCCACTCAAAATGGCGGTGGGCCCCGTTTCGGCAGCGGAATTCGGCTGCCTGCCCATCGCTGAGCCGGTGGGGCCCACACGCCAACCAAGGTAAAAATTCTGGCCTTTAAGTTTAATTACAATATACTCAGCAGTAATTGCACGTGTGCTTTCAAGTCCAACCCTATCTCTACACTGACTGCTGAGATAGCCTGAGCTACTCTGCTATTGGTTACTACAGATCATGTGACCTTGCCTAACAAGTATTATTCTGAAAGGTACATTTCACATTAAACAAAACCATAATTACTACAAAACTGAATTTTAAAAAAGCAGCACCTCCTTCCCCTCTGTGCCAAATCCCCAAGTCAGCTTTCGTATCTCATCGCACTTAGGCCTTGTCACACTACCTGTGATAGCAAAATGTCTCTACTTTTATAGAGAACTGATGACTCACACCCAAGTTGCAACTGCTAAGTTAGTTTCCTGCTACAATGATTAACAGCTATCACTTTCAATTGACTAACAGATCACTGCCAGGCACTTTCTGTTAACTAGGCTGTTTAACTAGCTTGCAGTTTTAAAGTTCCAAGTCAGAGTCTGACTGCTGATCTAAATTATAGCTTGAGAAAAACTTACCAGAGAGATTCCCACCTGCACCAAATTCCCAAATTAGCACTCATACCTCGTCACACTCGGGCTTCGTCACATCCTGACCTCGTCACACTCAGGCCTCGTCACACTCAGGCCTCATCACATTCTGGCCTCGTCACACTCGGGCCTTGTCACACTGGCCTCATCACACTCGGGCCTTGTCACACTCGGGCCTTGTCACACTTGGGCCTCTTCACACTCAGGCCTCTTTACACTCTGTGCTCCCATACCTTCAGGCCATAGAAGTAGGAGAAATACAGACAGTTGGGAGGGGGGAGCAAGGCAGGGTATGGCACATCATACATCAAAGTAGTTTCCTTGACTGGCCTCTCCCTATGGCAGTGATTAGGGATACACCTCTTTAGTAAACCAATTACCAATTAAGTGCCCAACTGAAAGGGGCACAACAGACCTGCTGTAAGAAAAACAAGCAGAACAAAAACAAACTGAAACGTTAAAGGAATCATAATAACTTAAAATGTCATTTCCTGGGTTGATAATGCACTCCAGTGGCACCACCACACCAACACACTACCCCTCTCCCCACCCAGTGCCCACCAGTCGCGGAAGGTCAAGCTGGGGATATACCAGCAGTTACCAATCTACAGATATCAACACAATTAAGTTATTATTGATTTAATGGTGTTCCTGTTTAGTCCATTTCCTCACATGGCATACCTGAACAGTGATGTTAAGAAAGAATGATCTTTCATTTCTATGCAGCCTTTCAAGACCACAAAACATTCCAAAGCAATTAACAGTTAATGAAGAGCTCCTGAAGTATTGTTACTGTTGTAGTGTAGGACAAATAGCTTCTCACGGTAAGCTCCCACCAACAACAATGTGATAATGATCAGATGTTTGGTGATGTTGGTTGAAAGGTGAGTATTGGCAAGGTTGTTGGCCAGAAGTCTTCTGTTCTTCTTCAAAAGTGCATTGGGGTCTTCTATTTCCAGCCACAAGGGCAGATTGGGCCCCAATTAAATACTTTATCAGAAAGATGGCACCTTCCAATAGTGTAACTCTACTTCTGTACTGCGCTGAGGTGCCGGCCTAGATTTTGTGCTCACATCTCTAGAGTGGGGCTTTAACACAGAATCTTCTGACCTTGAGGTGAGATTGTAACCAACTGAGGCACGTCTAAAACCTAAAGTGGCAGGCTTACCTGATCAGCTAATCATCGCATTCTCATGGTCCACTCACAATCTACCCGGGAACAATGCCAAGGTGATCAATCAACATTTTGACTTTCAAATAATCGTTTGGTAGTACTGAACTTGAGTATTGCTGAAAAAAGAGATATACTGTTGAAGCTTTTCGTTGTGCAGTTAACAGGACAGATTCACAAGAATACTAAATCTAAAGGGAATAACAATTTATATTGCATGAAAAGAAAGTGCTGATCAGCTGAGTATGCTGATTCGTATGGACGCTGGCATGGAGAATGCACCAGGGGAACAGTTAATTGCCAAGCTTTTGTTTAAATCCAAACCAGGCAGGTAGACTCTGATTGGTCAAGTCTTTGTCATGGGGAATGAGCCAGGGAATGGCTGTCCCCCAAGCTTTTGTTCAGCCGGAAAAGGAGCAATGAGTGAACATGCTCTTTCTGTTTGCAAAGGGCAGGGCCCTGTTTGTGAATATATGTATCTTTTAGCATTCATAAGTGAACCACATGCAAGCCCAACTGATAATCTGAAATTGGTTGTCATTGTAATTATTAGCACACTCAGGATTGTTTAGCAAGCGTTGTCCAATTGCTGAGTCACATCTAATGTTGGACAGTATGTTCTGAGTTTTGCAGGCACAGGCTGGTTTGAGTACAGTTGGTACTTTGCCTGTTGCAAACAGCCGAAGGGACCTGCTTTTTGATATGATCCTCCTGTCATTGGGGTGTACAGTCTACATACCCGGCATCACACAGGCACTCAAATTCATATACCACATTACTCATTTGTGTGATAGGTAGAACTTCAGGGCAGCAACCTGTTAGTAGATGTTACCACTCATATTGCTACTGCATAGCAGCACCATGGAATGGCTAGCTTCGCCTAGTGCTCAAATTTTGTCAACTGAAAGAAGCTTGGGGACAACCATTCTCTGGTTCATTCCCATACCTGTGCCTTGACCCACCAGAGTCAACCTGCCTGGTTTGAACTTAAACAAAAGCTTGCTCCCTGGTGCATTCTCCTTGGCAATACCTCTACCAATCAGAGTCCTCTTGCCAACCAATCAGTACATTCTTCTCACGAAGTATAAATTGTTGTTCCCTTTAGATTTGGTATTCTTGTGAATCTATCCTGATGAGTACAAGATGAAAAGCTTCAACAGCATGACCCCTTTTTCAGCAACATTTTGACTTTCACAGTCGAGCCACCGTAGAGGTCTGGATAAGAGGACTGGTGTGAAGCATTGTAAGTTATTGATTTAATCATATTTTTTAGGAATGAATCCTGGTGGGGGGCGGAAATGGTGGAGAGTGGAAGGTTAGAGAGAAAGGTAACGACATCTAAGGACCTTATCAGCATTGACAAGGAGAGCTGCACCACATTGCAGTTGTGTTCCATGGTACATTAGGGTCAGATGCAGTTAATTGTAAGTGTTCATTAGACAATTTTTTGTCTCATTTAGAAGGTAATTGCCCCTCAGAATTTCTGATTTTTCCTTAACACTTCCCCCATCTTAGGATGTAAGTGCAAAGACCAGTGTTTCATCTCAGTAAAGATCTTTGAGCAGCTGTAAGCAAAACTGGATACAAAATAGCACAGAAATTAAAGTATTTTTTTATTCTTTGAACTCAACAAAAATAAACAACTCAGGCTGGGCCTGAGTCACGAGATTGTAATTCTCTGATACCATAACCCATGGTTTTCATGGCACTAGAATCTTCAGGCTGAATGCAGACTCAAACATATTCCTGGAGCTTATTTACATTTTGTAAATAGTTGATTCCCTGTCTCATTTCTAGGGTTTAGCCCGGAGAGTGGAGTCCTGAGCTGGGGAATGGGCTAAAACAGTTAGGAGGAATGTTGCCAGAGCGGCTGGTCAAAGTGGGAACTGCAGCAGGAATAGAAGTGAACACAAAGAGCCAAATATTCTCTCCCTAGTCGGGTACAGAGAGTCGGGAAATTTTCTGACTCTGCAAACCCAACTTGAGAGAAAATGCCCCAAGCTGTCAGATTTTCATTCCAGCAGGTGGGGGCTAACTGGAGTCAGGCCTGCCACCCCCAGAAACAATGCAGAGGATGCCACAGGGGCTGCTGGATGCTGAGGTGGCTGTTTATAAGGTGCCGCTCCGCGCTCTGGGACTTTTTCCCAGTTACAATAAAAACAGTCCTCTTAGCTCACCCCTATCATCCTCCACACTCTCCTAATGCCCCATCCATGCCAAATCATGCCCCTCACCCACCTCCATAGCCCCTCATACCCTCTATGCCACTCTAACCAATCCCCTTGGCCCTTTATCGCCCCTATTCCAACTTAGTGCCAAGTCATTCCAACCCATGCCCCCTACCCACCATCCCCAATCCTTACATCCTCCATACCATCTCACCTGGTATCCATCATGGGCAGACCTCAGGAGCTATACTGAGATGAAATAAAATAAAGTTCTAAGTATCTATTACAGACTTTGCTATATTTAAAAAGAAAAGTCCCATTGATAAAAGCCCATTCAATGCATTTAAATCCCTTCAATGGCTTAATCCCTTATAAAAACAAACATTTGTATTCATAGCCCCATATCAAAGTGGTCTCTTTATGACCACTTGGAGCTGTCAATCAAGCTGTGAAATTAGGGGCCCCCACTGCGATAATGATAGGTTGTAGAAGCAGTCAAGCAGAAATAATACTATAATGATAGCACTCAGGTTTATATGTCAATAACATCTACTGAAATTAAACATACCAATTTTTATTTTGTTTCACCTGCAGTCTGGCTGTTTTTTTCTTTCAAAATTTCAAGGGCAAGAGATTTAAATGACTTGACAACATGACAGTTCCACACACCTTATCTGCTTTTTATACACACTTATGCCTACTGTTAACAATCCCAAAGGGGCACCTGGCCTCTCCCAAAGGATACCTTATCTCTCCGAAAGACTACCTTACCTCTCCAAATAACTTTAATTGTGCAGCTTCCGACAAGAACCACAGGTACGTGAAAAACATCCAGCACCTCTTCCCCCGCCCTCCCACCCCACCACCCCAGTGAAAATGTCGAGTGCCAGGCTCGAGGACAGGATTTCTGGATTCCAGACTCTGGTGCCATTTTGGCCATCTGTGTGAAAATTCAGGTCTAGATCCAAGTTAAATCAGGGAAACATTCTGTTGCTTGTTCACTAGGTGTGCCAATTCCAGAGCATGGAATGGGAGGAATTAAGAAATGAAGGAGAAACATTCCTGAGATTGGGAACAGAAAGGGAAGTGTTCCTAAGACTGGAGTAAGGTTAGACTAGGAAGTGAGGCATTCTCAGAGTTTAAGATGAGAAGGGGAGGTAAAGAAGTTGCATCATCTAACAGATAGGGCAAGCAAGGCTAATCATCACAATGTCCCATTTACATGTTCAATAGACTATAAGAAGCAGGCAGTCTCAAGCTACATTTTGGGTGTTGTCCAATATTGTCTAGAGTGATGCTGGGACACTCTTGAGAACTGTAGTATGATAACTAGTTGAGCCTCTTCATACAAGGAAGCACCAGGTACACAGCCTCAACTGTGACAATGAGGAAAAACTCCAGTTCAAGGCCCCCAAAAGAAGTGTAAGCCCATGCATGGAAAAGTTGTTGCAGAAATTTACCTCACAGCAGAGGCAAGTGTGGGTGTTTATGATTTAATTTGAATTATTTAAGTTTTAGGGTGTTATGTCAGAAATATTAGTTTTCACACTCTCTACCATAAGGCCAGCGAGACACCAAGATGGACGCTGAGGCTAGTTTGGTAATATTTTGAATGGGTGGTTGAAAGAAAGAAATAACTGACATTTCTACAGCATCTTGTACAACCTCTGAACATCCTAAGATGCTTCACGGCCAATGAAGTATTTGTGAAGTCTTGTCACTCCTGTAATATTGAAACCAATTTCCAAACAGTAGGTCTCACAGACAACAATGAAGTAAATAACCAGATAATTTGTTTTGGTTATTGGTTGAGAGATAACTTTAGGCAAGGACACCTGGGAAAATTTTCCTGCTCCTCTTTGAAATAGTGCCATGGGAATCCTTTATACCCAACTGAGAGGAAAGATAGCACTTCTGAAAGACAGCATGTCAGATAATGTTGTAGCCCCTCACTATCCTACTGCGCTGAAACATTAGCCTGGGATATGTGCCCATCTCTGGAGTGGGTCTTGAACCCACAGCCTTCTGCCTCAAAGATAAGAGTGCTACCAACTAGCCACAGCTGTCTCTTTGTTTACTGTTTTGTTGTCTTTGATAGTTGCTAATCTGTGGACTTTTTGGTTTTCACTTCGATAATTGATTTATGCTACTTAATGGTATTTTACTTGCTGTCTTCCAACCTGCTAACCTTTTCCTTCTTTTATCATTGTGATAATTGCGGTAACCTGGTACAGGTGTGTCTGGCACATTAGATGTTTGAATCTTTGATATGCCCCATATATTCTCCCATACCCCACGTGCAAATAAGATTTAATTAAAAGGATTCGATACAGAGAAGCTATTTCCTCTGGTGGGTAATTGAGAAGAAGGGGATATAATGGCAGAATTTAATGCCCTCCCCTGTGCTGAGTTTGGTGGTGGGGGCCACTTAATCGGGCCTCCATCCCAATTAAGTCCATGGCAGGGAGGCTTGTGGCCTGTTTTCCCTGCTGCCAATTAAGGCCCTTAAGTGGGCAATTAATGCCTATCACCACTGGTATTAACCTAGCAGCAGGTGGGCGGCTTCAACATGCGAGGAGCATGACGAGCAGACCTGTGCAGGGATGATTGTGGGATGGGGTGGGGGGTGGTGGTGGTGGGGGACCAATCCCTTGTTCAACGGCACTCAGTGCCCAATCTAGGGACCTGGCGTGGGGAAAGGAGGGGTGAGCCATCTCCTGCCCTTGCTGCTGACACCCCTCCCCATCCTGGCAACAACCACCCCCCACCATCACTCACCTGTGGCTTGGGATCTAGTGATGGTAGCTCTGGATGCTGAGGCAATTGGAGTTTTGAAGACTGAGATTGATCGAGTTTTTTTAGGTAAGGATAGCAAGAGATCAGGTTTCCAGCCCTCCAGGACAGTCCTTGAATCTCCATGAATTGAAGATTAATCTCCAAGACACTGGCCCTTGTAACCCAGGCAAAAAGTCAAAGGAGCATTCAACAAACGTTTCATCATATTCTTTGAATGTTTCTGTTTGTCAGTTAGTTATTGAGAAATGGAAAAAAAGATATTTGGCTGGGAGGGGCAGTTGAAGATGGGAGATGATGAAACCTCCAGAAGTACACCTAATCAGGGGTGAAAAACCTACAAGGGACAAGGAGCAAAGGCGGGTAAATGGGGTTGAGGTACCGATTAGCCATGGTCCAATTGAAAGGCAGAGCAAGCTTGAGAATCCTGCTCATCAGGTCTGTTGTTATGAGGGCAATTTTTGCGAGGCCTCAACTTTTCACACAGGTTGGGTATATTGCTCTTGGTACAATCTACATGCTAGACCCTGCCATCCTCCTAAATACACTGAGAAAGAATTGTATTTTGTCAGTTTTATTTATTTAAACAGTTCAAATTAAGGTTTGCATTTATTGTTAATGAGTGGCGCAATTATGGAAACAATTAGGAGAAGAAAATGGTTGTTGGCTCAAGTCCCTCATTTTCACAAGTTGTTAAGTCTAGTACGATAAGATCATTCGCAGTCTTTGTGCACATTGTACCAACACAGCTTGCCTCTTTGGTGTAACAAGCAGAGTTGTATTTTGAAAGCTACAAATGAGGAGCTAATGCCTAGCTTTATACAGTACATGAGGATTACATGAGGCTGTCATTGCTTTTTACAATAGGCTCTAGGTTTACTCCAAATTTACAATCAAAATGTCAAAAAAGTGCTATTAAGGCATTACTTGCAGTTGAAAAGCAAATCCCAGTGCTTTTGTGAAAACAGTCAGAACAATTTTTTTTAAAAACCTGAACTGATAGAGATGGAAAACAATAATTAATTTTCCCACAAGAATTTTCAAACCAGTTACTGGACTGGCGAGACCAGTTAGAACCCAAAACTCATAAGCTATCCTATCAGTTTTATTTATAGAAATACTTAATGCCTCATATTGTTGTTTACGAGCTGCACTCCTCCTTTTCCCAAGCTAGAGAGGAAATAATTGGTCACTGTGCATATACTGCCCCTGTACACTGTACGTTCACCTCCAGGGCCTGCCCACACTGCTGGTTGAAAGTGTCTTCACTCTGTCTGCCAGCAGGGTCTGACCTGAGTTTGTGATAATCTCTGTTCCCGTGGGAACAGACCAACAGCGCAAACTCTACACATTTCAACACACATTGGTGGCAAATGGTCAGTTTTCTTCAGGGAGAAAACAGGAGTGGCTCCTGTGGGAATATTAAATGTCCATTAGAATCGCAGGGCTACCTTTCTTGAAGTCTTAAGTCAAATTGTCAACAATGACTCAGTTGATAGATGTCTGCCTCAGAGTTGCAGCTCTGTGCATTCAAGCTCCACTCCAGATCTTGAGCACAAAAATCAAGATTGACCTTCCAATGCAGTACTGAGGGTGTGCTGCGCTGTTGGCAATGCTGTTTTGTATTACAGTATCGCAGTATCTTTACAATGCAGAAGGAGGCCATTCAGCCCATCGAGTCTACACTGGCTCTCTGAAAGAGCATTCCACCTAGTCCCACTCCCCTGCCTTATCCCCGTAAACTTGCACATGCTCTCTTTTCAGGTAGCAATCCAATTCCATTTTGAATACTTCAATCGAACCTGCCTCCACTGCCCTTGCAGGAAGTTTGTTCCAGACTACAACCCACCCTCTGGGTGAAAAAATGTTTCCTTGTAGATGAGATTTTGAACAGAGACCCCATCTGCCTGCTTGGATATAAAAATACCCACTATTTCAAAGGAGAGCAAGGGAGTTATCACTATTGTCCTGGCCAATATTTACCCCTCAATCAACTTCACAAAAAACAGATTTTCTGGTCAATGTCGGTTTGCTGTTTGCCAACTAGCAGCTGGGTTTCCTACATACCAGCAGTCACTACATCTCACAAAGTATTGTAAATCGTGGCACACAACTTGAGAATGTTTGATGGAGCAGCATAAAGGGAATTTTACTCTGTATCTGACACGATGATGGTAGTGTTTTGCTGTGACAGTGCGATGTGAGCTTTATTCTGTATATGACTGATGCTACCCTTGATCAGGAGCATTGGCTTGGGAATTGCTGACCTGGAAATGTTGAGACAGCTTTACTTTACATCTGAGCTGTGCTGTATCTGAAGGAACAGGGACAATGAGGCTTCTTGGAATTTTCCTCCAGTTCCTGAGTTCCTTTTATTTTACCCATGAAGAACTCATTATGACCAATTATCTGCACTTAAGAAATTGTAAGAGCCAATTACAGAAAGTTACTACACATATTTTGACCGACCATAATTTATCCACCAACGAATATCAATAAAACAGATGATCTGGTCATTATCCCGATGCAGCTTATGGGAGCTTGCTGTGCACAAATTGTCTGCTGTATGTTATGATCCTAGACTAGATTCCCAAGATCCAATTTGGGACCAATAATGTTTTGTTTAAAATAGCATTTTGTTTATGGGGAGGTGGTGGCATAGTGATGTTGTCACTGGACTGATAATCTACAGATCTAGGGTAATGCTCTGGGGACCTGGGTTCAAATCCCACCATGGCAGATGGTGGAATTTGAATTCAATAAAAATCTGGAGTTACAAGTCTGATGATGACCATGAAACCATTGCTGATTGTCATAAAAACCCATCTGGTTCACTAATGCCCCTTAAGGAGGGAAATCTGTCATCCTTACCCAGTCTGGCCTACATGTGACTCCAGACCCACAGCAATGTGGTTGACTCTCAAATGCCCTCTGAACAATTAGGGATAGGCAATAAATGCTTGCCCTGCCACATCCAATGAATGAACAGATTTTAAAAAAGCAAACGGTTGAGAGTTAAGACACTTGCTCAGAAGAAGTTAAACTTGAACAAAAAAAATAAACTTTATTATAAAATGTCAGAAAGATAAAACAAATTATAATAATTATTATATCTATCTTATACTCTAACATTCAGGTACATGTGAATTAACAGGCAAACTGTGGTCGAACACACCACACTGCACACTAAATGGCAAATGCAACCAAGATGAATCCATGGACTTCTGAACAACTCAACCAGAATGTCCCAACCCACCCAGAGGTCAGTAAACGCTGTGACTCAACAAATCTCACTGAAATTCTGTTTCTCTCATGAGGGACTCCAGTCTACACCTTGAAGATCTCACCTTGGAATTCTCTCCACAAATCTCTTCAACTCGGACAGCATAAACAATGACCAACTTTGCAGGGTTTCAATCTCATCCCCTGAGGTTCCATTACCCTGGATTTCTGAATATGCGCTCAAGCACCAACTCACAAGCACAACTTCAGCTCTTCAGCTGTGCCAAGCATAACACTGTTGCTCCATAGGGGTATCTTCACCCCAAGTCCAAAGCATGGAGTCACCAACCTTCTGCTGCCTTCTTGGATCTTCAGAGCTTTTTCCCAAGACCTCTCTGATTGCCCAGGCTTCTCCTGAGCCCTCTTCACTTAAAATCTGCTAACCACAGCCCTTTTCCTGCCTAAGCCTCTTTCCATTTTTTAACTTAACTGGGATCTCTTGCTGTCCCTGTCTTCTGTCTGGGTCTCTTCTTTTGGGGCCTCTCCCTGTCCCCTCTCCCTTTGGGACGTCTGCCTGTCCCCTGCCTGGGGCACTTGTCTTCAATGGCACTTCACTCCTGGTCACATGACCCAGGTTTTTGCACTGTTGTCCTTTATGGACAGGTGCGCTGGTCCCAAAGAACTTAAAAATGCAGATCTGTGCATGTGCAGTCCGCTCCCAGTCTGTGCGTGCATGGAAATTCCAGGGTGTCAGGACTTGAAACGTCCCAACCTCTGCTCTCAACTTTAGGTAAGTTGAATATTCAGAACACACATTTCAAAAGTACTTAATTGCATTGGCTCTAAAGCACTTTGGGACATCCTGAGGGTGTGAAAGATGCCATATCAATGAAACCTTACTTTTAAATTGACCTCCAATCCTCTATCAACTATGGTGGAGTACTGAATGGTGGAATTTTGCCATGGTCTTTAGCACTATCCTGTAACCCGCTTACTGCTGGCTTGAAAATCCATAAACTGGAGATATTACAGAGGATTCTGCAGTTAATGACGATAAGCAAAGCCTAAGTAACATCCTTGGGGATAGAAATTATCAGACAAATGAGGCAGGAAGGTAAACATATACAGTGTGATGCATATCATATGCTGAAATCATGCAGTGATTATTCTATTCAATGCAATTAAAAATGATGTGATTACTGCTGCCTTAAGGGTAGTGCAAAGATATGCAAAACTTATTCCAAGCTAATTGGTCCACTGAATCATTGATCTTAAGATATTGATTGTTAAATCTACTCAACATTTACTTACATTCCCAGAAAAACATTCATTCTTAACAGGACCTTGCCATGTAATATTGCCATGTAATTCATTGTCAGGCAATTCCCCTCATGCTACTTGCCATATTTCATTAGCATAATTTTGCCTCTTAACTACACTTTTTTTCCCCTTTTATGTATGAAAAGATGCTCTTAGTGGGCCTGCCAATTTGATGTGTTTTCCCCCAAATGCACTGTGACATTAAAACACATGTGCACATTACCAGAATAATTTCATTATCATAATATTAGCCGTATAAAACAAAATAACTATTTGAAAATTCTACAGCGCAATTCATAGAAAGCAACAGCACAGGAAGTGACCGGTCAACCCATTTAAACCTGCGCCTGAGGTAACCAGTTCAATTCTGCTCTCCTACTCGCTCCCCGGAAGCAATTTTTCTCTCCAGTAACTAATTCCTTTTCAGTTTGACTGAGAATTCCAGTGACTCAGTGTGACTCAGCACTTTTGTCCCTGAGCCTGCAAATTGTGGGTTTAATTTCACTCCATAAAATAAGACATTAAAATCCAGACTGTCACTCCAGTGCAGTACTGAGAGCGCGCTACATTCCTTGAGGTGCCACCTATCAAATGAGATACCATACTAAGGCTTCGTCTGTCCTCCCATATGATTGTAAAAGATCCCATGGCATTGTTTTGAAGAAAAGCAGCAGAATTTTCCCTGGAAGTTTTTAACCAAGATTTATCCATCAACCAACATCACAAAACAAAAATGATCTGGTTAATGCCTATTTGCTCTTTATGGGATCTTGCTATGTGCAAATCAGCTGCCGTGTTTCCTATTTTACAACAGTGACTACACTTAAAAATTTGCAGTAAAGCACTTTGGGATGTTCTGAGCTTGTGAAAGGTGATATATAAATGCAAAACCTTTCCATCTTTCCATAGCTACATCCCCTCATCCCTGACAATGTCGCTTGGAGCATAGGAACTGATGGATGAAAAGAGACCAAAAAGCCATCCAGAAAGCTGCATGATACAACGACAATGGAACTTTAGGCTAATCCTTGCCAGCCTACACTGTAATATTAATTGTAGGAGATTTTAAACACTTTTCCTCTGCTCACCCCTGGTGTTGCCTTTCTCCTCATTCCTCTTCCTTCTGTCCTATGTTAAATCTTTCCATTTTAATCTTATTCACTGAGGCAAAGGTTGGGTGTGGCCACTACATTTTGATTGATTATAACAACTCTAAATAACTACCAATGTAACCTGATGTCAAACCCAAGCATCTATAATCATGCACAAGTCTATTTGCAATAGGTAATACGCTGTAAGCTCTCTAGCCTGGAAATCTATGGTTCGGAAACATCAGTTGTCCAGGAACCTTTTGAGCAGGCCCAGGCAATCATCGACCCATCATCGTCCTCATCCAGATCAGACCAAGCCTGTCCATCTGCTGCAGCTGTAAGGAGTTAATATTTCCGATGATCAGGCTCAGAAGGTCCACACCTTGCCAATTAATAGTGGAGGTGGTGTGACTTCGGCCGTGCCAATAAACAGCATGGCAGCCAGCACCGGAGGAGGGTCCATTCAGTTTGTCCAACCTTCAGATGGCAGGGTCTCAAATCGGAGTCAAGTCATTTCCAGGCCCATCTCCAGCGCCTCTTTGAAGAACACGCATGAATCTCCACTTCTTCTTCCTGGTGCTTCCACATCTATCTGTGTTGCCATCACCTCCCCAGCACTCTCCTGCAGCACTTCCCTGGTTAATTCCTCAGATAACGCTCAGTCCACCTTCCCCCGCACATCCAGCTCAGAAAATACTGAGGGGCAGTCGGCTTCCATTGTGCCCATCTCCAAAGTAGAACTTACAAACATTGTGTTGTAGGGTGGCCGAGTTGTGCTATTAATGATAGAGTTGATCTGCAGACACTTAATTGGGTAGAAACATTAAGTTTATTTACAACATACTCAGCAGCAAATACACATGTACTTTCAACTCCAACTCTGTCATTACATTGATATCTGAGGTAGCCCGCACTACTCTTCAATTGGTTACCAAGATCATGTGATCTTGCCTAACAAGTATTATTCTTAAAGGTACATTACACATGAAATAAAACCATAATTACTACATTCCTCCCCCTTTAACTCAGCTATACATATTATATTTACAAGTACATGTTTTTTAAGAAACATAATATTTACACTGGGTAAGAAATTTACAAGTTCAGTATTACAGGTGGTTTCCTGATACATGTAGAACATCGCAGCTCCACAACTTCAGGTACTTTATCAGGAACCTCTTTTTCTGGAGTTGCCTGAACATCAGGTGCTTCGGTGGGCACCTGCAGTTCAGTATCCTCAACTCTTACAGGAACATCAGACATGTCAGTCCTGGGTTGAGTATCCTCAACAGGAAACATAGACCTGGTCATGATCACAGGTGGAACCATATCTTGATGATTTGTCTCTCTCTTCCTTAAATGGTCCACATGTTTACGGATGACCCAGCCATCCACCTCCACGTGGTAAGATAGAGGTCCAGTCACCCCACTTATTTCACCCGGTAACCACTTTGGTGCTTCCCCAAAGTTTTTCACCTTTACTGGCTCTCCCACGGTAAATTTCCTCTCACAGTTAAACCAGTCATGTCTAGTTTTCTGGCTTCCCTGACTCCTTTCCACCTTCTCCTCTAAATTCGGCATTATTAATCTCAACCTCGTCCTGAGACAGCGTTTCAACAATAACTCCGCAGGTGTGACACCTGTTGTTGTGTGAGGGGTAGTCCTGTAATGAAAAAAAAAGTGTGCTAGCTTGGTTGCCAAGGAATCGCCAGTTAGCTTTTTCATGCCTGTCTTGAACATTTGAACTGCCCTTTCAGCCAGTCTGTTTGCGGAAGAGTGGTACAGAGCGGTTTTCACATGAGTGATATCGTTGAGGCTGATACACCGTTAAAACTCAGCACTCATAAACGCCGTGCCGTTATCAGAAACAACTACTTCTGGTAGTCCATGAATGGCAAAACTTTGACGTAGTTTCTCAATTGTAGCGGCCAACATTAGTGACTTCACCTCATATACATCCAAACGTTTTGAATGTGGATCGACAATGAGAAAAAACATTGTTCCCAGGAAAGGTCCAACATAGTCAGTGTCTAACTGCACCCAAGGTCTACCTGGCCATTCCCATGGGTGTAATGGAGCTGTCATTGGCAACTTTTGCAGTTGCTGATATTGCACACAGTGCTTTACTAAACTCTCTATTTCGCCACCCATCCCAAGCCACCATCGATAGATGTATGCCACGGTCTTCATTCGGGAAATTCCTGGATGGACACTGTGTAGCTCAATTAAAAGTGGCTCCCCTCCCTTTGTTCCCCACAATAGGATGACATTCTGGCTGGTTATTTCATGTCTTCTGTTGAAGTGTGGTTTCATTTCATCAGATACAGGCTCCTGTGACCAACCATGTAGCACTTGTTCTCGCACCTGGGATAGGACTGGGTCCCAACTTGTTCAGTCTCCGATCTGTCAAACGCATACAGGTGAGGAATCTAAGAAATTTAACAGTAAAACAAGTTCCTGTGGAACTGGGACGTGCTCGTCATTTTCTTGTAAAGGCGAATGACTAAGAGCATCGGCGTTTGCGATTTGATTGCCAGGCTTATGTATGAAAGTGTATTCGTACTCTGTCAGAATTAAGGCCCACCGTTGTGGTCTTGCTGAGGCTATGGGTGGTATAGCCTTGTCCTCACTAAACAATCCTAGCAATGGTTTGTGGTCTGAAACGATTGTAAAATGGCAGTCATGTATGTACTGGTGAAATTTCGTGACACCAAAGACGATGGACAGACCTTTTTCTATCTGCGATTATGCATTTTCCGCTGTGGTGAGTGTTCTTGATACGTAACCTATTGGCCATTCTGTGCCGTCATCCATCTGATGAGAGAGCACTGCTCCCACTCCGTAGGGAGATGCATCACATGTCAACACGAATTCTTTTGTCTGGTCATAATGCACTAGTAGATTGGATGAGTGCAACAATTGGTTCACCTTCATGAAAGCTTCTTTCTGGGGTGCCTCCCAAGAGCAACGTTGGTTCTTTTTGAGTAGAGAATGCAGGGGGGCCAGCACTGTAGACAAATTGGGTAAGAACCACCCATAATAGTTGACCATTCCGAGGAATGATTTGGGCTCTGAGGCGTTCTTTGATGCAGGTGCCTCTCTTATGGCTCTCACTTTCTCCTCAACCCCGTGAATCTACCCGGTGACCCAAATAGATTACCTCCCTCGCTTGGAATGTGCACTTTTCTTTTTTTAAATGCTTGCAAGAAACATTTTAAGACTTCTTCTAAGTTTGCCAAATGCACTTTTTCAGTGAATCCTGTCACCAATACATCATCTAAGTAGACTATAACCTGGGACAGTCCCTGCAGTAAGCTTTCCATTGTTCTCTGAAAGATGGCATAAGCGGAGGAGACACCGATAGGCAATTGTGTAAACTGTACAACCCTTTGAGGGTATTAATTGTGACAAATTCCCAGGAGACATTATCCAACTCTAGTTGTTGATTATCATATCTCATGTCAAGCTTTGTGTACATTTCCCCTCCTGCCAGCCTGGCATACAGGTCTTTGATTTTTGGAAGGGGTGCCCGTCAGTTTGTAGTCTCCACAAATTCGGACACTTTTGTTGGGTTTAAGTACCGGGACTATAGGTGCTGCCCATTCTGAGAACTGAACAGGTTGTGTAACGCCCAGTTTCTCTAGTCTGTTCAGTTCAATGTCAAATTTTTTCACAGAGCATATGGCACCAGTCTTGCCTTCGTGAAGCTAGGGGTTGCTTATGGATCCACATGAATCTTGGCCTGCAGACCCTGGATTTTCCCCAATTCATCCCTGAAGATGGTGGCGTACTTTCTAAGTAGCTCTGGTAGCCCACTTGCTCTCAACTGGAAAATTTCAGATTATTCTAACTTAATCTCCTTTAACCAATTTCACCCCAGGAGGCTTGGCCCTTCACCTGCTACCACTATCAAGGGTGGCTTTGCCGATTAGCTTCCATAATGGACAGTCACTCTGCTTATGCCTTTTACTTGAATGCTTTCACCCGTATATACTTTTAGCTTGGCGGCTGTTTCTTCTAAACTTAATTGATGTTCACCATTATTCAGTTATCTGTAGGTATGTTACCCAATTACTGTAGTGGAAGTTCCCGTGTCCACTTCCATTCTAACAGGTTTTCCATTTACTTTCACTATGACAAATATTGGTTCTGTCTTTCCAGCTTTCAGATTAAACAACAAGTAAATGTCTGAATTTGTTGTTTCAGGCTCTTCTACATTGTAGATTTCATTGGGCTTCTTGTTTTGTTTACAACTCTGCTTGAATCTTTCCTTGCATTGCCTCATCATAAGTCCATTTCAGTGACAATAGTAGCATTCGATTTTCTTAAACTGCCAATCGCTAAGTGATGGTTTGTTTCCACCTCTATTAAAATTATTCTTCAATTTCACTGCTAATTTATTTTTCTTTATTCTTCGGTTGTTTCCTGCTTCTTGGCAGAGTCTCGCTTTTTTGTGCTTCTTTTGGCTGAGGTTTCCCGCCCGATGTGGAGAACGGCGCCATTTTGAGTTACTCTGTATTGCTTTTGAATCTCTCACCGTGCTTTCCATGGCCAGTGCTATCTAACGCCTTCTTGAAATCCAGATTCACTTCAGACAATCTTTTCTGAATAGTGACCTCTTTCACACCACACACTAAACGATCTCTGAGCATGTTGTTCAGAGTCGTACCGATCTCATAATGTTCCATTAGCAGCTTCAAATGTTCCACATAACTTGCAATTGTCTCACCCGAGGCTCTGTTTTGCAAATTAAATCTGAACCTCTGCATCATGACTGAGGGCTTGGGTTGAAAGTGACTCTTCACGAGGTCCACCAATTCATTGAAATTCTTCGAATCTGGGGCACTGGATACCATCAAACTTCGAATCAAACTGTAGGTTTTGCTCCCACAAGTACTCAAGAGGATCGCTCACCTCTTCTCTTCCCTGTAATCTCATTTGCTTGAAAAAAGAATGTGCAGCGTTCTATCTATTGAGACCAATTGTCTGTGGCAGGTTCAAAAGAATCAATTCTCCCAAATTGTGGCATTTTGAGAGGGAATAACTTCTTCCATTCTAACAGAGCTTGCTACTTGCAATCACTGGGCGGGGTACAATGCTGATTTGTTTCTAACTTGATTTCTTCAGTTCAATCCTGTTTTATCCTCATTGCCAGTTTGTTGCAGGGTGGCCGAGTTGTGTTATTAATGATAGAGTTGATCTGCAGACACTTCTTGGGTGGAAACATTGGGCAGAATTTTCGCTTGGCGGGTGGGCCGCGCCTGACCCACTCGAGCGTGAAATAATGAGCATTGACGTTGGCCAAGCATCCCAACATCAATGTGCTCTCTTGTGATATTTCGCTTGGTAGGTGCGCAAGGGAGACAGAGGGGCACCAGCCATTCATTAAGAGGCCATTTAAGGCCCTAGACACACCAGTTGTCTCAGAATTTACGTAGCCCATGTGATTTTTTGGCCGTCACACGGGCAAAACGAGCAGGCGGGCAGGCCACAATTTGTAAAAGCTCATTCATGGGGAGGATAAGAAGGGTCAGCAGCAATGTCAATGTGAGTAATGAGGAGTTTTGGAGATCTTGTGCAGCTGGTTGCTTATGTGAAGTGGACAGCTTATTCTGGCTTCAGACCTGTATTTCCAGGCTTCATTTCAGGACTCATTGTTGTCGTCCAGGCCCCCGGAGGATTCAGACTGTGTGGGCCCTTCCAGATATCAGACAGCCTTCCCTTACCCTGGTAATGGGGATTGTGGTCTCTGCTGGAGGCACCTCCTGAGGAGGAAGAGAGGGGCAGAAGGGAGAGGAGGCCAGGTGTCCCAATGCAACTTCCAGGAGAGGGACTATGGGAGGAGAGGTGCAGGCACAAGGGGTGAAGGGCCAACAGGAAGTCCAAGGCGGAAGGGCCATGGAAGACACCACTATCCTGATGCCAGGGTTTACAGGCGGCGATGCAGCTACCTCAATATGTCCGAGGTGCAATGCTGAAGGAGGCTTTGTCTCTCAAAGGAAACAGTGACCTCCATTTGTCAGAGGATCGGACCTGAGATCAGGTCCGACTGTGTAGTTGGCTCTGAAGATCACAGTGGCCCTCAACTTCTATGCCTCTGGCTCTTTCCTGGGCTCAATGGGGGATCTTTATGGAGTCTCCCAATCAGCTGTCCACAGTTGCATCAAGCTGGTGACAGGAGCTCTGTTCAGGTGGGTAATGACATTTATTTATTTCCATATAGACGAGGCCAGCCAGACACAGCGAGCCAGAGGCTTCACGGCCACTGCTGGCTTCTCCCGTGTGCTATAGACTGTACACGTGTGGCCATCAAGGTGCCATCGGGTGAGCCCGGTGCCTTCGTCAGCAGGAAGGGCTTCCACTCTATGAACGTGCAGATAGTGTGTGATCACAGGATGCTGATTCTACAAGTCTGTGCAAGGTACCCAGGCAGCTCCCATGACGCTTACATCCTGAGATGCTCCCAGGTGCCGAGACTCTTCACTGCTCCAGCCCGGCTGGATGGATGGATGGCTGCTGGGTGACAAGGGCTATCCCTTGAAAAGGTGGCTCATGATGCCTCTCTGCAATCCAAGAACAGAGACAGAGCAGCGGTACAATAGGACCCACCCCTCCACAAGGGTGGTGGTCTTCTGAAGATGTGCTTCCGATGCCTGGACTGTTCAGGGGGTATAATGCAATACCCCCCAAGAGCGGGTGTCACTAATAGTTGTTGCATTCTGTGCTCTGCACAATCTGGCACTGGCAAGGGAGGGCCCACTGGAGGAAGAAGATCTTAACACTGCTGCACAGGCAGCAGATGATGAATCCAGTAGTGAGTCCGAGGACGAGCATGGTGAGGAGAAAGCTGAGGGCATGGACGCTGACCTGGGTAACCTTCAGGGAGGCAGGTGCACCTGGGATGCTTTGATCCAATGCACCTTCAGCTAGCCTACCAAATAAGAACCACCACCACATGCCAGGGCTGCAGGTTCCACACTCGATCCCAGAAAGGAACATTTCCTTGGCCAACAACATACACTCTGTGCCTGTGCAATAAAGTTTCAGGAGATGCACATCCATCATTACATAATGGCCTTCCCTGCACCTACAGAATATATGAAGCATACAGAGACCAATAGCACAAAATAAAATCTTATTTAATTTTGCATGTGACACATTGCTGAACTAAACATTAACTGGTGTTGTTTATCACACCATTAAAAAAGTTAAAGCAAAATAGGGGAACAAAATATCACCCATGATTGAGCCTGTCTTGTGCTTAAGGTGCTTTACACTTACATTTGCGGGTGCTACGTCTAGGTGCTCCCCCCTTGCTGGCACCGGCATTGGAGACAGCTGCTGATCTGCTGTCTTGTTGGTCTTGATGACCTTGGTGGTCGTCCTCTGTCCCATGGAGCCTGTGATGGCCCTGCTTGGGAGGGAGCAGCCAGTGCCACAGTTTGCGTCTCCCCAGTCATCGCAGCTTCTTCAGATGCCACGGTCACTGGCAGAGGGGCGGAGGAGCTGCTGCCGTCATCCAGAGCACCCTGAGAAGAGCCCGCAGAGATGACAGGCAGCTCGTGCGCCAACGTGAGGTCGCATTAGACCTCCCTGCTCACCATTGATGGCCGGGCACCTAGCTGGTATACCGGGTGCCCAATCCATCTCCCACACTGACACTGACCAGCTGAGGTCATTGCCGGTGTGAGGGCTGAAGGTCTGAATGGATCCCCAGGGACCCCTGATTGATTCCCAGGAGTAGCCTCTCCATGAGAGTCGCCACTCTCTTCATGGATGAGGCATTGCTCTCGGCCATGAGGATCAATGCGGTGGTCATGCTCCACAGGGACTCCTCCACAGCGGACATGGCACGCATTCCCTCATGTATCTCCGCCAGATCCTCCCGCACATCTTGCTGGACATCCAGTATCTGCTGCCTCATGGATGACTCCAAAGGCCCATCATCAGCCATCGACTGAGCATTGTCCTGGCCCCCACAGTCCTCCGACTGCCGGTGCCCTGGGCACTCTCTGCCTCCACCTGCACCTCAAGGGAGTGCGAAGTGCACTCACCAATGTGCACCGAGATACTAGATGTTGATCTTATGCCCACCGAGGTGCTGGTATCTGTGCTGGTGCCTGCTTGACAGAGTGGGTGTGATGGAGGTGCATGGGGAGCATGGAGGTCCTCAGGGTTCATGGGTGGGCCTTCAGGATCCTCATAGTGACCGCGTGCTGGTGAACCTAAAAGGGAGAAGAAGGACATGTCATCACACTGTCACTGTGCATGCCAGGCACCCTGTTGAGACAACAGAGATCTGCATCATGGTGCCCTTGTCTTTCCATTATCAATGGGGACTCCAGGTTCCAGGCTCACATCAATATAGAGACTACACTAGAATGGTTGCAATAGCCGACATTCTCACCTCAGTGCTCTGCACTCTTACCTTCGTCTGGCAGCCCAACCTCACCTCGGCCAGTTGATCGAGGTGCATGGCGCCTCTCCAGCTCCAGGGCCTCCTGCTCATAGCGGGTGAGGATTAGGAGGTGTGGGGGTCCCTCGCCAGTCAATTACCTCTCAATATTGTTATGGGATGACTTCTCCTGAAAGGATAGAGGAGCATTGATTAGTCCACTCTCTACCTGCAGCACCATTGCAGCCTGACTAACCCCAGCTGAGGAACACCTCACAGGGCACATCCGAGTCGTGGCCCTCGAGCCACAAAGCACTCAATCCATGCAGCCAGGGCTCACCCCCTTGGCCAACTCCGCGTCATTGACAGTTGCCACTCACACTCTAACACCCCTGAAGTCCACGGAGGGATGTCCAGCCCTTAACTGACCAATGCCAACACGGTACTCGCCCTTCCCAATTGCAGCAGATCATTGAAGTGCTTCTGACACTGCACCCGTGTGCGCCTCACCACGTCGTGGCTGCTCACCCTGGATGCCACCTCCTCCCAGGCCTTCTTGGTGAGGTGCAGTGGCCTCCTCCTCTTGTCTCTGGGGACAAGGGTGTCCCTTCTGGCAGCCACCTCCTCCAGGAGGACAGCGAGGCACTCGTCACAGAAACGCAAGGCTAATTGCCCCACCGACCTGCCCTTCTACCTGTCGTGTGCAACTGCACTGGAATCTATAGCGAGAGTGCAGGAGATGTCCTTCCGTGGTAGCCTTCCAGGGGCGGCCTGGGCTGTTTTTAAACCGGCTGCCGGGTCACCATTGGACCCAGCGGATATCATGCCCCAACCCGCCTGCCCCTTCTTGGAGCTTCCCCAGCTGCCTTCCATGCTTTAATTGGCCCGCCAGTGTGAAACTGCCGACCGCCCCCACCGAGCCCACCCGGCAAAATCCTGCCCATTAAGCTTATTTAGTGTTTACTCAGTAGCAAGTACACGTGTGCTTTCAACTCTAACTCTGTCTCTGCACTGACTCCTGAGGTAGCCTGCGCTGCTCTCCTATTGGTTACCAAGATCATGTGATCTTGCCTAACAAGTATTATTCTTAAAGGTACATTACATGCTAAATAAAACCATAATTACTGCACATTGCTCAGTCCAATGACTTGAAAAGCTTGCAAGAGCAGGTGCAGTTGGCTGTTGGACAATGGCTACCATCTCCAACATAACAGCAAATCACTCAGGCGATTCCACACCACGCTGTTCAAACCATCCAAGGTACTGCAGTACAAGGCCAAACTGTACAGCAACAGGCCCTACAAAATGTTCAGTTATCAACATTTTGGCAAATAAATTGGCAAACTAGACAGCTGCAAAGCTACCAGGATCTTTCAAATGTAGAGATCCAGAAAGTTTATAACTGACTGTAACTCCAGTGTCTTTAAGCAACTCTGGTGAAACTGCGATTGCTCTAATACCCCTTTTTCCTTTTACTTTTCCTGTAGTACAATGAATTTAACTGGTGCCCAACTTGCAACACCTGTTCCCCTCAACGACATTCCCTCTGACTTAATATTAGTACAATCCACTAGGAGCGGAAACGTGGAAGATATGGGGCAGAATTTTACAGTCCCCTGCCAACAGGTTTGCAGGTGAGGCAGGGTTCGGAGGGGGTGAGAGCCTGTAAAATTCCTGGGTGGCCTTCTTGCTGCTCTCACACCACACGCCCCCCCCGACCTATCGGCAATTTTACATGAAGCCGGAGTAGCCTAGGGTATCCCACCTTCCCTCAGCCCAATTGAGGCCCCTTAAACGGGCCAATTATTGGTCATTTCATGGCCACTTCATGCCCGGCCTCAATTTTGAGGCTGGCAGGAGGAGATCAGGGGTGGGGGGATTTGCGGCAGGTCACCCTGTTTAGGCCTTGGACGGGAAGGGGGCACCTCCCTCAAGGACCCCCCTTTCGACAACGAGTGCCCATTTCCCAAGGCCTGTCCCCAGTGGGTGCTCCATCTCCCTCCCCCGGACTTTCCATCTAGACCCACCACCCCCGCAGGCCTAATGTCCACTCCCCGCTGTGAGACCCCATTTATGCACCTAGTCTTGGACACTGGGGGCAGAATCTTGCCCTTATCGGGCAGGCTTGGCAGGAGCGGTCAGACAGCTGATTGCCACCCATGATCGAGGCCGGAGGGGTGATTTCATGCTGGTGGTCCAATTAAGGCCTGCCCAACGTGAAAGGCGAGCAGTAGCGCTCAGCGCTGCCTGACTGGCCGGGTTGGTGGAGGAGGGGAGTGTGAGCAGGGCGAGTGTGACCTTGGCGCATGTGCACGAGTGCGCACTTCACAATCTCCCCGAGGTACAGAGCTGCTTCAGGGAGATGAAGCATTTTCAAACAAAATAATAAAGAAATGAATAATGTAATAAAACATGTCCCTTCAGGTGACTCTGACAAATGAGCAGGGACATGTTATAAATTAAGTTTAAAAATTTTTATTTTATTTTTATTTGCTTTAGGAAACCTCATCCCGCCCGTGGATGAAGTTCCCTAAAAAGTGCAAATGCAGCTTGGCCTTTTTTTCTGTCTGTAAGGTTGGACAGGCAGTGAAAAATTTAACTTAATTGATATTTTAATGGCCTTAATAGGCCTTTTAATTGTCGGCAGTGCGCCCGCCAAACAAAATATCGCGTGACTATGCCTTGAACTCGGGACGCTTGCCCGAGGTCAACGCATCATTTCACACTCGAGCGGGTCGCGCGCCCGCCTGTCGAGCTAAAGATTTTGCCCCAGGAGTCCGAAGCTGGGGACTGCTTGTAGTCCCAGTCCTGGCCACTGCTGTCACTGATGCTGCTGGGAATACAGAGCCAGTTGGCAGCTCCCTGTGACAGAACTTTGCCTGAGTGAGAGGCGGAAGTCCATTCACGGAAAGTTAAATAATCGTGAATCTGATGTGAGTGGCAGGGACGCATTCCCCCGACAACTCTTTGGCTGATGGGTTGGGAAATCCCACCATTTGAAAAATCTTGCCCATAGCATTTGGATAAATAAAATTATTTTTATTACTGCTTTATGATGCTTTATCATTGTTCTGTGTTTCAGGTAAAAATTTATATCTACGGTGTTTTCCGGTTCACAATCTTGTGGTTAGGTATTCTAATGTCATTCTATCATCCAGAAAATTCTGAATCCCAAGCATTCCGAATTGGAGAGACTGTAGAACATTTAAAAAAGGTACAAAGTTGTTACTGGTGAATAGAAAGATGTTGTATTTAGACCACACCTTTCAAGGCTTCAGGATTTCGCAAAGTGCTTTACAGCCAAGCAATTAATTTTGACGTGTTGTAACAGTTGTAATGTAGGAAATGCAGGAACATCAAAGACCATCTGCCTTTAGGTATATTGCCAGGACACCAGTGAGATTTTCCCTTCTCTTCTTTGAAATAGCACCATGGGATCTTTAACATTCACCCAGGAAGGAATGAATGGCCTTAACTTAATATCTCATCTGAAAGATGGCTTCCTCATTACAGAAGTGGATTAAGTCAAGATTGATTTACCTCAATCCTTAAATTTACCTTTCGATTGGAGCTGGGCTCTGACAGGCTCGAGTGTTCAAGAAATTGTAAGGGTTCATGGTCCTAACCCCTCCCCAGATATTTTCACTCCATCCATTTCAGCCCTTAAATCTTACATATTTGCAAGAACTTTAAAACCTTCTATTTTATTTTATTCCTTTGGCTCCTTGATGTGACCATCCATCTTGGACGCAAGAGCAACTTTGAAGAGAAGAAAATGAACTTTTAATTGGTTAAAAGAAAGTCAAGGTTGGCGTGGTCATATCATCAATCCAGTCAGATCAATCGTTGCCATGTTTTTCTGCATCAAATGAAGGAGCTGCCAACACACTAACTGATTGCCCCAGAAGTCCCTACTTCAGATAATATAAAGCTTAGAGCAGTTAGTCTGGAAGAGCATGTTTATGAGATGCTGGGAGTCTCAAGGCCAGACTCACTGCTGATGTGACCTGTCATACAATACATTTACTCTTTTTGCTGAACTCTTGAGACATAACCTGGAGCAGCACCAGAAGAGAGATTAGCACATCACGTAGGCCTCAGTGTTCATGCCACGTGCACAGAAGTTGGCACGGTTGCACCTCTTAACCTATTTCAATTATCAGATTCTCTTTTCAGGGTACAAAAGTCCAAGGGTCAAGGGTATTTTACTAACTCCATAAAGAATGTTGTTTCACATTCAGGAACAGCCATTTCCACCAGATAGAAAGTAGTAGCTTCTCATACAACTTTCTCCTGACGAACACAACTCAGCAATGAAGAGGTGATCAGATATTTGCCTTGGAAGATAAGAATGTTCCTCTCCTATAGGGGGGAATAGGACTGACTGGATGGCTCTATGGAGAACCAGCATGGATTTCATGGGCCGAATGACCTCCTTCTGTGCCATAATGACTTAATGACTCTATGTTGTTGTCTTCAAACGTCATGATGGTTCTCCTGACAATCCTTTCAAGCTGGGATGTTTTATGTGTATTCCTTCTTCAGGCCTGCTACATGCTACGATATTTGACATTGTTTTCAGTACTGGCTGTTTAGCAACTTTCTTCTCAGGTCTTCAGCTCTTGTTTCTTATCTCTGCTCCCGTCAGTACTTTTAGCACAACAGCACTGTGGCTGACCCAAAGTTCCAGCCTGTCCTGCTGACATATACCTCTCTGTCCAAACATTCTGGACAGTAAGCAGTGACCATCATTCATTTTGACTTCAGCCAAAGTAGTAGTAGTTCCATATTCTTTTCCTTTGCTGTTGCTACTTTTATCCAAATTCAAGTCAATTCCTTTATCCATCCCCTGGTTCCTGGGTGAGCGCTGTAGTATAAAGGCTTGGCATATATAGAGTTAATGTGGAACTGAGTACAGTACTGCCCACACAGTGATGTAAGAAGGCACATGACCCCAAAGCCAGATGTCAGTGTGTTGCACACAGATGTGCGTTGACCCAAGCAGGGAGACTGCTCCTAACTTGTACCCTTTACTGTACATCTGTAAATAGTTGTAGCAGTTAATAAAGACTCACAGTTAACCCACAGAAGACAATGGAAACATCTTTAAACATACTGATTGGTAACAAACACCCTACAACAAGCACTGCCTTGATATACTCTATGGGCCTTACATAGTCCTTTAGGACCGGACACAAGATGCCTCTATCAAAAAACCATTTACAATTGAAATAACACTCGGGATAATGGTGACCCTCCTTTGTTTGTCTGTGGAGCTCCTTCACCTTCTTGGATCTTTCACCTTCACAACACAGCTTCTTAGAGATTCCACTGCAGCGATCAACTCTGATCCCATTTACCCTGCTGTTTCACCATACTGTTTAAATAGTAATCCAGGATGCAGAACTTAAGATATCATTACTCAAAGGATCAGAGTTTGATGGAGCATTCATTCAACCTGAGGATACCATGGTCCATTGCTACCTCTGTACAATTCCACTAAGTTATACTATTGTGGGAATTCTGAACATAAGTATGGATAAAGACCAAAGAGCTGAAGGAAAACTGAATCTGGGTGAAGAAGTGATTTTCACTGATGGTGTGAAGTGGCTTGGCCTTCAACTCTAATACACTTAAACCTTTACAGCACCTATCCCCTTCCTTGTTATACTAATAAGGTGCTTTGATACAACAAAAAAAGACATACAAGCATACAAACTAGGAGCAGGAGTAGGCCACTCAGCTCCTTGAGCCTGCTCCAGTGTTCAATAAGATCATGGCATGACTGTAACCTCCTGCCTACCCCCGACAGCCTTTCACTCCCTTGTTAATCAAGAATTTATTTACCTCTGACTTGAAAATATTCAGACTCTGCTTCCACTGACTTTTGAAGAAGGGAGTTCCAAAGACTCAATACCCTCTGAGAGAGAAACAATTTCTCCTCATCTTAGTCTTAAATGAGTGACCCCTTATTTTTAAACAGTGACCCCGAGTTCTGGATTCTCCCACAAGAGGAAACAACCTCTCCACATCCATCCTGTCAAGACCCCACAGGATCTTAAAGGTTTCAATTAAGTCACCTCCTACTCTTCTGAGCTCCAGCACAAGTCTAACCTGTCCAACCTTTCCTCGGATGACAACCTGCCCATTCCTGGTATTAGTTTAGTAAACCTTCTCTGAACTGCTTCTAACACATTTACGTCTTTCCTTAAATAAGGAGACCAATAATGTACACAGCAATCCAGATGTGGCCTCCCCAGTGTCCTGTACAACTGAAGCACTGATACTGCTCACAATGCAATCTGCTAATTGCTAATGTTATTAAATAAAAGGTTTAACAGGATAGTAGATAATTCTTCAAACAGGGACAAGTGCAGGCCAAGCATGTGCTTGTTTAGTAAAGAAACAACAACCCATGAGAACGGATACTGACAGATCCTGCAGTCCCTTTCTATAATGCTGCCAAGAAAATCCCGTTCTTGATTGTTTCACATCCTGGGAGTAATCAATGGCACTGCAATCTGATAAAAATATTCACACTCTTGTTTAATGCTGAATTAGCTCATCTACATACGCTCTTTATGTTAGTCGTGCAGAAAAGTAGTTTCAGTGAGTGATGAATTGTGACGAGCAACTCTGCTGCAATTAATCAGAGATCTCCTTTGAGAATAACTAATATGAAGCATAATGCAGCCACCCATCCATGGGTGTAATGGACTTAGGAACCTTGGCCATCAAAGAGTCACCATCTTCACCAAGCTATTTTTTGTTCATTCATTAACATGTTATTTTTCTACATGGCAACTTTGGCTCAGAGGTAGCACTCCGACCTTGAGTTAGAAGATTGAGGATAAAAATCCCACACCAAGGACTTAAATCTTGGCTGTCACTCCCAGTGCAAGGCTGAGGGGGTGCTGCACTGCCAGAGGTGCCAACTTTTGATTGAGACATTAAACCAAGGATCCATCTGCCCTCTCAGGTTGATAATTAAGATCTCATTTCCAATGTTGGAAGAAGAGCAGGGCTATCTGGCAACTGTATCAACAGAAGCAAGCTGAACAGATGGCCAGACATCTGTTTTCCCAGATGGCCTCATTATAAATGTTTGGCTGAGCTCCAAAAATGACTAGTGCACTCAGTCCCATGGGAGGTTGTTTACTTAGTTGCAAAAGGGACTGCTAACTTTGTTTGGTCAACAATTTTACAGGCACATAATAATTATCTTTCTTTGAAGTGGGTTTTCAATGCTTGTGTATTTATTTGGACAAGATTAAGGGGTGTTTCTTTAAAGGAACTTTCACTGGTGGTGTTTGACGGTTTTGTGAAAAGGTAAGTGGGGGATTTTTTTCCAAAGGGAATGGTGAATGCCTGATTTTTTTTCTGTAAATTTTATGAACATTTCAAAGACTTACCAGTGTTATTATATGGCTCATTATTTCTGTACCTAGTGGATAATGGAAGGGTGCTTAAAAGGCTCAGCAGACATCAGGACATGAAGGACAGGATCTCCCCCACAGTGGGGGGGATTGGCGGGGGCTGGTGGGTTCCCGGTCGGCGCCCCCAATTGGGGGCGTGCCGCCATTTTACATGGGCGGGCCAATTAAGGCCTGCCCAGCGTGACGTCTGACAGGAAGCAGTAAGCGCTCCCTGTGCGGATGGTGGTGGTGGGGGGGAATTCCCTGAGCCGGAAGTGCGCTCTTTTGTGCATGCATGTGAAAGAACGCACAGATCTTCCTGGGGCAAAGTGCTGCCTCAGGGAGATCGGCTCAGGTTTCAAACAGTCAATAAAGATGAGAGAAAAAATCACTGACATGTTCCCTCATGTGCCACTGTCACATGAGCTGGGACATGTCAATTTCTTTTATTCATACTTTTCCTACAAATTTTAATACCCTCATGAAACCTCATCCCGCCCGTGGATGAGGTTTCACGTTTTTTCAGAAACCCGCCTGGGCTCCCAGCGTTGGATGGGCAGGTCCATTGATTACTTTAATTACTTTATTAATGGCCTTAAGTGGCCATTGACAGGTCTGCAGGCAGCAGCTGACTTGGCTCCTCACCTGCCGACCTGTAACTGTAAATGACGCGAGGTGAAATCGGGACACCCGCCCAACATCACCCTGCATCATTTTACCTGTCGGCGAGGTGCAGCTCGAAATCAATGTGAAAATTGAACCAAATCAAACTCTATGATTCTACAATTTAAAGGGTCTTTAAATACACTAATATCTAATTTTCCATATATGTAGAATGCAGAAGTGGCGTTTATCCACTGGTAAAAGGACTCTAATGCATCTGAATCCTTACACCGTGCTGGTTAATTTGCTGCCTCTTACCTTTTAAGGACAGAGTCCTAAGATCAATCACTGCACTGGAAAAATACTTAAAGCCATAGAAAAACCCTAAACGCATATTTAAATACTTAAAAAAGCATATTATCATGCACCGTTGTCATTCAGTTATGTGGATAGACTGGCAAAGCTAGGGCTGTTCTCCTTAGAGAAAGTTGAGAGGAAATTTGATAGAGGTGTTCAAAATCATAGGTCTGGACAGAACATGTAGGGATTATTTGTTCCCATTGGCAGGAGGTTCAGGACCAGAAGTCACCAATTTAAAGTGATTGACAAAAGAACCAAAGGTGGCATGTGGAAAACCTTCTTTTGGGTAGCAAGTGGTTAGGATCTAAAATACACCTTCAGAAAAGGTAATGGTGGTAGATTCAATTGTGGGTTGCAAAAGAGAATCGGGTAAGCACCTGAAGTAAAATAAATTTGCAAGCTATGGGGAATGGTACACATGAACCTCAAAGCAGAGGCACATCCGGAGAGCTCGGGTACATAAAGGCCCTAAGGTTCCTGGATCCCTTCCTGAATGTGTGGCAATGAGTGGCTGTGGCAATTTGGTGACTGCAGCAGGGGGCCCATGGAAATGGTCCCTGATAGTCAGGGCTGGATCTTCCCCTTTGAGTCGGGAAGCTTGTGTCAGGCCATTTCCCAACACTGCACTCCGACTTCTGAATTCCAGTCCATTCACCTGGAATTTTAGTCTGCCAAAGTCAGGGGCAGGCTAAAATTGTGGTCACTCCATCCCGATGCAGGCCCAAGGTGGGAACAGAAGCAGGTGATGCCGAGGCCGGCAGTTTAGAAGGACCACCTCCATTCATTGGGACTCTGCATGATTTTTAGGCCTTCCAGTGCTCATCCCTCACCCTCCTCCACCCACCTCCCCTAACTTCTCCATGCCCTCCTAGCCCCTTCTATACACCCTACCTATCATTTCCCCTCTATAGACCCCATGCCTCCTCCAGTTCCCCTCATATCTCCCATGCATCCTCCATACCCACTCATCATGTACCCACAATGTATTTAGCTGTATATAATAAGACTGGGAAGTCCATGAAATGCTCAGGGAATAAACAGATCAGCCATTCAAATGCCTCTTGAAATTTTCTTTTATTGGAGGTTCATAAAACTGTCAATCAAACACATGGACATTGAAACTCCCCTTAGGGAAAATAAAACTCTCATCTAAAGTGCTCATTAATATGTCAAAATAAACAAATGACCATTCAAGAACTTCTTCAAATCATTTAAACCTATTATTTGCTCTTAAAACTGTCCAAGCGCTCAGTCCCCTCCACAGCTGTGTAAACAACTCCTGTTGAGCTAGATTCCATCAATGGGGCTTGGAGCTCAGCTATGCATTCATTTTAGGATTGTATTATACAGTTGAATAAACAGACCCTACAAAGCTCAATACATTAAACTCTTGGTTGTCGCCTGACCATATGTCCTGCCATCTGCTTCATTTGTTGAAAGGGCCAATAGAGTTTCAATCAGAGAAATATGGGAACTTTCAAAAATCTGAAAAAAATTTCTGGACTTCAAAACATTAATATTAACAATCATTAATACTCAAACGCAATGTCCATATGACCCACTGAAATGAGATTCTCACTGTTGTTGAATACAGAAGAGGACTTTATCCATGGATAAAGTACTCTAATTTATTTGAACACATACACAATTCTGGTCAATTTAGTGGTCACTTACCTTTTAAGGACAGAGATGGATGATCAATCATTGCTTTGAAAATACACTTAAATCGTCATGCAGCATTACATTATGGCAGTTGGAGTTGACAACCGCTGTTAAAATTACCTATCGAAAGGTTGTGACTCCACAGCAGGCTTCCATTGACCTACATGCTGTGGTTTCCACAGGCTTCAGGAGACTACTCTCCTTGCCGAAAATACCAATGTCAGGGAAAAGTAGATTTGCAGCAGGCATTTAAATGGCGAACCTGGTATCACTTTACCTGAGCTTTGGGTTGTGACCCACCACCTTTCCCACCCAGGTAAAAGTGGTATCTGTTGGGAATTGGCTGGTGAGTTTAAAATTGCGGTCTGGCACGCCTCCACTATGGGCATCCTGACGCGGGTTCACTCAAAACCAGGAAGGAAATTTCAGCTTCAGTGTTAGCTGAGGCTGGAAGCTATTGGGGATGTGAGGGTTGTGGTATTCTGCAGTAATCAGGGGTAACCTAAGGCGTCCTTGTGGGACCTAGGCGGGGGTGTTGGGGGCTGAGTGTGGGGAGGGGGGGGGGGTGAAATGGCTGAGGCACTTTCGCTCCTCCTGACCCACAATGTCTTCTGACACATGTGTCCTTGAGATTAGAGCAACAGAGCGGATTCCAGGTTAAAGGTTGGCTACAGGAAGGCAGAGAGGAAAATCAACTGTAGGAATGGAAAATGTTATGAGAAAATTAGTGAACAATTAAATAGAGACAAATGATGGATAGAAGAGTTTTCATCCACTTTAATGGTGGAGATGAGCAAATTGTATTTTTATTGTAGTTCAGCTAACTCCTAATAATGTTATTACAGTCTGTAATGATTATATGTGACAGTCCTACTGGACAATTTGAACTGTTGGTAAATGTTAATTCATGTTAGAGTGTGTTCTGCCTGAGTGCCACAGTTTATTAGTGAACTATTAATAAGTGACATTGATTAATTGACTGCCTTATTGCTGTGACTTATTAAGTAATGGCCGCTGATATAAAGTCAATCGGATGGTGAATTGTATGTTTTAATTCCCGTTGGCTGTCAGCTCATTAGAGTCATGGGTTTCATTCCAGAATAAAATATTTTTGAGCGGATTGAAATCTGGGCAAATCACTGTTGATTTTGCAGTACAGCCAGCTCATGTCCTGAAAAAGTAAAGTATGAGGGAGGGGTGTGTCGGGGCTGGGGTTTAGACCCTGAAAATTATCAAGTTTTAGACTGGATCTCAGACAGAAAATGCTGGAAAAACTCAGCAGGCCTGGCAGCATCTGTGAAGAGAGAAGCAGTGGTAATGGACAGAAACTTCTGCTCTCGCTGGTGATGAGCTTGGAGGTGGAAAGGGCATATAATTAGGTGGAATGGTGGTGCACTGGAACCCTGCCACCTTTCTGACTCCACAAGGATTAATTTCTGGGCAGGAAGGCCAATTAAAGACCACTACAGGGCCTCATCCCACTGTTCCTGGTATTAACCCAGTGACAGGCAGACCTGTCAACGTGCAACATGCAGCTAGCTTGTCACCTCCTGCGGGGGGGGGAGGGGGGGGGGGGTGATGTGGGGGCGGGGGGTGTGATGGAGCCCCCCCAGGACCCTCAGGCCCACCCAGGCCGCATCCCTCTCTCTGTGACCCTGTGGCCTGGGTCGTTCCATGATCCTGGGACTCCAGTGGGTGTTTATTCTGCAGCAGCCACCGCCATCCCTCTGGCGCTGCTGAGCACAAGAGCAGCCTGCCTCTGATTGGCCACCAACTCTTGGTAGGCGAGGCTTCCACCCCACCTGGGGTCTTGGTTCCAGGGGAAGGCCCACCGCTGGCCTCACCACTGCCTGACTGGCTTGTGTTTCAAAAAGAGGCAGCGCTGATCTCTAGCCAGCTCTCCAGACGGCAGGCGAGATTCCCAGATACCTCAACAATATTCCACCCAACCCTTCAGGTTGATGACTTTTCACATTAAACATTCAATAGCAATCTCAAATCCCAAGCTCAAATCAGGATGGCACCTTGCTCATGGTTCAAAGATTAAGGGCAGGATTTTCAGGCTGTCGGGTGGGCGTGGTGGGTGGGAAATGAGCCGCCGCCCTCGATCGGCCCCCTGACCGCGATTTCACGCTGGCTGGCCGATCCTCAGCGTGTGAAAGGCGCTCTGAGAAGCTCAGTGCTGCCGGGCAGGGGGCGGGAGGAGCGCGAGTGCTAAAGTCTGGCGGTGAGCTGGAGGAGTGGGCATTGAAAGCTTCCTGAAGGCAGGGAGCTGCCTCAGGGGAGCTAAAGAGTTTTAAAATCAGAAATAAAGCTTCTGAGAATGTGCAAAACATGTCCCCACATGGGACTCACTCACACGGACAAAGACATAGTAAAAGTGCTGGCAAAACCATTTTTTAAAATTAATGTTGGAGACCTCATACCGTTCATGGATCAGGTTTCCTAAAAGATCCTGAGGTTGCCTTGCCGATTTGCCGGCCTGCCAGCTGTAAGGTTGGACGCCAGCGAGAAATAGCTTTAAATGAATTGATTAATGGCCTTAATAGGCCTCTTAATTGTCGGCGGGCACCCTGCCAACACCCGCGCGCACCTGCCGACCGAAATATCGCGCCAGTGGGCGCTATTTTATGCCCGATCGGGTCAGGCGCGTTTCCGCCTGCGGAACGTAAAATCCTGCCCTCAGTGTTATGCATTCATGAAGATGAGGGCATAAGTTTTCACCTTCTCTGCATTGGAGGTGAAGCGAGTTTCCCACCCTTTACAGAACTCATCTGTCTCTCATTTCTTGAATTGACTTCTCCTTGAAGCCATTGGAACAGAAAACCAGGTGAGTTACGAGCTGCCAATTTGTGGTCTTCCACTTTACAACCCACCTCAGACCAATTTTCCCCCTCACCTCCCTCCTCCTCAAGTCCAAGGGACTTATAATTCATCTTCATCCTGAGAGCCAGGAGCCTTTGATTGACTATCACAACTGGCTAATGCATCTGTTGAAAGCAAGGATCCTTCCATTGTCTTTTGAAAAGCCCTCATTATTCAAGTGTGATGCTATCACAGGTTTTCTCTTCCTTTCTGGTAGATTAGCTGCTCAAATATAAACTCTAGTGTATTTGAATCACCTCTATCATGATTGAGGTCATGAGTTACTCTTGACGTGAAGTCACTGTTGAGATGTAGGGAACCACAACAAGATCCCACAGACAGATAAGCAATTGAGTTCATGCAGGGATTATTCAGTGATATTGGTTGACGGATGCATGTTGGCCATGACACCGGGGTGGTTGGGGGTGGGAACGGAGGACTCCTCTGCTCTTCAAATTGTGCCGTGCGGTCTATAACATCCGCCTGAGAGGATAGATGTAATTCAAGAAATGAAAGTCAGATGAGTTCTGTAAAGGGTGGGAAATTCGCTTCACCTGATCACCTCCAATGCAGAGAAGACGAAAATTTATGCCTTCATGTTCATAAATGCATAACACTTAATCTTTGAAACATTAACAATGTGTCACCCTGATTCAAACTTGGAATTTGAGATTGGCATTGAATGTTTAATGTGAAAAGCCATCACCCTGAAGTGTTGGGTGGAATATTGTTGAGGCGTCCGGAGTCTTGCCTGCCGGCTGGAGAGCCGGTGATGGGCCTGCGGTGCTGTTTTTTGGGAAGGCCCACCGAACTACACCCCAATCAGGCAGTGGTGAGGCTAGAAGTGGGCCTTCCCCCAGAATCAAGACCTCCGGGGTGGAAGCCTCGCCTACTGAGATCTGTTGTTTAACATCTCAAGCAGAAGATGTCACCTCTGATTTTTATTTATTGTAATTCAGCTAACTCCTAATAAAGGGCCCAAACTTCCTCAGAGTGGCAACCAGCGTTGGATTGCCACTCTGCCCAACTACTTACCTTAACTTTATTCGATCCTATCTCATCCAACCTTCTGGCTCGGGCTGGGTGAGAACCAGGCAGTGCAGCAGGTCCCCAGGGCCCAGCGTCAAAAAGTCCGGCAGAGTCTAAGTGAAGGAGGCCATGCCCCCTTTTTTACTGCACCAGCTGCCGTAAACCGGGTGAGGGAAGAGATTAGTGTCTAAAGTAAATGGATGGGATTTATGGGGCAAGGGCGTTGGAGGTCGGAGAGGTGGATCGGAGGTCAGGGGGTCAGATGTTGGAGGAGTCAGAGACCTCGGGGTGGTCAGAGGCCGGGGGTGGGGGTGGTGGGGGTGGGGAGTGATGGTCGGTGGGTTGGGAGGAAGGTCAGGGGAAGGTCAAGGGGAGGTTGGGTGGGACAGTTGGGAGGACCGGCGGCCGGAGGTCGTGGGGGGAAGGTCGGGGGTCGGAGGTCGAAGGGGGTGGTCGGAAATCAGGTTTCTGGAGGTTGACGGGGGTTGGTCGGGCCTCAGTTCAGGTCAGATCGGGTCGGGTCGAGCCTGGGGTGGGGGTGGGGTAGGTTTTCAGGCCTCGGGTCGACTCCACTTGGGGCTGGAGGGTGGTGAAGCTGAGAGTCGGGCGGAGGAGTCCTGTGCAGATGGGGGGGTTTCCCATTTGGCGGGGGGGTGAGGTAATCAGGGGTGGGAGGGAGACCCATGAGGGGTTCGGGATGTCGGAGGAGTCCCGTGGAGGGGGTAGTCGGGGATTGGAGGGAGACCCCTGCAGGGTCAGGGTTTGTGGGGGAGTCCCATGGAGGGGGTGGCCCGGGGGGAGGGTGGGGGTGTTCCCTGGAGGTTCAGGGAGGTATGGGCAGTCCTGTAGGAGGGGGTAGTCAGGGGGTGGAGGGAGACCCCTGGGTGGTGAGGGGGGCGGGTGGAAAAAGTCCTGTGGGGGCAGTTGGTCTGGGTCTGTACAATAATTACCCAGAAGTTAGGAGAGGTTTTAATTCTAACATTTTCTAAGTAACTATTGGTGTAACCCAGTCGGAACCATCTGATATTTGGGATTTATATTGCATTTTTGGATGGTTTCCAGTGCAGGGCAATTGCCCGGGAGAAGTTTGCACTTCTGAGCAATTGCCGTGCAAACCTCACCTGGGAATTTTAGAAGGGAATTCCCCAGCACCTCTTTGGGGTACCCCTCAATATGATGCAGGGAAGCTGAGAAGTTACAGCCCAGTATCATTACAGATTGTAATGATTACATGTGACAATCCTGTTGGATAGTTTGAACTGTTGGCAAATGCTAATTCATGTCGCATGGTGATTTTGTCTGAGTGCCAGTTGATTGCCTGTTGTTTATGCAATAGGCTAATATTTATGCAATAGGCTAATAATAAGTGAGGTTGATTACTTGAGCACCTTGTTGCTATTTCTTATTAAGTGATGACTGCTGGTATTGAGTCATTCAGAAGGTGAGTTGCATGTTTTAATTCCTGTTGGCTGTCACTGCCTTGGAGTCACAGGCTTCATCCTAGGGCAGTACAATACTTCTTCAATGCTGCCCTGGGTGAGTCAGCCTGATTTTTGTGCTGAAGTCTCAAGTTTGTGGAGCTTGGACCCACAACTTTCTGACTCAGTGTTGAGAGTGTTACCAACTGAGCCGCCACTGATATTTGGGAGTGCGTTGAAATTGGAAGTCCTCACTTGAATCAATGGAACTAAAAGAAAGTGAAGCCAAGCACATCACTGTTTCTGAAAGAATCTTTACATTGAGCTCCATGTTTGCTGCCATTGTAATTTGAGTATATTGTTCCCTTTATGTTTAAGCAAAAAGGGCAGAATTATATCAGCATGGAATGACTGTTATTCCAATACTTCCCTGGCCTGCGCTCATCTAAAACTCCGCTGCACACATAACTCCCACTAAGCCCTATGCTCGCTGGCCAACACTGGCCTCTGGTCAGGCAATGCCTAGACTTAAAAATTGTCGCCCTTGTTTTCAAATCCCTCCACGGCCTTGCTCTTCCCAATCTCTGAACTCTCTAACAAACCTCCAAAATCTCAAATGTTCCTCCAACTCATGCACCCCTGATTTTAATCACTCCACCATTGATGGATGTGCCTTCAGCTGCCTTTTGAATTCCTACCTAAATATCTCTGCCTCTCTTTCCTCCTTTAAGACACTAATTAAAACATATCTTTTTCTCCAAGCTTTTGGTGACCTGCCCATAATAATGGCTCGATGTAAAATTTTATTTGATAGTGTCCCTGTGAAATGCCTTGGGAAGCTTTGCAATGTTGAAGGTGCTACATAAATGCAAGTTGTTATCTTAAAGGCTCATCAAGGCAACATGGACAATAAGGACTTTGAACTGCAAACTGCTTGGGAAATATGGAAATATGGCTTAAATTATTTACTCCAGATGGGACCAGAGCTTAATGTAGAAAGAAAATCAGGGAAAGTAAAAATAGACGGATCATAACAGAACATTCTGTTTCACTGCTCATAAACCAGGCCAGGGATTGTAAATCTTGCCTAATGGAACACCAAGTTTCAGAAAAAGTTTTATGAGACATCCATGCTTATGTCTCTATTTTATCCTTATATCTATTACTATTTTTTGTCAGCCTTGGCTGAACACTCACTTTGGAGTCAGAAGGTCGTGGATTTAAGTTTCACTTTCGAGAATTAGAATCAATCGAACTGTCCAGCAGAGAAGGAGGCCATTCAGCCAGTCAGGCCTGTTCCAGCTCCTTGAAAGATCTATCCACTTAAACTCATTCCCTTTCCCTGTAACTGTGCAAATTTATCTTTTTCAAGTATTTCTCTAATTACTTTGGCAAGTTAAAATATTGTTTTAAGTTTAAAAGCGTTTTAAGGTTTGCTGCACACTGCTTACCGTTAGATTCCAGCTGGAGTACAGCCATGTTCTGAAACTAATTCTCAATGTGGCACACACACCTTGCCTAACTTGGTCTACACTCCCAGTGCAGAACTACAGCAGTGCTGCAATGTTGGAGCTGCTGTCTTTGGGATGAGTCACAAAACCCCTCTGTCCCTCTGCGGTTACTCAGTGCAGAATAAATCTAATCATAATGTAACCAGACAAGCTGCTTCACCTTGTCCAGAACAGTGGATATGGCCTGTGATTGAAGACAGGTAAATTCCAAATGAACCTGCAGAAACAATAATGACCCTGATCTTCCAGTTTTTTTCTGGATCATTGGATTCTGGATGTACCCCCAAGATGCGCTATGGGACCCCCTGGAAGTCCCAACGCAGTGACTCAGTGGGAATTGTCCAGGGAGTTTGAACTTCCGATGGGTGATTCCTCAGCTCCCCAAGATCCTCCAAAAAGTCTTCGACTCTGAGTTAGAGTCAGAGATTTTGGACAGTTTTGACTTATTTGCTTGAAAAGTTACTCAAGAAATGCTAAACAGATAAATCCCAGTCTAAGCCCTGAATAACTATACAACTGACCCCCACAACTCCCACTGATTTGATCTGACTATCCCCACCACCCAAATCCCCTTCTGACCCTCCTGCTCCCCCCGCCAAATTTCCCCTCACCCTCCCACTTCCCTCTGAACCGACCTGACCACCCACCACCACCCATGTCCCCACATGACATCTCCCCACCATTCCGTTCCTGAAACCCCAACCCCGCCAACCCGATTTGACTACTTCCACCACCTGACATCCCCCTCCTCCCACCCAGCCGACTCCCATGTCTCCCCCCGACCCAACCTGATGCAGTTTCACCACCTAGGATGCCAGGTCAGAAAACTAGGAGTAGGAGGTCACAAGAAGGACCCTGGGGATGGAGCCTGGCATTCAGGAGGAAGTGAGTGATTGAGGTTGGGGTTAGTGGGTGGCGGTGTCAGGCTTGGGGGATTGGGGGAGGCGATGGAGGGAGGGAGGGAGGGAACAACGGATGGGTGTTTTTGTGGGAGGGTTCTGGTTTCATTTGGGGGTAGAAAGACACCAGGGATGGGACAGGAGAGGCGTATGGGTTTCTTGAAAAGGCAAGGGAAGAACTTCTGGTTTGTCCAAGGAGTGCCTGAAAAGGAGCTTAGCTCATGGGCCCCATAGCACCTGCCTCTCCTTTTATTGCCAGGTACCCAAACTGCCCTGTGAGAGCCAGATTTCAAAATGTTAACGCAATGTTCTGCCTTTCTCTGTCAGAACACTCGCTCAACACAAAGCCCACCACCACATAAAGGGCAGATGGATTGGGACTGCATTCTCTATTTTAAAATCTTTCACCCAAGCATTTCTCCTGTACATCATGGGAGCTGGGGGTGGGTGGGGTGATTAATTTTGAAGCCATTAAGAGGTTAGTTTTTATAATTAGTCACCAATTCCATTACTGCAGGCCATTCGGGAATCATGTCAGAGAACATTCTTTCACAAAATGAATTGTAGAAACCTTGAACCCTCTTTTCCCTGTAAATGCTAGAGATCAATTGACACTTTCAAGACTTAGATGCATAGACTTCTGCTGGGGAAGTGTATCAAGGTATGTGGAGCAAATCAGGTAGGCGGAGTTGAGAGACAAGTTAGCCATGATCTCATTGAACGATGGTCAGGCTTGAGGGGCTGAATGGCCTCCTCTGGCTTTTAAAAGGCTGCTGTAATGTATTGTTCTGGCCCATTTTGAGGAATGGCCTCTGATTCTTCTTGTTTGTCATCATTATGGAGAACAGAATGATGCCTTTCTTCCTCTTATTTAGTTAAAATTCCACATTGTGTTATCAGGGTGGAATAATTTGCATCTTCAGTGCTCCATTATGGACAAAAGACATAATTGGATGAGTTTTGATTGCAAATTCCCAATATTTACTGCCATTCAGTGAAGATCCACATGAGGAGGGCATCAAGGATACTTTAGATGTCCTGAGGACAAATCATAGGAGCACAAGAAAAAAGATAATGGTTAAAAGAGGCCATATAGCATATTGTTATGAACAATGTATAATTTTTAATTTGAATTTATATATATATTTATGTGTTATGAAAGGTAAAAATGGTTTCAGTTTCAATTAGGTTTTGTTTCTGAACCTTGGTGCCTGGGAGTTTGGATTGTGACTAAAAGGTTTAAAGTCTTTTGGGTTTGTTCGTATACACATTTTATAATAAGCTCTTATAACTCCTGAAGTTAAAGCAATGTGTTAAAAAGGGTTGTAAGTTCAATGATTGAAAAAAAATACAGAGTAGAAAAGCTTTACTGTTGCCTAGCAACAGTGATTCAGTGACACAAACACAGAAAAATGCAGGAGTTGAGAGGGGGAGAGTTCAATGTGTTCAAGGAGAGAGAAGTTAAGGGATTTTAAGTTCTCTGAGAAGAAAAACTACAAGGCTATTGGAACAGTAGCTAACTGAATAATCAGTTATAGGACTCAGTAAGTTGCTACTGGAAGACTGAGTTTAGGGAACTCATTTGTTTGTTCTGCTGCAGAAGAAACAGTGAGTTCAGAGGGCAGTTTTTGGATGTCTTGGGGAGGGATACGAATTGGGTGAGAAGCATCAAGTGAATGTTCAGGAATTCACTGGAAGAAAACTGTTTGCAACTTTGCCAGTTGCAAGCGAGAAGCCCTTGTGTCAAGCTAGTCATAACTCTTCACTGGTTTATGTGCCTGTAAAGATATTGCTGAGGTAAAGGAGTAGTGTGAATTTGAATTGTCAGCTTGTGTTTGTATTGAAATCTTTCCAACCTTTGTGTCTGACGTAATATAGTTCACTTTTCTTGTTTTAATAAATATTTTATGTTTTGTTTTAAAAGTTCATCAGCAGACTCCTGTGAATTCATTCAGTAACTTTCCTCCGCAGTTTCTAAAAAAAAAAGTTAGGATCTATCAAGCCAGATTTCACTCTGGGACTTGACTTGTCCAGTATTAACACCAGCTGGGATCATAGCAGTATCAAGCTGATCCTGCTCATATTTCAACTCTCCCAACCTGTCCATCTTTCACTCCCTCAAAGCCTTTAATTACACTACATGTCTGATGTATGCAATCATTTAAACTTTTCCGAAGATTTATCATTTTCTGCTACCTTAAATTTATTTCTTACCAGCCTGATTAACATTGGAGTAATTTTCTGGCTTGAGTTCGTCTTTGCCTTAAACCTTACCTTATTGGTGTAAGACATTTGGCAAGCACAAAATACATCTTCAGTCTCCCAAAAAGCCTAATTTAAATGGACATGATCTGCCTCAACCGCAGTTGTGTTCGCCAAGTAGTCCTTGATTTAGAGCTGGAGCCCATCAGCTATGTTTTCAGACCATAGCCACTGTCCTTTGTAAGAGTGAAACAAGGTAATGCGGCAAGAGGCAATAATCTGCCACAGAAATAAATCTCCAAGAACGACTGACATCTCTCACGTCTTGTGTGAGAGTCTGAAATAAACCAAGACTAGAGAGTCACTGCCAGCACTAACAGTGTTGTCAAGCTAGATTTATTTCAGTTTATAAACTAAAACAGTTTGCTGTTTTAATCTGTAGCTAAACAGAGCAGTACCCTGTCAACTAGTAAGGTAAAAATTCAACACTATCACTTCCCCCCCTGGTTACCTATTTCTGGGCCTCTTCTGGGTCTCCTCCTCATTGACCTTTCTTCTCATTGGCTGTCTCTTTGTTATGAAGTCACCTTGAGAATCAGATGAAAAGATGAATCCTCATCTCTTTATTGATGCTTTACACTTGATTAACATCAGGAACACTTGATCATACCAACAGCATACAGAATTGCAATCGGCTCTTTTGAATGTTGGCCAGTAAAGCCCTTTGTTTTTTATCACTCGCAAAGCCCATTTCCATTCAATGTAGCACTGACGTTCAAAACCCATATGACAAAATGCAGCACAAGTGCCAATGTAAATATTAACTATGACATTTCATTTTCTCTGGGCTGTGCCACAAAATTAAGTATTGTTTGCGAGTTATGCCTTTGAGAGTTGCGAAAACATTTCAGAGAGCACAGAAGGTGGCTATTTGCCTATCGTAGCTGCACTGGCTCTTTAAAAGAGCTATCTCCCCAGTTCCGCTCCCTGCTCGTATCCCCGCAAATGTTTCCCTTTCAAGTGCTTGCCCAATTCCTTTAAAAAGTTAAAAATTATTTTAAATTGAAGGGTTTGCTGCACACTGCTTGCAGAAAGATTCCAGCTGATGTAGAGCCAAATTGTACTCAGACTATCTCCTTGACGTGGTCTCACACATTGCGCCTAACTCGAGTGCTTAATCCAGCCTGACACCCCCATTTCAGTACTGAGGGAGTGCTACTGCAACATGAAAACAAAATACTGTGGATACTGTAAACCAGAAAATGCTGGAAACACCCAGTGTTGTAATATGTCTTTAAGGGATAGCAGCATGCCATCACTTTAAGGGAAGTGTGTGATGTGATCCTGCCTCAGTTTCACCTTGGCCTGGAGCAGAGCACATAGCACACACTAGGCTCTGTAGCTCTGATGTCTTCAAGCTTCCTATTGATGTATAGCTGTTCCTAGAATTAATAAATACATCCACAATGTGTTTTCACAATCCCTTATAAGCGATTAGTGCCTTTATATCGTTATAACATACACAACATGGTGGAAGCAGTGGTTCCTTCTAAACATCACACTGCTCAGCCTGGCAGCAAGATCCAGTATAGATACAACATGGTGAACAGGCTTAGACTGTGTTACATGGCATGAGATGACCCTTGCGTTTTGGTCAGACTACAACCGAGTCGAAGCGTCGGAGAGTGTTAAGAATGCATCGTGCTGACGGCACAGAGAAGCTTTGAAAACACAATGCTCAAGTAAAGAGCTGGTAAGCAGACAGATCCCTTGTGGTGAATAGAACAGCGCATCAAGATGACCAGCACTGGGTTAGCTCAATCAGGAAAGGTGAGTTACCAGGGGGCCGGCCGAATCGATAGTGAGTCAAACAAAAAAAAACAATCATAAAAAATCAGGCCTGAGAAGGTTGCGATTATAATGAGCAGAGCTTTGGAAAAGCACATGAAAGCAGCTACAGCAACACTCATTCCAGTTACTATAGTAGAAGGAAGCTCAAAGGAATATTGTCAAAATGTCCACAGAACTCCCCAGTTTGAATTGGGGTGCAGCTGACCTACTATCTGAATTCAGAATGTATAAACAGCGTACAGATTCTTGATTCAGGTGTATCTGAACCAGAAAGGCAAGCCATAAAAATTTGCCTCACAACTGGGAATGAAGGTCTACACAGGCTGAACACGTCAAAATTAACAGAAGAAGAGCTAAAGGATCCCCCAAAAGGTATGGATGACATTGGAAGACTGATTCAGAATCAGGTTGAACTTCCATATTCATTGACTCAAATTCATGTCATTTTGACAGCAACATACAGAATCCATAGACTGTTTTTTTTATTCATTGGATGTGGGCATCACTGCCTAGGCCAGCATTTTTTGCCCTTGTTCAGAGGGCATTTTTAAGAGTCAACCACATTGCTGCTGGTCTGGAGTCACATGTAGGCCAGACCAGGTAAGGATGGCAGGTTTCCTTCATTAGTGAACCGGATGAGTTTTTGCAACAATCAGCAATGGTTTTGTGGTCATCATCAGACTTTTAATTTTTACTGAATTCATCTGCTGTGGTGGGAACTGAACCCAGGGCCCAGTGCATTACTGTGAGTCTCTAGAATGCTAGCCTAGTGACAATACCACTGTGCCACCACCTCCCCTATCAGGGGGTGCAGAGAAAAGGGTATGTCTGTGATTTTTCAAATGCAGAGCTAGCAGACAGATTTGTTGAGTTGGTGATCACATCCTCTCCCATGGAAGTGTTCCAGAAAGATCTGCTAGATAAGCGCAATACATATAGCATCGAAGAATTACTTAAGGATGGACGTAATTACGAAGTGATCCTTGCAGCCGACAAAGCTTACAGATTCTAAGTACAGCCGCAATTGTTGGTGCTTACTACTACACCTAAACCTAGCAAGACACGTGGAAGATGTGGCCTTCTGCATGCATCAAGAAAATGTCCAGCTTTCCAGCAATTCTGCAAGGGATATGGCAGAAAGGGCCATTGACAGCGGCAGTGCACGAGAGCAAAGACTGATGTAGCTACAAAGAGCTGTACACTAATCCAAATGGACCGTACACAATGTGTACCTTTAAGCAATAAGAATGACTGTCCAATATTACATCAGAAACGTATACATGAGCTGACTGACAAACCCAGAAAATGACGATGATGTGCATATTGAGACAATGAGCAGTGAGCACGTTTCACACCTTCAATCTCGTGGCGAACATAGATCTCGTCGCACCATCTGAAGTGTTCACCATGATTCAAATTATCTGTCCTAAGAAAGTTGGTAATTACTCATTATTGACCAAGATTAACACAGGGGCAAGTGCTAACATACTACCCCTGTGTATTCTAAAAGACATGTATCCACAGGCATGGAAGGCCATGGTGAAACCTACTACTATGCAACTTTTGGCATACAATAGTTCACTAATTCCATGTGCAGGTTCTATCGTCCTGCAGTGCAAGTACAATCAATCCTCCTGTGTGTCACAGATGCTCTACACCGTGGACACTAAAGGTCAGGTAATCGCAGGTCTACCAGCACGCCATGACCTTGCACTAGTGAAAATCCATGGAATTAGTCAGACATCACCAGGCAGATCAACCTGAAACTACTCCTATTAGCTCAGTTCATGACCTAACATCAAAATATCCAGAATGTTTTGACAAATTTGGCAGTTTCAAGGGAGCAGGAGAATGCAAGTCCGTCAACTGACCTGGTACATTTTGCCAACCCAAATGCCAACAGCTACAAGAAGAAACGGCAAAAGATTCTACACGACAGAACCTGTGGAAAATCATGGCCAGAGGATGGCCTGATTCGATACAGCATGTCCACGAACACTTGAGACCATTTTGGCCTTATCGGGAGGGGCTAGGCATCTCCTGGGGAGTCCTTTTTAAAGGCAGACAGGTCATCATATCTGAATCTTTGTGACCTGATATTCTTCAACAACTTCATCATTCCTACATGGGCATAGATTGGATGGGAAGACTCGCAAGAGAGACAGTCTGTTGGCTGGGTATAAACAATGACATTGAAGTTTTCACAAAGAAGTGTGAGGCATGTCAAGAGCATGTGCTAAGTCAACACAAAGAACCATTGATTCCACATGAAGTTTCTACCTATCCTTGGTCCAAAGTCACATCTGACCTCTTTCATCCCATGACATTGAATTCCTCGTCATTGTTGACTACTTTACCATGTACTCCATTATTCAACAATTGCACAATATGTCAAGTACAACTGTCATGCACACTCTAAGTGCTATTTTCAACCTATCTGGTGTGTGTCTAAAGAGATCTTTAAGGATAATGGTCCACAATTTATTGGTAAGCTATTTCAGGGTATGTGTGAGAAGTGGAACATCGATCACGCTATTTCTTTTCCTCATTACCCTAGATCTGATGACCTAGCTGAACGAATGATTCACACAGTGAAATCCTTAATTCTGAAATGTAGACAGACCAAGCAAGACCTACACATTGCAATATTACATCTGAGAATGACCTCTTTAAATGCAACCATTCCATCACTGGCAGAGCTCATGTTTGGCAGACCAGTGCGTACCGATCTACCGACTCTTACCCATTCTACTCTCCCAGAAGCCAGAGAGCTACTTTCAAAACTGCAAGAGATGACCAATGTGCACAATAAAAATACAGATACAGAATTTCCAAGTTTACAGTTGAGACAACAAGTTCGCATTCAGGATCCCACAGAAGGTACACAGCAACCAGCTGAGGTGACAAGGATTTGTTCAGAACCAAGGCCCTATGAAGTCATTACACGAAAAGGCGCTACATAGCCGGTAGATGCCAGTGTTGTAGCTGCACCGGAACAGCTTGGCTAGGGGCACGGCAAGTTCTGGAGAACAAGTTTTTAGTACTATTGCTGGAATATTGTCAGGGTCCGTAGCCTTTCCACTATCCAGTGCCTTCAGCCATTTCTTGACATCATGTGGAGTGAATCAAATTGGCTGAAGACTGGCATCTGTGATGTTGGTGACCTCCAGAGGAGGCTGAGATGGATCATCCACTCGGCACTTCTGGCTGAAGATTGAAGCAAATGCTTCAGCCTTATCTTTTGCATTGATGTGCTGGGCTCCTCCATCATTCAGGATGGGGATATTTGTGGAGAATCCTCCTCCAGTGAATTGTTTATTTGTCCACCAGCATTCACGACTGGATGTGGCAGGACTGCAGACCTTAGATTTGGTCCGTTAGCTATGGGATTGCTTAACTCTATCACTTGCTGCTTATGCTGTCTGGCACGCAAGTAGTCCTGTGTTATAGCTTCACCAGGTTGACACCTCATTTTTAGGTATGCCTAGTGCTGCTCCTGGCATGCCCTCCTGCACTTTTCATTGAACCCAAGTTGATCCCTTGGCTTGATGGTAATGGTAGAGTAGGGGATATGCCAGGCCATGAGGTTATGGATTGTCTTTGAGTACAATTCTGCTGCTGCTGATGGCCCACAGCGTCTCATGGATGCTCACTCTTGAGTTGCTAATCTGTTCGAAATCTTTCCCATTTAGCATGATGATAGGACCACACAACACGATGGAGGGTATCCTGAATGTGAAGGCGGAACTTCGTCTCCACAGCAACTGTGCGGTAGTCTCACTCCTACCAATACTGTCATGGACAGATGCATTTGCGGCAGGCAGGTTGGTGAGGATGAGATTGAATATGCTTTTCCCTCTTGTTGGTTCCCTCTCCACCTGCCGCAGACCCAGTCTAGCAGCTATGCCCTATAGGACTCAGCCAGCTCAGTTCAGTAGTGGTGCTACCGAGCCATTCTTGGAGAAAAATGCGGGTCCTGTCTCTGATGGCCTGAGTTCTGCCTGCCTGCAAAAGCTCTCCCGAGGTGACCAATTAAAAGACGGCCTCCAGAAGCACCATCCAATTAAGGGTGGGTAGGTGGATTCCTGAGGCTGCAGTTCCACAGGGAGAGCTGGGCACTGCCCAAGCAGCAATGAGAGTGCCTGAGTGCTTCAACATGGAGACGTGAAACGGATTTTAAAATGATGATGGCCTTAGCTGTTAGGCTCTTTGGAGTGGAAGGGGAACCCCTACAGTTGATTCATTGGGGCATGGTGCCTCCAGCTCCAATGGTCAACCAGCTAGCTGCTGGGAGTGGGGGGTGCTGCCTCCACTGAGTTGCCAGGCTTGGTGCTCAGGGGGAGGACGCTTTGCCACCGGACGATGCCAGCGGAGCCCTCCCCATTGGTTATTATTGGCTACCTGCTGCTGCCGTGTGGTAGCCACTAGGGTTGTTCATCCACCTCCGGCAGGATTGATCAGAAGCAGGAATATGTCAGCCTGCCTACTCAGCATTGACGCGTAGGTCCTGCCTGACCTCCTGGTCCTGTCTCCAAACCTGCCTCCACGGATCCCATAAGATTTCGTCCAATGTTTCTTAGTGGGGGCAGTATCCATCCAGCACCTAAAGCGTGTAGATATCATTCTAGCTCAGATGCTCTGACGTTAGAAATGAAGTATCACATGCATGTGTTAGGCTTATTTTCTTCAGGGAAATGGACATTACTGGGACAATGAAAAGCAAGCTTTATTGCCCATATAACAACCATCGCGCTTGATTAATCTGCAATTAATCTCTGACCTTGAAGTGCTCAACCTTGCATTGTGGATGGAAATTTACTTTGCATCTAACCTTCACTCTTCAACCTTGAGAATGTTTAATAGGCAGTGCAAGGCAGCTTTACTCTGTGTCTAATCTTTACAACTCTGAGAACGTAGATGAATCAGTGTACAGAGAGATTTAGCCTCCGTCTAAACTTTGCAACCATGCTAGGGAAGGATCTGCAGAGGCAGCATTGCTCTTTCTCTAATCTTTATTCTTGTCACCAACACTTCAAAAGGTGTTTCCCCATGAGCAATGTATTTGTGCGTGTGTGTGCTTTCTTATCTGTGGAGTGAGAAATTCAATTGCTACAAAAACCTTTTTACTTAAAAAGAAAAGGTTAGCTTATTTCATTCCGTTGCTCTAGAAGTTACCTCAGAAAAAATAAAGTTACTAACACATACACACACAAAGTTTAATTATAAATGAAGATAAAGCTATTCTTATAAAAATTAAATCAGTTTAGTCCATAGTCAGTGTAGGCCTGATATTTTTGAAGTCGAGATATTGTGCTCTCTGAAGTGAAGGCTTTGGAGTTGTAGGATTGAGTGGCAATCTGAAATGTATTATACCTTTAAGAAGAATGTTATAATGGAAGATCACATGATCTTAGTATCCTATCCAATAGCAGAGTAGTGTGGGCTACCTCTGTAGTTAGCCATCTGTAGTCAGTCATTAGTAGTGAAGAGAGCGTAGGGATAGAGTTTGAAGTGGTCCTGGTCTGGAGTGCACTGCCTGGAAGTGTGGTGGAGGCAGGTTCATTCGAGGCATTCAAGAGGGCATTGGATGATTATTTGAATAGAAATAAAGTGCAGGGGTATGGGGAAAAGGCAGGGCAATGGCACTAGGTCATAATGTTCATTTGGAGAGCCAGTGCAGACACAATGGGCCAAATGGCTTCTTTCTGTGCCGTTGGGATTCTGTGATTCTGAGAAGTGTTAGCACATGTTTAGTTGCTACTGAGCACCTTTGTAAATAAACACAGAGTTTCTACCTATGAAATGTCTGCTACTCAACTCTATCATTAGTACCAAATTGGCCACCCCTTACAACAAGCGTGCGGATAGGACCCAACTAGGATTCAACGGATTGTCTCTGCAGTTGTGCTGACTTCCACTGTTGAATTGCCGGAGGTTGCTTTAACAGGTGCGCTGAGTAGGTGGAATCAGGGTTTACAGGGAGGAGAGAAGGTTCCTTTCTTTGGTGCTTCGGGCGCGGCACTTAAGCTGCCTAGTTACTTCACAGTGGACTGGCAGCTGTTTGTAGATGCCTTTCTCTGTCTCCCCTGGGTTGAAGCTTCTTCAAGATGCTTCCCTGCAGATCTGCCCCTTCCTGACCTTTTCAACGCTTTTTGCAGATAAGCAAAGATGGCCACTGTTATCACGTGACCTGTACAAGATGCCAAGTTACCTCCCAAATAAGGTATGTGGCAATTCCATTCCAGCTATCCAAAGTCTCCGTACCCGCCTATGGTGATCAAAAAGGTCAAGGTTGTTCACACCTTACAGTGACTTATCAATTAATGTCTTTGGGCGGAATTGTCCCAGATTTGCACTAAGTGCGGTACCATGTGGGAAAAAGGATGTTTTACCCATCAGCCACAATGGCAGGTTTTCACGCTCTATCGTCCGCTTCCCACCTCATTAATTATGCAGCCACAAGAAACGTGCCATCTTGCTGCTGGGTGACAATCGCCTGCCACACCATTACCTCATCATTTCCTCTCTCCAGGTGCCACATCTAAACTGCAGCTGCACACACAGTTCTCAATGCCTGCAGCCCAGGACTGCTCCAGTGAAGACTTAGCCCTGAAAGCCAAGAAGAGTTCAGTGACCCATCACTGGAATGCCTTTTGGAGGCCCACCATGATGTCCTCCACTCTCGCTCTGGCCTCAGGAGGTCCATCAGTCTCACCACTCCGGCTTGGGAGGTGGTGGCAGTGGTGGTCAGTGCCAATGCTGCACAGAAGAGGTTTTCTATCCAATGCAGATAGAGGATGAATGATCTCATCCATGCCACCAGGGCAAAGCAACCATCTCATCACTCTAAACACACACTCAAAAGGCCATCGCATATTCACTGGCATCTCACTCACTGCCAGCTCAAGGGACATCACCGCTCACTCTCTCACACACACCGTCACATCACCAACTGGCCTCATCACCTCTGGAGACTGCCTCCTCAGCCCTCACCATCTTGAGGCCACTTGCACAGATCAGCATGTGCCCCACTTCCCCAGTACAGCCCTCGCCCTACAGCCTCTTCTCTTTCCCCCTTTCTCCCCTTTCCCCAAGCAAGCTCTAGCCCTGCAGCCATTGAAAAGCCACCCCCGACTTATGGCTGATCTGGTCGTAGACCCCTGCCCATGAGCCCCCCTAAATGTGATGTGGCGCTGTCTGCGAAGCCTGGCGCGAGTGCTGCCCGAAGCAATGTAGGCAAATGAACCTCGAAATCCCGAGTGAAGCACAGCTCGCCAGGTGCACATCACTTATGTACACTTGTGAAACACATTGGCGTGCAATCCCGCTGGCATTGCCCAGAAGGTCCAGCGTGAGGGGATGTTTGCAGTAGGTAGGGATTATAATTATATGCAGATGTATTAAAATTATGTTCCCAATGTCCGGAGGACAGAAACACGGCCTGCCACTGACAGGTGGAGCGGACAATTACAAACTGGTTTCACGCTGTCGTGAAGCTGACTCTTGGCCTTCTCGCTCATACCCGTCTCGATTCCCAATGCCAACGAGGATGTAAAATTCCAGCCTTTGTGTTTGGAGGAAAAGCCATCAAGTCAATGAGTTCCTGTTTACTCTTTTGGGGCACTCGTTGAATTTTAAGTATATATGTGTGAGGAATGCATCCTTGTCTCCTTGGGAGGTTAGAGAAAGATGATTGAAATCCAAAATTCTGTCTGGTAGCCTGGAACAATTTTGAGAACAGTCTTTAAACTCAGCCCAAGGTTTTTTAAGATGTGACTTTCAAAACAGCTTTCCTAAAAGTTTGCAATATCATAATTGCGCACCGTAACATTCTACACAACCTGTGATGGGGTATTTAGAGGGAGCTTTAATCCTACAACCAGGGACTGCAGCAAGAAAACTAGAGTGACTAGAGAGTGCTTGATAAGCAAAATGATTGGTGACAGGATGGAACCAGGCATTCGGTTGTGTGAAAGAGTAAGAGGGATTACAATTGCATCTCCCAACAGAGCGAGGTTTCCAAACAAAGACATAAGATCAGTCTTCAGCCTGGGAGAGGGTGAAAAGCTGTCAGGTGACTCATACTGAACCACCATTGCCGCAGAGTGATAGATTGGCACCACCAGAGACTTTGAAGTAAGATGGGAGAAAACTGAATGCAACTGCTTGCAACCAAATTCTGGAATAAATCTTCACTATGTTAAATATTTCCGAGAAGATTATCAGGTGAAATCTCTCCAGTGAAGAAGTAAGAAAAACAAGGATGGTCTAAGTCACGTGAGATTCATGAATATAAAACTCCTGGATCGTAATAGAGTTGTGCTTTGACTGAAGATATCGGTATCAAGTTCTCTTAAATCACTTACTGTATTTTTCAGATTCTCATTTTGGTATTCTTTCTTTGATCCACTCACAGTGCTCAGAGTTTCAATGAGTGTCAGAACCATCCATTTTGTGAGTCAACAATATGGATAGAAGGACAGAAGCAGATAGGCGGTAATGCAGTGTATTTAAATGTTTTATTTGTGTTTGGTCAGTATTTCACAACTGATAGCATCATGAAGATGAATACAAATTTTGCCACTGGCTCAATTTCCACTAACACATCAACGGGTCTCGGGGACTCTGACTGTTGCCATTGTGCCAGAGGGTGATGGGGGCGATGAAGGATTATGGATTCTTACAGAAAGCATTGGTTAAGCCTAGCTACAAAGCTGATCTTAGTTTTGCTCAGCTGGCTTTGCATATTAAACATTATTTTGGAACTCATAATTAACTCTGTTAAAAGTGTCATGGGCATAAGATAATTACAATGAGATCAGCAATTTGGCCTGATTAATTCATTCATCCAGAGGGATGCTACATGTCCCTCCATTAAAAGCATCCATGTGTTCCGTCAATGATTAGAGGGGTTTTCCCTCAATGGCTCTACCTGGGAAACGTATCCACATCTTAACCTTCCTGCATGAAGAAGAATTTCCTGCTTGTAGTTCAAAAACAGACATTTTACTCGTTTCTTCTTCTTCTTCTTCCATTTAATTTATGATGATATTTTGGGTTAACTTTTACTACAGCCCTAACAATCTTATTAACCTTTGCAAGATCACTTATCAAATGCCTCCTTTCCAGGTTGAAAAGCCTAATGGTACAAAACCTGGAAGTGTGGTGCCTGTTTTTGGACACCACGCGAGGCTTTAAAAGTCCAAAATGGCATCCGTGGTACTACACAAGGCACGCCACCATATTGGTGAGGAGGGCATATACAACGAGCGCCCACCTGAAGTATGCAGGATAGGCAGATGGTAACGTTAATCCAGAGTGTCTTGCTAATTTGACACCAGCACTGCTATTTTGGAGCTCAGTTCTCTAGCTGGTACCCTTGCTCAATCACGTACCTCTAAGCACGTTCAGCAACAGGAAGAGCCACCCCATCACCACAATTTAAATGATCATCAGCTACTTGCAAGTTAGTTGCTGATTGATTTCTGATGGCTGTTGTCGCAATTGTGCAAGTGCTTGCTGCATTCAAGAGTTCTTTAAAGTTGCTGATGTCCACAGAAAGTAGAGTGGCTAAAAGGCTTGATCCTGGCTTCAAGGTTTCTACACAGAGCAGTTGCTTCCAGACATAGATGCACTTGTAGGTATTCCCATTAGGCTACAGCATTACTTGGAGAAGGAACAGAAGACACACAGAATAGTGGACACTGCCCCAGTTCCCCATTCCCAAACAGCCCCTCAGCTTACCTTCGCTCCATCACAAGCCATGACAGGATTCACTCAGCCAAAATAAAAGAAAACACAAAATAAACATTCAAAACCAAATTTATAAATCAAAGCATGACAAATTGCACTTGTTCTCAAACATTTTCGTCCACAGACCACTTAAACAGGGCAAAAGATCCTGCGGGCCATCTATCAGTCTTACCCAGTGACCTTCACTTGCCACTGCAAAAAGCTCATCAGAATTAATCAGAATAATGGCACTGCTTTTGATATGTCGTTTCAAGCTGGAGAACTTTAGCCTCACGTTGGGCTCCATGTTCAGCCAGTTCCCCTTCTCTGCTTTTAGCCACACACGTATGGAAAATCATATCATGTAGCTATATGTTGTAATAGTAACATAAAGCTTGCTTATAAAACTGCGTTGTTGTTGCTTGCGCTTATGATGACTCGTGCCGTGCGTGCCGGTCTGGTTGTGTGACATCGTACAAGCAGCAGGGATGAGTGTTCTGACCTGTTCCATCACATGGCCTCAGCTATGGCATTGTACGTCAGTGACTTGCATTTTAGACCAGCCCACAGACCACCTGGGGGACCCTTGCGGACCATCCCTACACTTTGAGAGCTCCTGACATATTGCACGTAAACGTCAACCATCACCCTTGTGCATTCACTTAGTGCCTGTCTTCCATGTACCTTTGCCTATCCTAGTGCTCCTACCCAGTGGCTGCAGCAGGGCTTTTGGAAGGCTGCTGATTTTCAGTTGGGTAGACTGTGGATGGCCTTGGAGGGTGACCTCAAGAAGCTCTGGGCCTAAAGGGCCCAGCTTTGGACTGCACCATCTTGTCAAGGGTGGCAGTAGTTCAGACTGGCTTTCTGACTGGCAGCAGTAAGGAAATTGGCAGACTGGAAGGGGTGGAAACAGAAATGTTTTCTGCCTGAGAGAGGGCACCAGATTTGTGCTACTAGGAGCCATTGCTACTCCCCTGGGCAGTGCCTCAGCAATCCTAGCAACCTGTTAGAGGACACATTGCTGGAATACTGTAGCACCCTGCAAACCCCTTTAGTATCTGCAGCCATGATAGTCCAATCTGAGTTTGCATGACAGGTAGCTGAGCTTTCACTTCAGTATCCAGGCATTGGATGGCTTCTACTTGTGCTGCAATGGAAGCTGAGGCATCAGCCATCAGGCGCTACAGCAAGATTGAGTCTGCAAGAATGCTGAAAGGGCTGCGCACTGCTTCGCTGTTTATAAAGGTGGGCTCCAAACTTTGCACAAACTTGTAAAATGTTGGTGCCAGACTCCTCCATGCTGTGTGACATTGCTTGCAAGCTTTCTGGCAAGCTATCAATGCACAAGCATGTCGTTGTGCATACCCATCGGTGTTTTTATGTAGTCTGCCACAGAAGGGCTCCTCGATGTCCTCTGCAGCAGAACGTATGTATGACATTGTCCACTGGAGAGCTGGCACCTGCGCTTCCCTTGCCCCCTGCTGTGGTTGCAGGCCACTTATGCCCAGTGTCTCACCACATGCAGATCCCATCTCCAAGCTATCCGCTAAATTACACAGAGTGTCAGTATCTGAGCTGCTGGCTATGTGTATGAGATCGAGAGATGGTGCAGCAATGCTAGGTGTGTGAGGGTGAAATGCTGAATGTTCAGTTTGAGTCGTGATTGATAGAGATTGTTTGTAGATGATGGATGGGGCTGTGGTGCATAGAGCACAGTGTGAGGATAGCAATGTAGTTTATTGGATATGGCATTTAATAATGCATTCACTGACCTTGACCAATCAAGTAGGGTCATTGAATACTTTGCGGCACTATATGGAAGTTCTCTGGGCTTGACTCCTGATATTGACCACCCTGGTTGTCTGTTCCAAATGCCTTTTCGCCGTGTGTCTGGAGGGCCTCCTGACCCCCTGCAGATACAGGGCATCTCTCCTCCTTTGCCCCTTCTCCAGGGGTCTCCAATGAAGTGTCCGAAAACCTTGGAGCCCGTGCGGTCCCATGTTGTGTCATATACCAGAAAACCAGTTGGTGAAGGATAGTATCAGAGCCCATCTTTATCCACTTTTATACGCTTTTGTTTACACATTACATTCACCTCCTAACCCAACCAGTAGAGTTTCACTCTGTTCCTATCCATAGCAGCACAAGTGAATCCCCAGTTAATGTTGACTGCCTGCATACAATTTAATGCAATTATTGCACAATTACCATGTGTCATTATTACATATTATTCCACACCACAATGAGCTCCTGCTCCAGCCAAAATGTATTTCCCCTTATAGAGCTGCTGGCAAGTTTTTAGAAGTGCAGGCCAACTTCACGTGGTGCTTAAACTCTCAGAGTTTTGGGCCCCCAGCTGATGAGTGGCTATCACTGGCCGCACACTCCAAACATGTTAATTTGTAGACAGTATGAAGTTGGTGTGTTGTCTGCTTGGAAACAATGTGCCCCAGTTAATCCCACATCGTGATCCCCTGCCTGTTTTTGTGGCCTAACAAATTTATTCTTCCAAGTCTCTCTAGCCTTCACTTAAAAGCCAGACAACTGACACTGGAGATTTGCTTGGCAGCTCATTCATTATACTGGCTCCAGCAATTGAGCATCCTTTGTTTTAGAACCATCATTTTCTGATGCTGCATTCATGACAAGGATCCTTTGGTGCCAGAAGCCCCTACCAGAGAGGTGGGTTCTTGATTTTCCAACTGCGTAGGTTCAGACATCATGTACCACATGGCTGAAATGCTGATGTATGCTCCAGTGAGCGAGGCTCATTGCCAGGAATGGAAAGGTGGCAAGTTCCTATCATGTTCGTTTGGTGTCATACAATGGCGTGGTTCTGGCACTCAGTCAAAGAGAATGATCACTGAGGAAGGGTGGCTACCACACTGAAAGCACCAAAGGACCCTCCAGGAAGTTAATATGTCCCCTACAATAGGCCTCAGCAGCTCCGGGCTAATACAATAATAACAACAAAAGTTTGCAATTATATAGCACCTTTAAAGTAGTAAAGCATCCCAAGATGCTTTGCATGAGCAATATGAGACAAAATTTAACACAAATCCACATAAGGAGATATAAGGATACGTGACTAAAAGCTTGGTCAGATCAGAGGGAGGGAATTGCAAACACTAGAGCCTCAATAGTTGAAGGCACTTCTGCCAATTGTGGGTCAAAGGAAACATGGATCCGCAAGAGGCCACAGCTAGAAGAACATGGAGTCTTTGAGGGGATGTAGGGCTGGAGAAAGTGACAGGGAGATGGAGGGAGAAGGCCAATGGGAGAGCATCTAAAAACAAAGATGAGAATCTTAAAGGTTGCTGGATCAGGAGCCAGTGTAGATCAATGGCCAGTGGGGTGATGGGTGAATTGGACTCAGTACAAGTCAGGATATGGGCAGCAGAGTTTTGGGTGAACTCATGTTTATGGTGGTGCAAGATGGGAGTTCGGCCCGAAAACATCGGAATAATCCAGTCTGGAGGTAACAAATGTATGGATTAAAGAGGGAGAAAGAATATCAGCCATGGTTCCTGCTCCAGGTCCATCCATTAACTCCTGCTGAAAGGGCATTTGTGGAAGTCAGGTGAGAGGAAGATTGGGCTCATAAGAACATAAGAAATAGGATCAAGAGTAGCCCATTCAGACCCTAGAGCCTGCTCTACCACTTAATATCATGATTGACCTGATTATGGCCTTAGCTCCTCTTTCCTGCTCCCCCCCATAACCCTTGACTCCATTGTCAATCAAAGATTTGTCTAACTCAGCCTTGAATTCAGTGATGGTAATGCCATTATACATTATGGGGGTTGGTGGCTGGGGTGAGAGGGTTAGGATGGGGTGGGGGTGTTAGAAGGGTCACTTTTAAGGTTTAGTACCACAAAATTCTATTTGGAATTTAAACCAGAATATACATAGCTGTCTAAATTTTCATTTTCCCCTAAAGCAGGCACAATTCTGATGACATACTGTGTTGGTGTGCCAGAGGCTTGCGAATCTTGGGCTTCATCAAAATAAATATAGAAAAATAAAAACCAGGAGTGATGCAAAAGAGGGTGTTGACTCACTATCGCCTATTTTATTGCTCTTACAAAGTGAAATCCCTATTTGTCATTTTGAGATTTCTTAAAGAAAGGTTTTACGAATCTCCACTCCATCCGAGGTTCACCCCAGAGAGCCTGTAAATTCATAGTGTATAATACAATATGTATGATAGTTTCTAGGGGAAACAACCCTTGAGTTAAGGCCACACTGAATTTAAGTACCATGTATCATTCTTCTCAGAAAAATTCAGAGCAACAATTCAATCGGCATTTGTCCTGAGCTACTGGTAGACATCTGATTGAAAAATTCTGGGGTGGTTGTCGTTATAACGTTATTGGAAATTATTTTTAAATTGGAATTGTAGTGGGCTCTGCGTCTTTTTGTTTGGCTGTGTGGTGTCTTAATTGGATTAAAGACAGCTAGTCTGGGTGCTTTGATGTATAATAGTTTGAGATGTTAATTGGATAAACAGTAAGGAGGATAGAAGGTAAAGTGTAAATTTGCAATTGTTGAATAAAGCATTCAGGAGTGGGAGTAAAATCTTGCACCTAGCTGGGAGTCACCAAGCAATGTGTTTATATTACTATTAAAATTAGTGGGATGAAAATGTTATTGTTAAAAGATGTGACATTAAAAGCCTAGGATAGCATGGAAAATTTACATTCAAAGGAAAAGCTAAATATAAACTGTAAGGAGCTTGTGTATGTAAGGTAGAGGCTTTTGAGATCTAACTAGCCAGTGAGCCTGTGTCTGCAAAAGAACCAAATTGAAAGGAACCTCATTTTGAATTTGTAAGGCCCAATGTGCTTTGCCTGTGTGTGTCTGTTTAAAGTCCATGGGTTACTGTTGCCTTGGTGGAGATTTACTTGGGAGTGACTAACTTGGGGATTTGTTTAAAAGTTATTATGGTAGTAATTTGTAAGTATGTGTATGTGGTTAATTTGTTGGTTAAATTAATAAATGTTTACTTTAGTTTTAAATAAAAAATCTCTTGCAGCTCGGTGGCCTTATTCCTGAATTCAGAGCTGCATCTCAGACATACCAATTGAAAATATAGGTTATGACAGTTATTCAAGTTTCCCTCTGGGATTTAAACAACTCAGCCTTTAGCAACTTCTGTGTCATAACAATTGGAGGCTCTTGACAGGGTAATATTTGTAATTCAAAAACAAAAGTACCTGTAAAAACTCAGCAGGTCTGGCAGCATCTGCGGACAGGAGCACAGTTAACGTTTCGAGTCTGAATGACCCTTCAACAGAACTAAGTAAAAATAGGAGAGAAGTGAAATATAATCTAGTTTAAGGGGGGGGGGTGGGACAAGAAGAGCTGGATAGAGGGCCAGTGATAACAAGGCAAAAGAGAGATACGAAAATCCTGATGGAGAGAAGAGCAATACTTCTTCAAGGTAGGCATTCCTTGAAGAGAAGTGGCAGTCAATTAAACACTAAGATAAAAGCAAAAAACTGCGGATGCTGGAAATCCAAAACAAAACAAAATTATCTTAATATTTGTAATTCCTTGGTTTGTTTGGAATTGGTGAATCTTAAGGTTGCAAGTATGAGAAGCACTTTGCATTCAGGAATTAGTGAGGTTTTTTGTAAGTGGTGAGACTGCAATATGACTTTGGCAATTGCTAAGACTTGTCTGGGAGTAGAAGATATAACTCTGATTGGGTGACAAAAATCATCCAAGAGTTGGCAGATAAGTTAAAATTAGGGTTATCTGTAGAGGTGAAGAAAGCAGATATAATTACAGGTGTAGCACAACATCTACAGTTGGAAGTGACATCTGTCACTAGTGAGTTACAGCTGGAGGTAGTGAGACTTCAGTTACAAATGAAGATCCTGGAATTTGAACAAGCAAAGGAAATGAAAAAAATTGAATTAGAAGCAAAGAGAAAAAGAAAGGGCATTTCAAAGGGAGCAAGCAGAAAGGCAGGAAAAAGAAAAGAAGCTGGAACTAGAATTTCAGGCCAGAGAGAAGTATAAAGGAGGAGGCAAGAGAAAGAGAGAAAGAAAGAGAAAGCATACCAGCTTAAAAGGTTGGAAGCTAAAAAAGAGATTTCAGATTCTGAGGAGAGTTCTGATGATGAAAAAACCTTCAACCTAAAACCCAGCGGGGACATGTTTAGATTTGTACAAACTATTCCAATGTTTGAGGAAAAAGATATTGAACCTTTCTTTATTTCATTTGAGAAGATAGCTAAACAGATGAAATGGCCACATGAGTACTGGACATTGTTGTTACAGTCCAGGTTGGTGGGTAGAGCGTATGAGGTATATGCTTCACTATCTGAACAGGTATCGGTGAATTATGATGTGGTGAAAAAGGCTATTTTGAGTCCATATGAGTTGGTTCCTGATTTATACGGGCAGAATTTTAGGGATATGAGAAAACAGCCTGGGCAAACTTATATTGAGTTTGGGAGAGTAAAACAAAGTAATTCTGACCGGTGGATACATGTGTTAAAAATAGAGACAACATGTGCAGGAAGTAATTCTTTTGGAAAAATTTAAAGATTCAATTCCTTCGGTAGTGAGAACTCATGTGGAGGTGCAGAGGGCTCAAATGGTAAGACAAGCAGCAGAGATAGCTGATGATTATGAGTTAGGTGTTAGAGCTAAACCTTTTTTCCGTCACCATGTTAAATCCGAAAAGGATAGAAAGTGGGAAGGTGAAAAGAAGGTGGGTAGTCAGGGAAGAGAAGGAGTAGCTGGAAACTCGCAGGAAGTGTTTTCTCAGAATAAAAAGGAAAGTGCTGAGTGACATTCAAAACTTGAGGTATTTTCATTGTAATAAAATGGGGCATACGAAGTTTTTCTGTTGGAAATTACTGGGAAAATCTGTTGGAATTATTCGGGTGCAGAAAAGCTCTGGAAATAAAAGTACTGTGAGTTCTGAGGCTCGGGCATGGGAAAAAACAATGGTTTGTGTACAGGTAAAGCAGGAAAAATCAGGGATAGGTAAAGAAGTGGGAATTTGTTCACAATTTACCAAAGAGAATTCTGAGGGGCAAGTTGCAGAAATATTTAAAGACTTTGTGTGCGAAGGGAAAGTCTTTCCATATGTACAGGGTGGAGTAGGTAAAGAAGTTAAAATTTTAAGAGACACAGGGGCTAGTCAATCCTTAATGTTGTGGGATAGTGACATTTGTTATTCAAACGGAGTATTACAGGAGCAGTTGATAATAAGTGGGGTTCATGGAGCTGCTAAACCTATCTCCTTATGGAAGATAAATTTAAAGAGTAAATGGCAAACAGGTGAAATTATTGTTGGAGTAGTGGGAAAATTGCCGATTGCAGAGGTTCAATTTATTTTGGATAATGATATAACTGGGTCACAGATTTGGGTGATGCCTACGATTGTTGAGCAGCCTGTAGAAGTATTTTCAACAGAGATGTTACAGAAGGAGCATCCTGGATTGTTTCCAGATTGTGTGGTAACAAGATCACAGGCTCATAGATTGAAACAAGAAAATCAAGGTGTCAATATCTAATTAGCTGACACTGTGTTTGATAACATTGTTCAGGAAGAAAGACCACAGAACAATTCAATTGAAATGTTTACCTCAAGGAGGTTAGTGGAGTTACAGAAAAATGACTTGCAATTAAAACAGTTATATCAGGCAGCTTACTCAGAAACAGAAGCAAAATGCATTACAATATGTTATTACCTTAGCGGTGATATTTTAATGAGAAAATGGAGGCCGTATCATGTCTTAGCAAATGAAAGCTAGAGGGGGGTGCATCAGATTGTTATCCCAGTTAGGTATAGAAATGAGATTCTGAGAATTGCTCTTGAAATTCAAAAGGGGGGACATTTAGGAATTAGGAAAACGCAGGGCAAGATACAGAGGGTTTTGTTTTTGGCCAGGGTTGCATAGGGATGTCGTCAAATTCTGTAGAACATGTCATACATGTCAGGTAATGGGGAAATCACAAGCAGTGATTAATTTGGCACCTTTAATCTCAATACCAGCATTAGAAGAACCTTTTCTTGGGTCAAAGTTGATTATGTAGGACCCCTCCCTAATACTAAAAGTGGAAATCAGTACTTACTGACAATAATGGATGTGAACACCAGGTTTCCTGTAGTGAAACTTTTAAGAAATATTACAACCAAGAAAATTGTGGAGGAGTTAACTAAATTTTTTACAACAAATGGTTTACTTAAGGAAATACAATCAAATCAGGAGTCAAATTTCATGTTACAGCTGTTTAAGGAAGTAATGAACAGTTTGGGGATATAACATTTTAAGTCAACAGCTTACCACCTGGAGTCATAAGGAGTTTTGGAAAGATGGTATCAAACTTTAAAAACTATGATAAGAGCATACTGTCAGGATTATCCACAGGATTGGGATGTACAGGATTTCCATTTTTGTTATTTGCTGTTAGAGATGCTCCTAATGCGTCAACTGGTTTTAGCCCTTTTGAACTAGTTTATGGTCATGAGGTAAGGGGACCACTGAAATTGATTTTTGAGAAATTGGTGGGTCAAAATTCAGAAACTATTCTCTTGGGTTACATATCAAATTTCAGGGAAAGATTGAACAGAGCATGTGAGTTGGCTAGGGAACATTTTAAATATGTTACAGTAAGTGATAAAAATGAAGGCAGATAAGAAACATAAAACTCACAGTTTTGTTTCTGGAGAGAAAGTGTTAGTATTGTTACCAGTACGAGGTGATTCATTAAATGCAAGGTTTAGTGGGCCTTACAAGGTTGAAAAGAAATTGAGTGAAGTAAATTATTTAATAAACACTCCAGATTGAAGAAAGAAGCAGAGAGCGTGTCATGTAAATATGCTTGAATAGTACTTTGACAGGGAAGAGGAACAAAAAGAGGTGTTAGTGATGGTGGATGATGAGAAAGAGGTAGAAGTGCAGGACTCTGATTTTCCTCTAATCAAATTGGATAATGAGGGGGTGCTTAAAAATTTAAATGAAATATTGAATTATCTTCCAAACAAGTGTCAAAGTGATTTGGAAAAGCTATTGCAGTCACACTAACCTATTTGTGGGAATAAGTTGGGGAAGACAGATTTAGCTACTCATGATGTGTCTGTACAAGTTTCATCTTCAATAAGGTAACACCCTTATACATTAAACCGAGAAAAGTTATCAAAAGTACAAAAAGAAATTGACTTCATACTTCAAAATGATATCATTGAGTCTAGTTGCAGTAACTGGATTTCGCCTGTTGTGCTGGTATCGAAACAGCAAAGACTGTGGGCGGAATTTTCCCAGATTTGCACTAAGTGTGGTAGCGGGCGGGTAAAACAACATTTTACCTGCTGGCCACAATGGCGGGTTTTCATGCCATTTCATCCCAAACCCACCTCATTATTTATGCATTCCTGGGAAGCACACCATTTCCATGGCGGGTGGGCGCTCATTCGCTCTCCCGCCATCATCCTGCCATTGCATCATGCAGCCGTCATGTTTATAAGGCAGCCGCCAGCACAACGCTCATCACTACTAGCTCATCACCACTGCCTGAGAGACATGGCCAGCAAAGGAAAAAAGACCATAGCCCCCTGGTTTAATAATGGGTCCCTCGAGCGACTGCTGGGTGCCATGGAGGCCCGCGGGATGTCCTGTACCCCTGCTCCGGCTGCAGGATGAGCAGCAATGTGACCAATCCAGCTTGGGAGGTGATGGCAGCAATGGTCAGCGCCAATGCCTTTGAGAAGAGGACAGCCACCCAGTGCCACAAAAGGATGAATGAACTCTTCCCTTCAACCAGGGTAAGTCACTCTTTTCATCACTCTCAACTCACACACTCATAAACCTAGCACAAATCCACAGGGCCCTCACTCACTGCCAGTTCAAGGGACATTGCCTTTCACTCTCTCACATACACCTTCATTGTCCTCAGCCCATCCATGGGACCACTCACTGCCCGCACAGGCCAGGCACATTTATCACCTGGCCCGGCAAGCATCCTGCTTACACTTTCTCCATCCCTATCCATGCAGGACAAGCTGGCACACAACAAGAGAGAGAAGTCACAGACTGGTGACGGAATGCCCGAAATCAGCCTTTGAAAACAGCCATCCAGCTGGTCATCGGGAATCTTGACCGTTCCTGTACTGACGGTGAGGTCAGCGCTGCTCTACCAAGTGAGGATCCAGCAGTGCAACATCCATCAGACAACTATGCCATCAGTGATGTATCCTATTTCACAGGCCACTGCCATGCACTAATTATCTCTCCTTGCTTTTGCAGGCACCTCTGCCAAACAGCCGACAGAGTTCATGACCCAGGGCCTCCAATCAAGCCCTGAAGAAACCTCCAAAGGGGAATCCGAATGCACCCTCCCTGAAGTCCCATCACAGCGCTCACCCACACTCTCCACCAGCTCAGAGACTCACACCTCGGTGGGACCCAGCTTTAGAATTGACATGGGATCACAATCTGGTGAGCATATCACACTGTCTGATCTACAGCAGGCAGCGGCAGGGACTTCCAGGTCCCCGGCATTCAGAGGATTGCTGGAGGCTAGAAATTTGCTGAGTCCAATTCAGATGATGAGCCTCTGGACTCGGTCATGTCGCAGTAGCTGGAGCTGCAAAGGCAAGCTCGGGAAAATCAGGGAGGGATGTCCGCTGCACTCCTCAGATTGCAAGGCACAACGGAGAAGTCTGTCTGCCTTCAGGCTGAGGTGAGATGGCATATCAATGCTGGCATGTCAATGCACTGAGGTCAACATTGGTAGGATGGCGGCTGCCATGGTGACATTCGTCCAGGATGTCACTCCAGCATTACTGCGTGGGTTCAACTTCATCGCTGACACCATAGTTGGCCTACAACAGTGTGTACACGAGAGGGGTGTCGGGCAGCGAGGTCACAGTCCAGCTACCCCTTCCCCTCAAGAAGTCAGCCCGGGGCCTGTGGGCACCCAGAGGGAGGAGGATCAGCAGGTGCACATGGGCCATCCACCCAGGTGGATCCAGAAGTGACCGTCCCATCCGAACCCCCTCTTCCTGTGACCTCAGCAACTCCAGCTTCACAGGCCAAGGAGGGTGCCACTGCCACACAGCAGGACCCTGAAAGCAGGCTGGGGCCCTCCAAGTCTTGACCCTCCGGAAGAGACCTGCCAAAGTCATCACAGTCAGGGCGTCACAGTCAGCAAGCTGCCTCCACCTCTGCTGTGGATGTCCGGGGAGCACCAAGACGTTGTGGCAGGGTTAGGACAGTTAAGGAGAATTAGTTGCACAGCCCGGTCATGGATGTTATCCACTTGTACATAATGTTCACTATTGTCAATAAACTCTCAAGAATGTCTCCCTGCCTATGGCTCCTTGTTCTGATGAGCAGTGTTCTTGTCACTCAGATGTGAAACCTTTCTGCACAAGATAAAGGCAGGTGTCTCAGTCCAGGGCCTCTTCCCTGTGCTCTGTGAAGCCTTCAGACCAAAGTGATGGTCCAGCCTCACACTCCCTGGACACATTACTGATGCCTGCACCTTGCCAGTGCTAGTCATTGCTGCCAGAATGTAGTGGGCAGGTATCACAGAGTTCTCTCATTCTCTCGATGTGCTCTCAGCACCTTTGAGGTGGGGCTGGCCCCCATCTCTTCAGCATCTGTGGCCAGTGATGCTGTGCTCCAGCTCCTGAAAGGCTCAGGTGCTGAAGGTGGACAAAGTATCAGATGCTTCTAAAGTTTCTTGGCTGTATCTCTATGACGTAACTGGTAAAGTAACGTAAGCGAGCTGCCCTCAGCCAGACAGTAGTTAGACATTCTCAGAGGCTATATGAAGATCTATGGAGTGTCCTCTCTGCATGTCATCATCATCCTCCTGCAATTGAGTGACTATTAGGGCCTCCATTGCATCTCCATGACAGAAGCATTCTCACAGAGGGTACAGGTGCTGCCATAAGCCAGACTGGAGTCAAATGTTCACAACTGCAATGTGAAGATCTATGGGGACACCTCACTGCATGTCGTCATCATCCTCCACAAATCTAGCAGCTATGAGGGCCTCCTGAGCATGCTTGCCTTGTCTAGCCAGTGCAATGTCATCAACCCTGTCATCGTCGTCTCACCTCCTCACCCTCATCCCCGTCAACATCCTCCTCATCGGAGGAGACGTGTAGCTCCTCCACCTCCTCAGCCAGCTTGTCTCCCTGCTGCAGCGCCAGGTTGTAAAGGGCACAGCAGACGACGATGACGTGTGACACCCTCTGCGGTCTGTATGCAGGGCTCCACCAGACCGGTCCAGGCACTGAAACCGTATCTTCAGCATCCCGATGGTCTGCTCCACCAAGTTACGAGATGCTGCATGAGCCTCAATATACCATCACTCTGCTACAGTCTGAGGCCAGCGCACCGGTGTCATCAGCCACGGCCTCTGTGGGTAGCCCTTGACCCCGAAGAGCCATTCCTGCAGCTTCTGTGAACCCTGGAAGACTCCAGGGATCTGTGACCGACTGAGAATGTAGGCACCGTGCACAGTCCCTGTAAACCCTGCGCACACCTGCAGGATGTGTTTCTGGTGGTCGCACACCAGCTGCACATTCCGTGAGTGGAATCCCTTGCGGTTGATGAAGTCCACTGAGTGTAGCGATGGAGACCTGAGCACCACATGGGTGCAGTTGATCATACCCTGCACCTGTGGGAATCCCGAGATTCGGGAAAATCCAATGGCCCTTGCATCCTGGCTGTCCGAGTCTCGGGCGAAATACACAAAATTGTGTGGCCTTGAGAAGGTGGCATCCGTGACCTCATGGATGAATTTGTGGGTGGCGGATTGTGAGATCCCACAGAGGTCACCTGTGGAGCCCTGAAAGGAGCCATTGGCATAGAAATTGAGCGCAGCGGTCACTTTCACAGCCACTGGCAGTGGATGCCCTCCATGTCTCCTTGGTGCCAAGTCCTGCAGTAAGTGGCAAATGTGAGCGACCAGTTCCCTAGACATGCACAATCGTTGTTGACACTGGCTCTTGGTCATCTGCAGGAATGGCATCATCTATAGACCCCTGGTGCCGCTAGGCACCGACTAGCCACAACTCGCTGTCGCTCCTGGGCAGCGTGTGTGGGAACCCAAGCAGCCCTTTCTTCCTGAGCTTGCTGGTCTTGCCTTTCCATGGCCAGGAGCCTCAGTCACTCTCTCCTCAATCTTCTCTGCTCTCTGTAGGCCATCAGGCATACAGCTAGGTCACCAGTCTCCATGCTCCTGTTGTTGTTTTCCTGTGGCATGTAAGAGAGAGAGACGTGGTTAGCATGGGTGAACTTAGCACCTTTCCTGGCCCTGTGTGACTGTCCCTTAATGCTTCCCGGAGAGTGCTGGTCACCCCTTGGATGGCCACACACAGATGAGTGCGCTGCGTGGCTGCCCTGTCAACCTGCGACATGGGGGAGACAGCTCCTAACCGGGATGCTGAGATTGCAAGGGGCTGTGAGCGCTGCCAGCAGTGACTGCTACATGGCCAGTGTTGGTGAGGAGATTATACAACGTGTGCAGTCCAACTGCTCCATGGTCCAGTAAAGTGGTCACGGACTTGCAGACTGTGCCGAGAGGAGTGGGGAAGGGGATACGGGGCAGGGGGGTTAATGCCTGGAGCGATGGTCCTTTGATCCCTCCGCGTTACCTGCTTGGGCAAGCAGGCTAGGAGCCCAACCCCAATCACATTACTGTGGCTCTGCCTGAACTGTCTCAGCTGCAGAGGAATGGTCAGTTTATACAGGTGTCCCTACTGTGTGGCCACTTCCCTCACCTACCCTGCCCCTCACCTCTATTTCCTGTGCACAGGATCCAATGTCAGGGCAGCAGTTGCCCCCACCCACTGACAACAGCTACAGTCACCTCCGTGGCAGGGCAGCAGTTGACCCCAGACACCACCCGTCCCCGAAAACAGTCTCCTCCGTGGCAGGCTGGCACTTCACCCAGGCTGCCCGGTGCCCCTGAAGCCTGCAAAGCAACAGGCGACCCTGGTGAGCTGTGGAAAATGCTGCTGTTCACTCCCCTCAGTTCCACCAAAGTGCAGGCCGCCAAGTGCACGTCGCCTGTGCGCTGTAGTGAAACACGTCGACGTGCTTTTCCACCAACGTGGGCGGACATTCCACTGGGGTCCAAGAGCCTGGTGGGAAGGCCTTATAATGAAATGTTTTTGTATCGCAATGAGCTCCCCGACGACTGTTGGCGGGGAACGCGGCCCGCCGTTGTGAAACCAGTCACGCGGTATTCCCCAGCGCGTGCCACCTATCGCACCCGCTGCCAGCAGACACGGAAACTTCCACCCTGTGTGTGGACTATCGAAGGGTGAATGCGGTGACAAAAGCAGATTCCTATCCTACACCATGGTTGGAACATTGCATTGGGAAAGTGGGACAATAGAAATTTATCACAAAGGTTGACTTGCTAAAAGGATATTGGCAGTACCGTTGTTGGAAAGAGGAAAGGAGATATCGGCTTTTGTGACGCCAATTGGACTTTATCAGTTTCAAGTCATGCCATTTGGTATGAAGAATGCACCTGCAACATTTCAAAAACTGACAAACAAAGTAATTGCAGGTATAAGCAATTCTGCTGTTTATATTGATGATCTGATAGTTTCCAGTCAGATGTGGGAGCAGCATTTACAGCATCTGGAAAAACTATTTTCTTGATTACAAGAAGCTAATTTGGTGATGAACTCGACTAAAAGTGAATTTGCAAAAGCGCAATTTATCTATCTAGGCACTACCATTGGATATAGTAAGGTGGCTCCATGAGATGTGAAAGTCAAGGCTATCGTGGATTTCCCAGTGTCTACAACAAAATGAGAAGTTTTGAGATTTCTGGGAATGAGTGGGCTTTCAGAATCAGAGAGTCACAAAGTACAGAAGAGGCCCTTTGGCCCATCGAGTCTGCACCGACACATGAGAGACACCTGACATACCATTTACCAGCACTTGGCCCATAGCCTTGAATGCCAAGTGCTCATCCAGGTACTTTTTAAAGGATGTGAGGCAACCCACCTCCACCACCCTCCCAGGCAGCACATTCCAGACCGTCACCACCCTCTGGGTAAAAAGGTTTTCCTCACATCCCCCCTAAACCTCCTGCCCCTCACCTTGAACTTAAGTCCCCTTGTGACTGACCCTTCAACTAAGGGGAATAGCTGCTCCCTATCCATACTGTCCATGCCCCTCATAATCTTGTACACCTTGATCAGCTCACCCCTCAGTCTTCTCTGCTCCAACAAAAACAACCCAAGTCTATCCAACCTCTCTTCATAACTTAAATGTTTCATCCCAGACAACATCCTGGTGAATCTCCTCTGCACCCACTCCAGTGCAATCACATCCTTCCTATAATGTGGCGACCAGAACTGCACACAGTACTCCAGCTGTGGCCTCACCAAGGTTCTATACAACTCCAACATGACCTCCCTACTTTTGTAATCTATGCCTCGATTGATAAAGGCAAGTGTCCCATATGCCTTTTTCACCACCCAACTAACATGCCCCTCCACCCTCAGAGATCTATGGACACACACACCAAGGTCACTTTGTTCCTCAGAACTTCCTAGTGTCATGTCGTTCATTGAATACTTCCTTGTCAAATTACTCCTTCCAAAGTGTATCACCTCACACTTTACAGGGTTAAATTCCATCTGCCACTTATCTGCCCATTTGACCATCCCGCCTATATCTTCCTGTAGCCCAAGACACTCAACCTCACTATTAACCACCCGGCCAATCTTTGTGTCACCCGTAAACTTACTAATCTTACCCCCCACATAGTCATCTATGTTGTTTATATAAATGATGAATAATAGGGGACCCAGCACAGATCCCTGTGGTACACCACTGGACACTGGCTTCCCGTCACTAAAGCATCCTTCTGTCATCACCCTCTGTCTCCTACAACTAAGCCAATTTTGAACCCACCTTATCAAATTACCCTGTACCCCATGTGCATTTGCCTTCTTTATAAGTCTCCCATGTGGGACCTTGTCATAGGCTTTGCTGAAATCCATATAAACTACATCAACTGCACTACCCCCATCTACACACCTGGTCACCTCCTCAAAAAATTCAATCAAATTTGTTAGGCATGACCCCCCTCTGACAAAGCCATGCTGATTATCCCTGATCAAACCTTGCATCTCCAAGTGGAGATAGATTCTCTCCTTCAGAATTTTCTCTAATACTTTCCCTACCACTGACGTGAGACTCACTGGCCTGCAGTATCCTGGCTTATCTCTACAACCCTTCTTAAATAGCAGAACCACATTAGTTGTTCTCCAGTCCTCTGGCACCTCCCCCATGGTCAAAGAGGAATTTACAGGAAATTTGTACCAAATTTTAGCCAAGTGGTTGTTCCACTGACTGAACTATTAAAAAAAACAAGAAGTTTCAATGGACACTGGAGTGTCAGAAGTCATTTGATAGTTTGAAAACTGCATTAACTATGACACCAGTTTTGGCTGTAGCCAATTACGCCGAGCAATTTAAGTTGGCTGTTGACGCAAGTGATATAGGTATTGGGGCTGTACTGTTACAAGAGGATGACACCAGAATTGAAAAACCGGTAGTGTATTTTTCACGGAAGCTGAATGTACAACAGAGAAGATATTCAACAATCGAAAAGAAATCTTGGGTTTGGTGTTAGCATTGCAGCGTTTTGAAATTTTTGTTGCAAGCAATTCATCAGAATCAATTGTTTATACAGACCACAATCCTTTAAAGTTTTTGGACAAATTTCGAGACTAGAGTGCAAGACTTTTCAGGTGGAGTCTATTATTACAACCATTTAATCTATGTATTACACATGTTGCTGGTAGAGAAAATCTGTTCGCAGATGCGTTATCAAGAGTTTGAAGCTTAAAGGCAAAATTAGACATTTTAACAAACCTGGACACTGGATTGAAGTTATTTCTATTGATACCAAGGACTTGAATGTCTATATATTGTTATGTTATTACATGCATGTTAACGTAATAGTAAAATAAGTATAGGAAGTAGTGTAAGATGGGTTATAAGAAATGAAGCCATCTTTTAAAATTATTGAGTCATCGATTCATAGTTATATAACATAGAAACAGGCCCTTCAGCCCATCATGTCTGTGTCAGCCATCAATCACTTATCTATTCTAACCCCATTTCCCAGCACTTGGCCCGTAGCCCTGTATGCTATGGTATTAAGACTATTCATTTTTCAATAGGGAGTGGGATGTCATGAAGACATATTTATGTCTATAATGTTAATAGAAATTATTTTAAAATTGGAATTGTAGTGCGCTCCGTGTCCATGTGTTTGGCTGTGTATATCTTAATTGGATTAAAGCCAGCTCGTCTGGGTGCTTTGATGTATAATAGTTTGAGATGTTAATTGGATAAACAGTAAGGAGATTAGAAGGTAAAGTGTAAATTTGCATTTATTGAATAAAGCATTCAGGAGTGGGGGTGAAATCTTGCACCTGGCTGGGAGACACCAAGCAATGTGTTTATATTACTAATAAAATGAATGGAATGAAAATATTATTGTTGGAAGATGTGACATTAAAAGCCTAGGATAGCATGGAAAATTTACATTCAAAGGAGAAGCTAGGTATAAACAGCAAGCAGTTTGTGTGTGTAACGTAGAGGCATTTGAGATCTAACCAGCCTGTAATCCTACAACTGTGTCTGCAAAGGAACCACATTGGAAGGAACTTCATTTTGAATTCATACGGTCAAATGTGCTTTGCCTGGTGTCTGTTTAAAGTCTATGGGTTACTTTTGCCTTGGTGGAGATTTACCTGGGAGTGATTAATTTGGGGATTTGGTTAAAAGTTATTATGGTAGTAATTTGTAGATTATGTGCATGTATTTAATTTGTTGTTAAATTAAAAACTGTTCACTTTAGTTTTATAGAAAAAAACCTCCTGAGGCTTGGTGGTCTTATTCCTGAATTCAGAGCTGCACCTCAAACATACAAATTGAAAATATAGTTATACAGTTGTTCAAGTTTCCCTCTGGGATTTAAACAACTCAGTCTTTACCAACTGCTGTGTCATAACAGTGGTGTCATTAGTGTAAAAACAGCAGTTACCATTTATGGTGTGTTGTGGATTGGTGCCAGCGAAGCTAGAATGGCAAGGTTGTATTAGCTACAGGGTTGAATTGTTATGCCAATGTAGTGATATCTTTGTAGCCACTTTCCTAACATCAGTTGATTGCTCAGTGATTTATTATCCTTAGAGAATCAACATTGGGCCTCCAATTTCACCATTGCTACTGTCACTCTGCTTACTGAATGTAGGTGTAATGAGAGAAAGATTAAACCTACATTTATACAGCACCTTTCATGATGTCCCAAATTACAGCCAATTAAGAACTTTTGAGTTGTAGTCACTGGTATAATTTGGTCAATGTTATCAAATGGCAGAGCAGGCTCGAGGGGCCGAATGGCATACTGCTGCTCCTAATACATATGTTTGTATTGGATGCATGAGATGATATGGGCTAGATGGTCTTTGTCATTCAGGATTATCTTGTGAATAAAGGATGGAATCATGGCTGGATTTCTGTTTATCTTGTTGCTGATGCAAGTTTACTGAGCAGGACATGTGGGGTGAAATTGCAAGGACAGGAGTGCATAATAGGCTCATAAAGAATCAGTAACCTGTTATACACTGCATTTGATTCTCAAGAGTCTTTTCCATTGATTTCAATCTTGTCCTTTTGCCTACTTACCTATTATTCCACTCTATCTTGGTGCTTTTATAAGTTTGTTGAGGTATTAAAATATTATGATAAAGTTGGTTGCATAGTAGATAGTTAAAATATATTGTAGGGAGAAGCAACAATCAGCAGAGTCTTCAGACTTGCTGATCAAGAAAGCACAGATACAATTGTGAACCAGTCTTTGGCCTCTGGCCTCTTAAAAGTTGTATCACACAGAGACACCTGAGGGCTCCAATGCTTCTCACTGACCTATGTTGTTCAATCATTCCACTTTGCTGCTCAGGAGTCATTTGATCTTTCTACCCTGTGAAGTTACTGATAAAATAGAATCCAATTACACCCCTTGTATGAAACGATTATATTAAATAATATCATGCAACCAGAAAGGAAAAAGTCTTCTAATTCTTCTACAGAGTGGAAAATATCTTGCGCCATTTGTCTGGGTTGTAAGTATTGAATCTATCCCTCAAATATGAATTTACTGTCACCATGTCCATATGGTACAATGTTCAGAACACGTTAATGAGGGATGAGGTAGTCACCGAACTCAATGTTATAAATAACTAATGGGATATTTTGCTGTCAAATTAACAATATTGCATGATGCTGTTAAAGTAAAATTTGTATTCTCTGGTTTGTTTAATGATCGTGGTAGGATCACCTATAGGACACACACAAACTAATAGAGCATTATATTGCTGCAGTCCTTAATATTAATGACATATGCTGCAAATATAACCAGACAATGTTTATAACCATACGTGTGCAAAAGGAGGAATCCTTTTACTAGGACCTTTCTGTGATTGTTTGGTGAATTGATTAGTGAATCTTGAACGGAGAAAAACATGAAGGGAGGGTTAAAGGGGTAGGAGGGGGGTGCAGAATAAGGGACCTGGGAACAGAAGAAGCACCAGGGCCCATGATTTCCCTCCCTGGCCCTGACTCTCAGCATCCACCCTATGTTACAATAAGAATGTGAAGAGCAGATGTTATTCTTATCAGAAACCAAAACTGATTACTGGAGCCAGTTTTTGTTGAAAACTGAAAAACTCATGACAGTGTAAATCTCCTGCAATATGTTCAGCGTGCTCAGTCAATGCACAAGTGAGAACATTGACAAGTCTAGCAAGAAAGCCTATTAGAATTGCTTAATTACTGTGGGTTTGATGGTACTCAGAATGGAGCTGCACTTATTAATCCCTTAAATGAAACACTTGTAATGTGATTGAGTTGCATTTACTCATTATATGTAGTGGCTCATCAGATAATCTAGTTGAAGGATTAGAATCAGTGATGAGATTTTTAGCTCAAAGTAAAATAAAAGTAAAGATGTATTTTTGGCCTGCACTCTATAATTAGCTCCGCTGCTGATCTGCTGCCCAGGCTGTTTAAATGCAGTTCCTGCCTAGTTTATGTAAAATGAGTTGTGACTGAGGGTTAAAAATTCCACTTTGTAGCTTCTATAGCAAAATCATCAGTTTGTGTTAATGAGCAGAAAAGTAGAAATTGGATGCACAATTTAGCAATCTTGGCAGAGAAGTATTTTTACCCTCAGCCCATCCTGTGTATAAACAGCACTGATGGGAATTTAGCATGAAAGCATTTACTCCAAACAGCACGTCAAGGGAATTCAACAATGGGGATGAGGTGAGGTGGGGGAGGAAAAAGCTTGTAAAATCAGTAACAAATGCTCCAAAGTGTTGTATGAAATTACTCGGTGCTCCATCTTAGCAAAGACAGTGAGTTAGTTAAAATAAACAGCTTAACGGTTTAATTACAACAGCTAAGTGCCACATATTTACAGGCTGATGAGATGATTACTAAAAGTGCACATCATGATTTCTTCTCACAAGTGAGGGAGAAAGAACTTACATTTATATAGCACCTTTCATAACCTCCAGATGTTCTAAAGTGCTTCACAGGCAATGAAGTACTTTTGAAGTGTAGTCACTGTTGAAATGTAGGAAGTTTGACAGCCAATTTGCACCCAGTGAACTCCCACAAAGAACAATGTGATAATGCACAACTTACATTTTGTGCTGGTGTTGGCCCAGACACCAGGGAAACTCCCGTGCCCTTCTCCAAATAGCGAAATGCGATCATTTAAGTCACTAGCCAAGGGCCCATGGGCTCTCTGTTCAACATCCCACCCAAGGCACAGGACAACTGATAGGGCAGCATTCTCTCAGTACTGCACTGTGTGTGTCACTCACACTCAGAGCCTTCTGATTCCGAGGCAAGAGTGTTACCCACTGAGTCATGGATGACACTTGTGTTAAATATTTTGCTGCTCATTCTGAGACCTGGCATATTTGCCATTATAAATTGCCTGAATGTCACTGTGGGAAAAACTTTGACAAAATTATAGTTCAACCAATTACAAGACAAAAAGGATACCTCAAAGGTTGCTATGAGTTGCATGCAAGCTAGCAACTGTACGACAGCTATGATACACAACATTCATTTTGCTATTTACAGCACAGTGGGGAAGATTCCGGTTAGTCTATCTCTCTGTATCTCTTATAATAATTAGCCATTTTCACCTTTCCCCAACCACCACTGCAGAGATGTTTAGTTCTGTATTAAATACACACAGCATATTGCACGCTCCCATCATCCGCTGTTACACTATCGTTCCTCACCTAGATTAACCTCAGATTGTGACAGTATAGTTCCATCAGTATCTTACCCACCATCAACCCTAATACAAACCACGTTCCCAAAAGAGGTCTGTAAGCCACACAGTAAAATACTGTATGGTCAAACACCTTGCAGCTTACAGAACTGAACTAGCAACATAGATGTAGTGAGTTTGAATTATCAAATTTATTTCAATAAATATGGTGGTAAATGACTGTGAAAGATACCAATTTGTTGTAAAACCGAACTGGTTCACTAATGCCTGTGGCGAATGGAACCTGTCATTCTGACAGGGTCTGGCCTATACTTATCTCTAGTCACACATGACACTGTTGACTCCTAATGCCTGCAATGCAATTAGAAATGATTAGAAATAAAGTAACAGGACTAGGCCATTCAGCCCTTTGAGGGTTCTCTGCCATTCAATTAGATAATGGTTGATCTGTGCCTAAACTCCATTTACACACCTTTGTTCCGTATCACTTGGCCCTCTTACCTGGTCGAAACGCTAGCTTGCCATTTTGCTCACACCCCAAGAATAAATTTAAAAGTGCTAGATTGGAGAATTAGCTCAGAGACCAAACTAAGAGAAGAGTATTGATCTGAGAGGTAGATTAATAGGGCTTGTAACTGAGCAAAAAATTTCAGGATTTATCCTTTAAAGATAGGTGCCCAAACATAAGCCCCTCTGTCAACCCAGTAACCCACTCCTTGAAACTCAAACAGTCCCATCTTATTTGAAATAATTTTCCTTATTAGCTGGATTTGTCCTTCTGTGCCAGGAATCACTTGCAATGGCTTCCCTTCCTGCTCCCACACCGTTACCTCTGGTGTCCTCCTAGGATCTATTCTTGGTGCCCTCCTATTTCCCATCAACATGATGCCCCTCAGTGACATCATCCAAAAGCAGTGTTAGTTTTCAGGCGTATGCTGATGACATCCAACTCTACCTCAACACCACCTCACTCAACTCTTCCGCTATTGGTAAACTATCAGACTGCTTATCCGACATCCAGCACTGGATGACCAGAATTTCCTCCAATTAAATATTGGGAAGACTAAAGTCATCGTTCCAAACTCCATTCTCTAGCTTTGACTCCATCCCTCTCCCTGGAAACAGGCCTGTTTGCAACTTTAACATCACAGTTGATCCCGATATGAGCTTCCGATCTCATATTCATGCTATCACTGAGACCACCTATTTCCGTCTCTGTTACATTCCCTGACTTCGCCTCTGTGTCCACTCACCTGCTGCTGAGACCTTCATTCATGCCTATTCCTCTTGACTTGACTATTCCAACACATTCCTGGCTGGTCTCCCACATTCTGCCCTCTGTAAACTCGAGGCCTTCCAAAACTCTCATTACCCATGTCTTAACTCACGCTAAATCCCGTTCACCTACATTAGCTCCCAGTCAAGTAACATCTTGATTTTAAACTTCTCATCCTTGTTTTCAAATCCCTCCATGGCCTTGTCCCTCCCTATCTCTATAATCTCCTCCAGCCCCAAAACCCTCCAAGATATCAACGTTCCTCTTATTCTGGCCTCGTGAGCATCCCCAATTTTAACTGCTCCAGCATTGGTGGCTGTGCCTTCAGCTGCCTCAGCCTTAGTTTCATGAATACCCTGCCTCTCTGCCTCTCTCCCTTCCATTCCTTCTTTTTACCTCATTGACCAAGCTTTTTGTTACCTGATCCAATATTTCCTATGTGGCTCAGTGTCATATTTTTAATAATGATCCTCTAAAGCAGCTTTGCACACTGTATTATGTTATAAATATATGTTGTATTGATGTTATTGAATTGATCTCAACTACATTTTCAAGTAGTGTATTCTATATCATAACATCTCAATGCGGAAAATAATTCTCTCCTGTCCTTGGGTTCTTATGCCAATTATCTTAAATCTATGTTCTCTGGTTACTGACAATGCTGCTGGTTGGAAAGAAGCTTCTCCGTGTCAACTCTACCATAACTCCCCGTTATTTTCAACTCCACTATTAAAGCTCCCCTTCACTTCCTTCACTTCAAGGAGAACAATTCCAGCTTTTCTAGAACAAAAATAAAAATACCTGGAAAAACTCAGCAGGTCTGGCAGCATGTGCGGAGAGGAACACAGTTAACGTTTCGAGTCTGTATGACTCTTCAACAGAACTAAGTAAAAATAGAAAAGAGGTGAAATATAAGCTGGTTTAAGGGGGGGTGGGATAGGTAGAGCTGGATAGAGGGCCAGTGATAGGTGGAGATAACCAAAAGATGTCACAGACAAAAGGTCAAAGAGGTGTTGAAGGTGGTGATATTATCTAAGGAATGTGCTAATTAAGGGTAGAAAGCAGGACAAGCAAGGTACAGATAGCCCTAGTGGGGGTGGGGTGGGGTGAAGGGAAGGGATCAAAATAGGCTAAAAGGTAGAGATAAAACAATGGATGGAAATACATTTAAAAATAATGGAAATAAGTGGGAAAAGAAAAATCTATATAAATTATTGGAAAAAAAAAAGGGGGATCGGAAAGGGGGTGGGGATGGAGGAGAGAGTTCATGATCTAAAATTGTTGAACTCAATATTCAGTCCGGAAGGCCTTAAAGAGCCTAGTCGGAAGATGAGGTGCTGTTCCTCCAGTTTGCATTGAGCTTCATTGGAACAATGCAGCAGGCCAAGGACGGACATGTGGGCATGAGAGCAGGGTGGAGTGTTGAAATGGCAAGCGACAGGGAGGTCTGGGTAATGCTTGTGGACAGACCGAAAGTGTTCTGCAAAGCGGTTACCCAGTCTGTGTTTGGTCTCTCCAATGTAGAGGAAATTGCATTGGGAGCAACGAATGCAGTAGACTAAATTGAGGGAAATGAAAGTGAAATGCTGCTTCACTTGAAAGGAGTGTTTGGGCCCTTGGATGGTGAGGAGAGGGGAAGTAAAGGGGCAGATTTGCACCTTCTGCAATTTCATGGGAAGGTGCCGTGGGAGGGGGTTGAGGTGTAGGGGGTGATGGAGGAGTGGACCAGGGTGTCACGGAGGGAATGATCCCTACGGAATGCCACCAGGGGGGGTGAAGGGAAGATGTGTTTGGTGGTGGCATCATGCTGGAGTTGGTGGAAATGGCGTAGGATGATCCTTTGAATGCGGAGGCTGGTGGGGTGATAAGTGAGGAAAAGGGGGACCCTATCATGGTTCTGGGAGGGAGAGGAAGGGGTGAGAGCGGATGCGCGGGAGATGGGCCGGACACGGTTGAGGGCCCTGTCAACCACCGTGGGTGGAAAACCTCGGTTAAGGAAGAAGGAAGACATATCAGAGGAACTGTTTTTGAAAGTGGCATCATCAGAACAGATGCGACGGAGGCGAAGGAACTGAGAGAATGGGATGGAGTCCTTACAGGAAGCGGGGTGTGAGGAGCTGTAGTCGAGGTAGCTGTGGGAGTAGGTAGGCTTGTAATGAATATTGGTGGACAGTCTATCACCAGAAATTGAGACAGAGAGGTCAAGGGAGGGAAGGGAAGTGTCAGAGATGGACCATGTGAAAATGATGGAGGGGTGGAAATTGGAAGCAAATTAATAAATTTTTCCAGGTCCAGACGAGGGTATGAAGCAGCAACGAAGCAATCATCGATGTACCGGAGAAAGAGTTGTTGGAGGGGGCCGGAGTAAAACTGGAACAAGGAATGTTCCACATACCCCACAAAGAGACAGGCATAACTGGGACCCATGCGGGTACCTATAGCCACACCTTTTATTTGAAGGAAGTGAGAGGAGTTTAAGGAGAAATTGTTCAGTGCGAGAACACGTTCAGCCAGACGGAGGTGAATAGTGGTGGATGGGGATTGTTCGGGCCTCTGTTCAAGGAAGAAGCGGAGAGCCATCAGACCATCCTGGTGGGGGATGGAGGTGTAGAGGGATTGGACGTCCATGGTGAAGAGGAGGCGGTTGGGGCCAGGGAACTGGAAATTGTTGATACGATGTAGGGTGTCAGAGGAATCACGGATGTAGGTGGGAAGGGACTGGACAAGGGGAGAGAGAATAGAGTCAAGATAGCAAGAAATGAGTTCGGTGGGGCAGGAACAGGCTGACACGATCAGTCTGCCGGGACAGTCCTGTTTGTGGATTTTGGGTAGGAGGTAGAAGCGGACTGTCCGAGGTTGGGAGACTATGAGGTTGGAAGCTGTGGAAGGAAGATCTCCAGAGGAGATGACATCAGTAACAGTCCTGGAAACAATGGCTTGATGTTCAGTGGTGGGCTCATGGTCCAGAGGGAGGTAGGAGGAAGTGTCTGCTTTTCTAGTATGTCCACACTGCTAAAGTCCCTCATCCCAGTCTGTAAAAACACAGGCCCATTTTTGACACATGTAAGCAAGGTTTCCACCAAAGTTATGTTGGCTGATCAGGAGAATCCCAGAGGAAACTTACCTTCCCTGAGGGACACAAGCAAGCACCTGGGCGTCTGTTGGAGTTGCCAGCTCTGCTTGTACTGTATTTTGACAAGTTGCATCAGGTGGCCTGACACTTCCAACTGCCTCGCCTTATGTTCCCATCGCCTGCCAACTCCATCCTTACAGCAAATGGCCAACAATGGCGGCTGGAGCACCCATAATCTTCTTCACTCCAGAAACCACACTATCCTTTGCTTGGCTTTACTAGTTAGTGTGTGCATGTGCCATGTCACACTGCTTTTGGGGTGGGTTTCAGTCCTGCTGTTTGCGAGGCCGGCCAGGGTGAACATGGAGAAAAAGATGACCCTTAATGATTTTTCCACTGGAGTTGCTCACGGAGCGTCAGTGAGATTTATCTTTAATTCCAGGAGACTCAAGGGCAATCTAGATGGGTTGGCAATCCTAGTGACTGGGTCATTGTTCAATTTCTGGTACTTTCTCTCTGCTCCTACTGTGAAATGCAGGTGATTTGGACAATTTCTCTCCAATTCAGCCATACATCATTCTTTGTGCAACTGAATGGCTGATCTGGCTACTACTGAACGGAAGTACTCCCTTTACATTACGCTCTCTCCCAGTTTCACAACACTGTGTTAAAAAGCTCTGCTGAGGGTGTAAAGTGGGCCAAGGGTAGTCTCATTAGATTTGAAGACTTGCATTCATAGAACAGCTTTCATAACCTCAGGACATCACTAAAAAAAACAGATGAACTGGTCATGGTCATATTGCCATTTGTGGGATCTTGCTGTGTGTAAATTGGCTGCTGCTTTTTCAACATGACAATGGTGACCACACTAAGGAAAGATAAGAGGATGCCATTCACTCCCTTGAGCCTATTCTGCCATTCCATTGGTCACAGGTAATCTGCACCTTAATGCCATCTGTCTGCCTTCATCCCATACCCATTAATACACTTGCCTAATGAAAATTCTATCTGCCTCAGTGTTGAAATTTTCCATTTATCCTCAGCCTCAACAGCTCTTTGAAAGAAAGAGTTCCATATTTGCAACAGCCTTTGTGAAGAAGTGCGTCCAGGTCAATATTCCCTCCAAGCCTCGTGGCTGCCTGGGCATGCAGCACCCCAAAAGTTCCCCCACAGGCCACGCACAAGTTGCCCTCGCCCCCATCCCGCTGCACAAAAATACTTAAAGGGCCCACGCTCTTCAATGAGTCAGCCGTGCGCTGTGAAATAAAATCTAATGGCACGTTATTCCTGACATCATCCCTGAACGACCTAAATATAATTTTAAGGCCTTGTTCTGAATATAAGCCTGGTCTTAAGCAGCCTGTCCTCATAATTTATCCCTTTTAACCTTTTATGCTGAAATACTTATTGTCCGTAAAGCTTTGGGAAGTCTTGGGTCCTGAAAAGTGCCATAGAAACGCAAGCTCTTTCTTTCTAACACAGTTTCCCATATCTGTGTCACGAAAGAGTTAAGACTCCAGCAGAGACCCATGAAATTATTTGTTCTTGGTGCAGATTATCATTTTACACTGAAGCAGCTGTTAATGGACTGTTATTCCCCCATATTACTGATACGTCATTAGTTCAAAATTATGGTCACTGACCTCAAAAATTCAGCCAGAACTCCTGGCTGTGTAATTAAATGTTATTGGTAACTAGATGTCATCTGTAGCACTTTATATTGTGGCAATTACTTGTCACGGAGAGCATTTGCAATCAGGCTCATTCAAATCAATCCAATTAAGGGTATCCCAATGGACTCTTTGGTGTCTATGTTGGGCTGAAAGTTCACTAATATATTTCATAAAGCTCTTTTGGAAGCAGTTAACCAGAAAATGTGTCTTTTTTACAATATTTATGATATTCAAAAAATATTTGCACACAACTCTCCTTGTCAGTCAGCCGATTACATAAATCGCACTTCAGACACTTGAGCACAAAAGCTGTGACTGGCATACTAAGGGTGTTCCCTCTCAGATGGGTGTAAAAGATTCCGCTGCACTGTTCGAGAGAGAGAACAGGGGAGTTCTACCCGGCGTCCTACATCCACTTTTTATCTCTTTTTCAACATTACTAAGGAGACAGATTGTCCGGTTATTATCTCAGTGCTGTTTGTGGGACCTTGCTGTTTGTAAATTGATGGCCCTGTTTCCCACATTACAAAAGTGACTATGCATTAAAAGTACTCAGGTTGTGAAAGGTGCTATAGAAATGCACGTCCCTCTTGCGTTCTCCCTTTTGGAACATGAGAAGAGCAGCAGGTCATTCACAGTCACAAACAAAAAGAGAAAATGCTGGAAAAACCCAGCAGGCCCAGCAGCATCTGTGGAGAGAGAAACAGATTTAACATTGCAAGTCCACATGACCCTTCTTCAGAGGCCATTCACAGTGTTTGGAAACAACAGCAAATGTGGGATCTTAACTGTGATGGCAGGGGGTTCCTCCCAATCCCCCCTCTGGCCCTGATTTTCATCCTCGAGGCGGGTAGTGAGAGTCGGGAAAATTCGCGGATCGGAACGCCTGCCCTCAGGAGAAAGTGCCCATAAAGGCAGGGTTTTCATTGTGGAGGGGCGGGTGTGAGCTGCACAGGGCCAGCTGACCCAGTAAAAAGGCTTGGAGGCAGCCACAGGGGTTGCTGGATGTGGAGGTTTAAAAGGCCCACCTGGGGATTTCTTCCCTGTTAAAATAAAAACAAAAAGGCCCTCCAGGCCTCACTCCTCACACCCCACACACTCCCTATACCCCATTCATATCACCTCATTCCTCCACCCATCCCTTATGGCCCCTGGTGTCCCCCATGCCAAGGTAAGGCCCCCTAAACAACCCCAATTAGTCCCTCATGTCAAGTTATGCCAAGCCTCATTATGTATTCTTAGCTGAGAGCCCAGACATCCATTGGAGTACTAAAACACCTGAGCCCCAGAGAAAACATTGCTTGATTGACAGCTCTGACTCTCTGATCTCTGCTGCCAATTCTAGCCAGGGTTTTCCACACCTGATCAGGACGGGCGTTTGGTGACGAGATCAGCAAATCAAGCGTTTCCTATGACGTGAATCCGGAAAGCGATTGTCCCCTCCCCCTGTCAAAGATGGGCCGCGTTTCCCGATGTCAGACATTGAGAACTTAATTTGAATATATTTGCATATCATTATTGTGATCACATGCTGGAATCAAACCCCTCCCCTCCACAACGCCAAATTTAAATCCCACATCAGCGTGATTTTAGAATGGCATAATTTACAACTGCCTTTAAAGGGTGTGCACCTGGCGACCTGAAGTTCAATGGGAACTCAAAGGTTAGTGCACGCAACTTAGCGCAGCGGTCATGTGAGTCCCAATGCAAGGAAGCAGCTCCGCGGATTCGAGGGTGGGAGGCAAGTCTCCACAGCAGGTTCATCATGGGTGGCTTGTGGTGCGAGGCCAGGGTGGCAGTGCCGAAGAGAAGGGAACCTCAGGGCCAGGGCAACAGTACCGGAGAGAAGGGAACCTCAGGGCTAGGGCAACAGCGCAAAGGGGGTCTTGGCAGCACAGGCTGAATGTTGCACACTAGCACATGCCGGTGGAGTTGTGGGAGGGGGAGAGTGGGAGGAAGACAACCAGGCAAATGGAAAAACATGCCAAAGATGAGCACTCTTCCTCAGCTGAGACGGTCTAGCTTGAGCTCAACTGACATGCTTGGAGTCAGGCTAGTCACACAATTGTGCCCACTCAAGCAGCACTACTTCCTAAGAGTGCCAATGATTGCTCCTCTACTTTTAATCCCTTCCATGCAGACTTCAAAATTGAAAGAGTGCTATGGTGCCGCAGAGCCATTAGATGGCTGGGCAAGCTTGTGGATCCCATTGGGAAAGATGGCCACGGAACATTGACAGAGGGGTGCGCTCCTAACCCTTTGCATTATGTTTAAGTAGACATTAAAAAGTCACCTCATGGTCCAAGCAAACTGCCAAGCCTTGGAGTGCAGGTTAGGACAACGCCTGCACCTGAGATGAGAGTTCAGGATGCAATCGAGTGGCTGAAGCTCATGTGGTGAGGGGTGGTGGTGGGTGGGGCTTTGGTCAATCATCATGTGCACTAAACACTGGGCATCCTTGTGGTGGTCACTATTCTCCAGCATGCGTAAAGGGGCCTTGAGAGGCAGCCGCAGGCAATACTTGACGAAGAGTACTCCTTAGGAGACAATTGCTGACCCTTGTGTCTCTCTCTTTGATACTGCAGTGAGGAGGCCATCGGGAACATGGAGCCTGCTGATCTCGCTGTCTGCCTCATTGCCTATAGGCAGGAGAGAAGATGGAGGAGAATGTGACGGCGCACCAAAGGGAAGAGCAGAGCCCTCAAGGCCAAGGGGCAGCAGGGCCTCCTCTGCACACAGGAGGTGAACCCCAGAGAGGAGTTGTTCATAGGCACTTCACTAGACCGGGGTCTATAGGCAGCACATGTGCTACTGCAGATGAGTGAGAACGAGCGTCGCCGACAACTACCATGTCAAAGGAACTGGTCACTCACATGTGCCACCTTCTGCAGGATTTTGCGCCACAGGGACTTGGAGGACATCCATTGTCAGTGACAGTGAAGGTGACCACCGCGCTTAATTTCTATGGCAGTGACATGCAACTGTGTCAACTTCAACAGAGGTCCGGCAAGCCAGGAAGCAAGAACGCTGGGATTGGCTGATATTTCTGGATTACCACAGGTGCAGCGCGCCATCGTCTTCACTCACGTGGCCCTTAAATCTCCCTGGCAACAGCAGTCCAATAAGTGAACCACAAAGGCTACCACTCTCTCAGTGTTCAGCTGGCCTGTGACCATAACAAACGGATCATGCAGGTGTGTGCAAGATATCCCAGAAGCGTCCATGACTCGTACATCATCAACAGATCTCAGATCCCTGACATCTTCCAGGAACAACACAGGGTTGGCTGCTCGGGGACAAGGGCTACCCACAGAGGACATGGCTGATGATGCCCGTGTGGCAGCCTCAGGCTGCTGCTGAGAGAAGGTACAACGAGGCTCATGCCGCAACCCGGAGTTTGGTGGATCACACCATAGGGATCCTGAAAATGAAGTTCTGGTGCCTCGACAGATCTGGCGGAGCACTCCAGTACACTCCCCAGAGGGTGTCACGCATCATTGTGGCTTGCTGCATGCTCCACAGCTTGGCAATGCAAAGTGAGAAGGACCTGGTTGATGAGGAGATGGAAGAGCTGCACATCTCCACTACTGAGGAGGAAGTTGAAGGGGATGAGTGTGATGAGGTCCTGGAAGGGGAAGATGAAGGCAATGAGGCCATTGCACTGGTCAGATGAGGCAGGCATAGTCGTGAGGCCCCCAATGCTGCAAGATTCCAGGAGGATGATGACGAGATGCAGTGAGGACGCTTCTGAGATCTTCACATTGTATCTGAGAATGCCTGACACCTGTCTGGCTGAGGGCAGTGCACACACGCTCTGTGAAGAGACTCATATCATCAAGAAACTGCTGAGAAATAGCAGACACATGGACTTGAACAACACTTGATCCTTTGGCAGGCTTCATCATGGGTTCCCTTCAGCACCCCACCATCACCTGTCAGGAATGGTGTCCCTGGTCACTGCCTCCTGGGGTTCAAAGTCTACTGTTCAATACAACATGTGAATGTATTACTAGGAATATCATGGTGTTTATTTACAGTGGCTTGAGGCATCAGAATGTCTAGAAATTGGCCTTTGATCAGTTAGAGTAAAATCTGCCATCCCACACAACTCACCAGCTGCCAACACGCCATCTTTGGTTTTTATGGGCTGAATTTTTCAGGAGATGCTGAAATCCCACCACCGGATTCGAAAGTAGGAGCCAACCTCCAGAAGGCAGCGGGACCCCGGGGCAGCATTTTGCAGGCAGCGGCCGATTAACAAGTGAGGACAGGCAGCCCACCCTGGAGAGCAGCAGGCCCAATCAGAGGGCCGGCAATTCAACAACTACTGGGGCTGCAGCTCCAGGATGAGGGAGGCTCAATGATGGACGTTCTCCAAGAGCAGGGAGGAGTTTGTGGAGGGATGGTGGTGTGGGTTGCGGTGTACCAGCGGCCCTGTTGCCGGGGTGGTGATTGCTGTTGTTGGGGGTGGGCACTCTGTGGGCCATGGAGTGCCCATTAAGGAAGACCATCCTGGAACCCGCTGAGAGGCTGCCAGGGTTTGCCAGCAGGGTGGGGGGCGTCGGGGGCGGAGGTGGGCAGGAAGCGGCCCCAAATTCAAGTGGGTCAGTTGACCGCATGGTGTCCACAGCTGGTAATATGCCATGGTGGCGGGAAGATGTCGAGCTCCCCTCCCTGATGCATTCTGCCACATTATTGCCTGCCCTCCCACCTCCCATTCCAACACCAATAGGGTGAGAAAATTCAGCCCTATGGCTCTGGCGTTGCCTTGGTATCAAGTCACCCTAATGATGATGAATCCTCTCTTCCCCCTGCCCAGCATTCAGCAGCAATGAGGCCTGAGCTCTATCTCCAGTTTGCTGCAGGCTCAATGATCTCTGAGGAGAGAATGTGGCCTTGGATCGCTCCACCTCAGGTCCATGATCATACCTGGATAACAAGTCGGATTTAAAAAAAAATTTTTGTTAAGCATTTTTAGGTGCAGCAATATAGCTTTTCGAAAGTGCGCAGATCTGTTTAGGATTAAATAGGCCACTGATGAAGTTTATAAATCTATATTGGTTTATGTTTGAAAAAAAAATCGCAACTCATGATCTCTTGATTTTTAAGAGTTTATGTCTCGATTCGGAGACGGTGGAGCTGGCATTACTGCGATGCTACCCATTGCTACCCATTGTTTACTGCATTTCCAAATTTCAAGTCACCTGCAAACTTTGAAATTATGTCCTGTCTACCCAAGTACAGGTCATTACGCTATATCAAAAGGACCAGCGGCCTGAGTGCCGATCTCCGGGGAACACCATTGGGTACATCCACCCAGTCTGAATAATAAATGTTCACCACTATTCCCTAGTTTCTGTCCCTTTGTCCCTTTTGTGTCCATGCCGCTACTCCTTTACATCAATTGGCTTTAATTTTGCTGACAATGTGTTTATAAAAGACTTTGGATTCCCTTTGATATTAACCATTAATCTATTCTCACGCTCTCTCTCTCTCTCTCTCTTCACTGCCCTTTATCCCTTTATTTAGATCTCATCTGAACTTCCTATGTTCAGCTTGAATCTGGACTGTATTATGAACCAATAAAGAGTAAATTAAATGGAATTAATTATCAGGGTCCCAAAACTTCCATTTGTTCATTGATAATGGGGCCAGAGAAGATCAAGAAGCATCTTTTTATTTGTCTAAGATGAAAAATGTGTGGAATTTTAATAAAGATTTATTGAAACATTATAATAAAATGCTGCCTGTAACTCTGCTATTGTGCGAAATTTCCCTTGACGTCTTCTGACCCCAATTAGGAAAAAGCATTGGATGGCATGAAGGACTTGGATGACTAACTGCGTTGTATTTTAAATGAGTTGTCAGTTTGCACAGGATGTAGCAGGCTCAGATTATAGGAGGGAATTCATTCTTTGACCCTTTTTAATCTTCTAATATCCAAAGGGTGAATCAGATACTTAGAATTCTAAGATAATAGACATTTTTTTCATGTGTTGCGTGATGAGGAATTGCTAGCTATTGCAATTATTAAAGTTTTGAATTTTCCTCATCGTGCAGGAAAAATGTCAATATTCAGGACACGATCTTTTCTTTTAATTCATTCTTGGGAATGGGCGTCACTGGCAAAGCAGACATTTATTGCTTATCCCGCGTTGCCCTTGAGAAAGTGGTGGTCGGTACAGTGGATGCCAGTTACTGCTGAAAGCTGCACAATGGCAGCTATTCTCAAATATTAGATCCCCTAGTCCAGAGCAGACCAAACTGAATGTTATACACCTTCCAATCCCTGGTTATCCAGTCTGTGAAGCCATTCACAGTGGTTCCCCATTTTGCATTACCTCTGCTTGCAAAAGTGCACTGACCTGTAATAAAATTATAAAGGAAAACTAGGTCCAATCCCACTTTTCCCTGCGGAATTTCTCCTTAGCTCCTGTTCAGTAGCTCAATCAGTTTCTCCTTGTCACTCTATCACAACCCCTCGTGATCGGCTCTAAGGAGAACAGCTTCAGCTTTTGTAGTCTCGCCATGTAACTGAAGTCCCCCCTGTCCCATGTACCATTTAAGTAAACGTTTGATGGGGATTCATGCATTGTCTATGGATTTCAAGGGAGACCATGTGGTGAGCCACCAATGCGGTGCAGCCCGTAACTACTCCCAGTTTGCAGCTTTTGTCAACTACTGAATATGTACTTTTTTATTATCGCTCACTTCAGACGCATCTGTGCCGTGGAAAGCTAGTCATTATCGCCTGCAAATTGGTCAGTCGGAAATCACTGCTCGAATCGAATGCTTCAGTTATGTGGAGAGATCAAAGAAACTGGGATTGTTCTTCTTGGAGCAGAGAATGTTTAAGTGAGAGCTAATATAGGTGCTCAAAACTATGAGGGATTTTTGGTAGAGTAGATAGGGAGAAACTTGTTCACTGGCAGAAGGATTTAAAGTAACTGGTAAAAGAACCAGTGGGAAGATGAGAATGTTTTCTATGGAACAAGTTATGATCTTGAGTGCATTGATTGAAAAGCTGGTGGGGTAGAAGCAAGATCCCTGACTTCCAAAAGAGAATTGAATATATACTGAAAAGGACACATTATGATGGCTATGAGGGAAGATCGAGGAAGGTGGGACTAATTGGACAGCTCTTTCAAAGGACCAGCACAGACACGTTGGGACAAATGGCCTGCTTCTGTGCAACATCCCAACTAGCATCATGTCCCGTTCACTCATCACTATTGGTTCCCGGTTCAGCAATAATGCCTCAATTCTAACATTTGCACCCTAGTTTGCAGATCTCTCCATGACTTCACCCCTCTCTATCTCTGTAACCTCTTCCAGTCCTGCAGCCCACTGAGATATCCGCATGTACTCCTCTAATTCTGGCCCCAGGCATCCCCAATTTTAATTGTTCCACCATCGGCCCTAAGGCAAGCTCTGAAATACCCTCCCTAATCCTCTCCACTTCTCTAACTCACTGTACTCTTTCCTTCAAACCTACCTCTTTGACCAAGCTTTTGATCATCTGCCCTGATAGCTCCTTCTGTGGCTCGGTGTCAAATTTTATTTGATAATGCTCCTGTGAAGTGCCTTGGCACATATCTTACTATATTAAATATGCAATATGAATGCAAGTTATTGTTTATGATTCTATGCCAGAGGGGCTCATTTACATGCTAGCAAATGCATGAGCCACCATTATATTGAGCTGAATCACAGCACTAACTCCAAACCACACTGACTCAATGCATAGCCATAAACCATGGAGAAGATGATTGTGGACATTACAAAAGTAAATTCTATATTCTCTAGAGTCATTGAATATTTAATTAATTCCCGCTCTGAGCAGTGACAAGATTCATTGTACTATAATTTAATAATGAATTCGCAGAGAGTAAAAAAAAATAAGTTTTAAGCACAATTTGAGACTCTGGATCCCAGCCAGGGAAAACATTTGGATGAGCTCTCCTAACACTCGATGCTGTTCAATCAGGGTTAAGAAGATCTAATTAGAATGAATAAATTAAGAAACATACAGACTGGGAGGCATAACAGAGAATCTTGGCCTGATCATGAGAGTCACTTCCCTTCCTGAAGTGGAAGTGCACTTATGAAAACTTAATAAACAGTGGTGGAAAAGCCTCATCACTTAAATGGAGAAGTGGTGATAATTTTTAAATTGCTGCAGTGTTTTTCCCTTGTACATCTCTGCACTCCTTTAGCTGTTTACAACCCAAATTATACACTTAGCAGTTTCCAACCTACCCTTTAAACCAACTGGAGCGAGAAACAAGCAAAAGCAATGTCGCATTAATGAAATTCATCTTGAAACTGCATCAGAGATATGTGAAGGATAAATGATAAAGTGACAGTAAGATTATGCAAAACAGATGAACAGTGACCTCTGCATCAGGAATGCTGTGCTAGTCACGCACATGGAAAGAATTCCGATCTGCTGGGGTTTATTTTTCAGTCATTCTCGGGCTGTGGGTATCACTGGCAAGGTCATCATTTATTTCACATCCCTCGTTGCCATGGAGAAAGTCATGGTGGGCCTTAAAATAGCTCATCAGGCAGCTTGCAGTCAAGGTACGAGGACCCGCCCCCAGATCTGCCAGCCAATTAGAGAGCTGGTAGCTCTTTAGTCCCCGGCAGCACCACTGGGAGCAGTGGCCACTGCTGGGATTGCAACCAGCCAGTACTGCCACCATGGAGGAGGCCAAGGAATGGAGTTAAGTCAGGTCAGATTCACCACGGCCAATCGGGCAGGCCCTGCAAAGGGGTGGGGATCCCATTCGTGAGGCCAGGGTTGGTCTTTCAGTGGCGGCAACCCTCGTTGCAGGGTCCCGCTATGGGCCAGTGCCCTGGATCTAGAGGGCCCTGCTCCCACCCCCACCAACCCATGCTTGCATGGAGGCCACCAGGGTATACCTGGCAGTCTCTCCATGTGACAAAGTGCCCACCCGCCATTGGTAAAATACCAGTGACAGCAGGAAGAGGCCCTTAAGTGAACCTTAATTGGCCACTTAAGGGCTTCAATTGGCCTCAGAGCAGGAGGGTCATCCGTTACCTTCACCACCGCCATGTAAAATGCCTGCCATGGCAGGAAGGTGACAGGTATGCCAACTCCCCTCCCCCCTACCTCCCCCAACCAACCAACCTGATTTTACTCCCCCCGGCAAACTCCCTGGGGCCCCGTAACATTCCAGCCTATGAGTTTTGTCTTTAGACCGCTGTCAATGCTGTCATCACTCACTATATTAAGGAATAATTCAGACAGCAATTTATGGTCTCCTCACTTGTGCAGTTAAGTGTGGAAACTAGGAAGTTTCCGCCCAAATTTTCCTGCCACCCCACAAGATTTACTCTACCTCCTCCCCAGCAAGACATTTGGCATTGAAACATACGAAGGACATGTCGTTGTGGTACTTACCCATTATTACCGACTAAACATGCTGGGGAAAAATAAAAACAAAATACTGCAGATGCTGTAAATCTGAAACAAACGCAGAAAATGCTGGAAAAACTCAGCAGGTCCAACAGCATCCGTGGAGAGAGAAACAGAGCCAACGTTTCGAGTCCGCCTGACTCTTCTTCAGAAAAGCTAGGGGAAATGTTAGGACTTGCTCATTCAAGTTTAGGGGAACTTTTAATAGTGTGATAAACTTAAATTACTGTCAAACAACCTCTCTGGCACTGAAAGTTTACTTTTTAAAGAAAGTGTAGCATCTCATGCCTTCAAAATTGTTAGATTTTGACAAAATTAAACTTTTCTTTTTTAACTTTTTCTTTCTGTCTCTTTTATTGCCTTTTATCCCACCTTTCATTCACTATCTTTCTTTTGTTTTCTTTGCATGATTTTACATTGATTTAAATATTCTAACATAAACTTCTCAGTTTACTGTGCGTGGCTCAGTGAGGATTCTTCAACCTGGCTGGCTAAAGTGACATGGCATTTCTTGCCTGTCCACACAGTGTCCAGATCCCCTGCAGAGGATGCCACACTATATTAGGCTCCCAGTGACCTTAAGTTGCCACTAAAAGGCCCACAAAAATGCTGTAGGTAGCTGTAAGTGTAAGGAACAGTAACTGCCATTCATTCGCTACTGACTGCAAGACACTCTCAGTGCTGTACCGGGGGAAAGCTGCACTGTCAGTGAGACATTAAGCCTGCCCTCTCAGGTCTAAAGAAGAGGTCCCATGGCACTACTTGAAGAAGTGCAGTGGAGTTCTCCCTGACATTCTGGCCAATATTTATCCCTCAACCAACAATACTAAAATAGATTATCTGGCCATTATCACATTTCTGTTTGTGGGACCTTGCTATTTATCATGTTGCTCTACAATAGGACAGTGATTGCACTTCAAAAATTACTTCACCAGTTGTAAAGCATTTTGGGACATCCCAAGATTATGAAAGGCACTGTAAAAATTAAAAGTTTGTTTTTTTTTTTTGAAAGGGGGAGGAGGATGAAAGAGAACAGTGCTGCTTGGTCTTCAACTCCCCTGCAATGACAGGATTTCTGAGGCTTCGTCAAGGAGTGGAACAGGCCATCTTTGCTATATTGATGAGGTGGGAGATGAATGTTTTCAGCAATTTGCTGTGCTTGTGGCATCAGTGACACCCCAAAAAGGTGGCAGCGGTGTTTGTGCCTCATAGCAGCGGTTGGCAGGGAAGCGGGGGGTGGGGGAGGGGTGGTTGGATAAAAGGGAACAGACAGCAAGCCAAAAATAGACCTAAAGTAGAGAGCCTCATCAAGAGCTCCAGTGCTTTTTCTCCAGCAGTAGGCATGAGGTCATAAGTCTAATAAACCAGGTGGTGAAAGATAGAACTGGAACCAATCTTTACACACTTTTTATAGCATTTATTTACACAGATATACATTACAAACCTGCACCTCCTAACCCAAAACCCACATTTTCAGCCTGTTTCTAATGATACCTCTTCTGAAAAACCCATAGGCCAGAATTTTACCTTCGGCATGTGGGCACGCGCCCAACACACCAGAACGTAAAATGACGCCCGATGATGTCGGGCATGTGTCCCGAAGTCACCGCACACCGTCACGATATTTCATTCGGATGCCACGCGCCGGAGTTGGCTTCGCGCCCATCGATAATTGAAAGGCCCTTTAAGGCCATTAACAAGGTAAATAAGTTGAAGTTTACGCTGCCCGTCCAGCCTAACGGTTGGCGGGCAGGCAAAAAGGCCAAGTGGCCTTTACATTTTTTAGGAAACCTCATCCATGAGTAGAATGAGGCTTCCTAAAGCCATTACAAATGAAATAAAAACTTTCATTTGAAATTAAAAACATGTCCCATCTCATGTGACACAGTCACATGAGGGGACATGTTTCACTGAGTTTTTATTGCATTTATTAATTTTTTCAAAAAGCGCTTCAATCTCCCTGAGGGAGCTCCATGCCTCAGGGAGATTGAAGCGCTCTTTCACACTCATGCACGAACTGCGCGCAAGGCCCGCTCTCCCTCCTCCCCCCTGCCCGCACAGGGAGCGCTCAGCGCTAACGCTCGTAATCCACGCAGGGTGGGCCTTAATTAGCCCGCCTGCATGAAATCGCGATGTGGAGCTGATCGCAGGCGACGGTCGGCTTCCTGACTGCCCCCGCCCACTCGCGCCGAGCCCACCCGACGCAGGAAAAATTAAGGCCATAAACAATTAGGCGCCCCATTTGAAAGGGGCACAGTTAGTGGATTGTGACGAAGAAAGAAGGTAAAGGAAACTTAACAGCTCGAATTAAAATGACATTTTCAGGGTTGATAATGCACTGCAGCTCCCACAGTGCCCACTGACTGTGGAGAATATTCCTATTTATAGGGGCACAAATGAATCCCCAGTTAATACTCACCATCTGCATACAATTAAATGCTATTAATAATAGGGCATGCACAGTCCTTTTCCTATTTTGGGGTCTCCATGCAAGGCCATACCAAGAGCTGAGTCAGGAGTGTAATCCAGGAGTGAGGGCAGAGGGCTCCCATCAATCTAGCTCCAATTTCTACACTATTCCAAATCTGTACAAGGGTTTTTTAGTTTCTACGGTTACAATTATGGATTCCAGTGAAGGAAGACATATCATTAGAGCTTCATAAATGCACATTGTGATTACTACTTGAGCAGATGGTACTTTGTATTCCTTTTATTTTTTATGAGGTATTCAACTTAAGTATTGTCTTCACTTTTTTTTCTCGTATATTCAGTAATTCAGGGACCTCGCCCAATAATGCAGAGTGGATTTTGGCTTTTTGTGCGACTGCAAAATGGGTAAAGTCAATGGAAATAAAACTCAGGAGAAATATTAAATTGGCTGCTCACCTGCAGACACCCTAAATTGTGTGTTTACACAAAGCCAGGATCTGCCACAATGTATTATTATGACAGCTTGAGAATTTCAGTTCAACTCAATTCAAAAGGAACTACTGGAAATAAAGATTTGATGGGGGGAGGGATTTTCCTGACTCCAGGATGGCAGACTGGAAGGCTGGGAAAAAAGCAGCAAGCAAACCCAGTCAGGACCAGTCCCTTACACAGTCCCACTGCTGGGGTCGTTTTCCAGAACTGAGGCCCAGGCATTGGTCAGCTGCCCGCTGAACAGAGACAGACAGCCAACTTAAGTCATTAAAGGCAATATTAAGGGTGAGTTTCCTGGGCTGCCTGTATTGTACTGGCAGCAGAGTGGCCTCACACTGCATGGGGAGGCCAGCTTCATGGAGGCGGCCTTAAGGGGGGAAATTGGGCCTGGAAACTCCATGGCCCAGAGAGGGATCCGTGGCAGGGAAGGCCACCACAGCATTCCCAATGGGCCAAGGGGCTTGCCTGCCTGGCAAAGTGGAGACACCCTCGCAACCCCCAACTTGCCGCGGCAGCGCCCGCCTCTCTTGGTGGGGCTGCTGAGGCTTCGGAGTTGCTGGTCCTCTGATTGGGCCAGCAGCATCTATACCTTGCCCGCCGCTCTTAATTGGAGGACAAGCCCGGAGGCGGCCAATTAGGAGGTCGCCTCAGGGAAAATTGCTGCTGGCATGTGCAGGCTGGGAACCCCCATTCGGCCTCAATGCTGGGATTTCGTAGCCTGTGGTAAAGTCCTGCCCTTAGTGCCAGTGACAATGAAGCTGTCAGATTGTCATTTATACCCAACTGGTTCACCAAAATCATTTAGGCAAGGAAACCTACCATCCTTAGCTGCTATGGACCTTTGTGACTCCAGTCCCACACCAATGTGGTTGACTTTTAACTGTCTTCTGAAGTTGCCTAACAAGCTACTCAGTTGTATCAAGCTGTCAGTAGTTCAAGGAGAATGGCCCATTCTCACCATCTCCTTGCCTGAGTAACAAGTGTGGCAATGAATCCCAAACTTGCCAGCGATGCCCATGTCCTGAGGATGAATGTGAGAAAATGACAAAGCTGCAGTAGGTCCTAAGGTAGCTCATGCCAACTGAGGCCTTCAAAACATCCAAGAGATTTTCCCTAGAATAAGGTCATCAATCCCAGAGGGACTCAAACACATGACTCTTAAGGGACAAAGGCTCTATTGAGAGTAAAGACTTATATGTGATACTTTATTTCCTCCATCAGCCCAGATGGGAGTGGGAGTTGGGTGGAGCGAGTCAACCCACCTCCTGGAAAGTCTATTGAGTGCCACTGAAGAATCTTGGTGGGTAGATCTCACACCAGTCACACAAACTGTGACAATCCAGGGTTCTGAGATGGGTCTCTGGCTCAAGTATAGCTGCGCCATGTTTGTGCTGATTAGACAGGCCTCCAAGAACTTTGGGACTGAGGTAAACCTACTTCTTTACTCCTCTGATGCCGTGGTGTTAGCTGTAGTTCAGCTGGTAGCATTCTCACCTCTTCAAAGGCCGTGAATCAAGCTCCACACCAGAGACTTCAGCACATATTTCAGGCTGTTGCTCCCAGAGAGAGCGGTGGACTCTCGGAGGTCAATTGGATGTGACATTAAACTGAGCCCCATCTTCCCTCTCTGACGGATGTAAAAGATCCCATGGCACTATTCTGAAAAAAAACAGGCAAGTCCAGACCAATATTTATCCCTCAACCAACATGTCTAAAGCAGACAGACTTTAGCTATGTGCAAATTGGCTGCAGTGTTTCCTAATTTGTAGCATTTGGTAACACATCTAAAGTATTTAATTGGCTGCAGAATGCTTCGGATATTCTGAGATGGTGAAAAGTGATATACAAACCCAAGTGCTTTGTTTGCTTTATGCTGAACTCATGCCTATTTTCAGTGCCTCTTCCTAAAGGACATTATCGCACTAATTATTTATTCTGTCTTTCATGGGATGTGGGCGTCGCTGGCAAGGCTGGCATTTGTTGTCCATCCCTAATTGGCCTTAAACTGAGAGACTTGCTGGGCCATTTCAGAGGGCAGTTTAGAGCCAACCACGTTGCTGTGGGTCTGGAGTCACATTTCGACTAGGCCAGGTAAGGACAGCAGATTTCCTTCCCTAAAGGACATTAGTGAACCAGATGGGTTTTTATGACAATCGATGATCGTTTCATGGTCACCATCATTTTCAATTCCAGATTCTTTTTATTATTAATTGAATCAATACAGAAGGTAGCTGCCCCTACATACTCAAACTAGTTGAAAACAGTGCAATTTGTCACTACACGTTTAAGAAAATATATAATAAAGGGAGTAAAGCTGCTTTTGAATAATAATTCATGCTTCAAAGGCTTGTGATTGTATTCCAACGGTGTTATTGAATCCCAATAATTTTATTCCTTACTGAGCTGATATTTAACAGATGATGTGACAGGTCTGTGAGTAAACAATTCTTTTACACAAGGGAGGTATTAAAACCTACTTCAACTGTTTCTGTCTTATGACATTTTGTTACTGCTGAAAGAAATACAGTTTGGAGGAATGCTGGGTGATTTTAGTCAGGCATTTTAAATCATCTTCGGGTTCTAAATGGCAGCCTTTAATTCAAAGGGTGACAATAATTGCACAACAAAAAGGAGCAAATGGAACCAACTTCATTGCTAAAAATGCCATCTAGAAAGACAAGGGCAGCAGATGCATGGGAACACCGCCACCTGCAAGTTCTCCTCCAAGCCACACACCATCCTGACTTGGAACTATATCACCGCTCCTTCACTGTCGCTGGGCCAGTTCTCTTATATCCAAGTTTTTACTGTTTTTCTCACTGGGTCGACACCATCCAGGACAAAGCAGCCTGCTTGATCAACGCCCCATGCACTGCCTTAAATATTCACGCCCTCTATCACTGCACCATCTGCGAGATGCACTGTAGTGGCTTGCCAAGACTCTTTCCACAGCACCTTCCAAACATTTGACCTCTGCCACCTAGAAAGATAAGGGCAGCAGATGCATGGGAACACCACCACCTGCAAGTTCCCCTTCAAGCTACACACCATATTGACTTGGAAATATATCGCTGTTCCTTCACTGTCGCTGGGTCAAAAACTGGAACACTGTCAGTTTACCTAGATGACATGGGCTGCAGCGGTTCAAGAAAACGGTTCACCACCACCTTCTCAAGGGCAATTAGAGATGATTAATAAATGCTGGATTTACCAGTGACACTCATCGCATGAACGAAGGAAAAGGAAGTACATTGTCTTGGGTATTTTTCTACTAAGCTATTAAGGGAACCCCAACGCATGGTCAGGACAAGAAGTGGGAGCAGGGCATGAGGCAGGGCAAAGCTGCAGGACGGACAAGCGGGAGAGCAAGGATGGTGAGTGGTGTCCTCTCCGCTGCAGGCACAGGACATCCATCCTCCTCTGTACCTTCTCCACCAGAACCTCCAGTGCCACATCCAATATGCCTCCCCACAGTCCCTGAGCTGTCCGGCAGCATGCTGCTATGGGTCACCCAGAGCAACCAACACCTTCAGTGAAAATGAGTGAGAGGAGCCTGCACATTCAGCTCCCCGAAAATTGTACCTGCACAGTATTTGAGTGCTAAACCTGTGTCTTTCTTGCTACCACCTCCAGACAATTTCAAATCATGTCTCCAGTTCGTCAAGAAAGGAAACACTGCTAGACCTGGTTCTTGGGGCTGAGGTGGGCCAAGTAGATCGAGTGACAGTGGGAGAACATTTAGGAAGCAGTGATCATTGTATCATAAGATTTAGGATGACAGTGGAAACTGACATTGGTCAATCCAGAGTAAGAATAATCAACTGGCGGAGAGCGGACTTCAATGGGGCAAGAATGGAGCTGGGCCGGATAGACTGGAACCAAAGGTTGGCGGGAAAAACAGTAGCTGAACAATGGGCTTCCTTCAAAGAGGAGGTGGTTTGGGCACAGTCAAGGTATGTTCCCTCAAAAGGGAAGGGTAGGACAAACAAATCCAGAGCTCCCTGGATGACAAAGGAGATAGAAATTAAGTTAAAGAAGAAAAAGAATGCTTACGACAGGTGTCAGGTAGCAAATACAATTGAGAACCAAGCTGAATACAGAAGGTTCAGAAGGGATGTGAAAAAGCAAATGCAAGAAGCAAAGAGGGATTATGAAAAAAGACTGGCAGCTAACACAAAAGTAAATCCCAAAATATTGTATAAGAAGACCAATAGTAAAAGAGTGGTAAAAGGGAGGAATAGGGCCGATTAGGGACCAAAAAGGGGATTTACACATAGAGGCAAGAGGCATGGCTGAGGTGTTAAATGAATACTTTGCATCTGTCTTTACCTACGAGGTAGATGCTGCCCAGGCCATGGTGATAGTGGAGGAAACTCAGTCACTAGAAGGGTTTAAAATTGATAAGGAGGAAATATTGGATAAGCTGTCGGTATTTAAGTTGCTAAGGCGCCAGGGCCGGATGAGATGCATCCAAGAATGTTGAAGGAGGTGAGAGTGGAAATTGCAGAAGAACTGGCAATAATCTTTCAATGTTCCTTGGATTCGGGGGAGATGCTGGAGGACTGGAGAATTGCAAACATTACACCCTTGTTCAAAAAAGGTTGTAAAGATCTGCCCTGCAATACAGAGCAGTCAGTTTAACTTTGGTGATGGGGAAACTTCTAGAAACAATTATTCGGGATAGAATTAATAATCACATAGAAAAATGTGAATTGATTCGGAAGAGTCAGCATGGATTTGTTAAAGGAAAATCATGTCTAACTAACTTGCTGGAGTTTTTTGAAGAGGTAACATAGATGGTTGATGAGGGCAAGGCCATTGATGTGGTATATATGGACTTCCAAAGGCATTCGATACAGTGCCACACAACAGACTTCTGAGGAAAGTTATTGGTCATGGAATAAAAGGGACAGTAGCGACGTGGATACAAAATTGGCTGAGGGATAGGAAACAGAGAGTAATAGTTAATGGGTATTTTTCAGGCTGGAAGAAGGTTTGTAGTGGAGTTCCCCAGGGGTCGGTATTGGGACCCTTGCTTTTCCTGATAAATGTAAATGATCTAGATCTTGGTGTGCAGGGGACAATGTCAAAGTTTGTGGACGACACAAAACTTGGGAGAATTGTAAACTGTGAAGAGGACAGTGTAGAACTTCAAAAGGACATTGACACATTGGTGAAGTGGGCAGAAAGGTGGCAGATGAAGTTCAATGCCGAGACGTGTGAGGTGATACACTTCGGTACGAAGAACATGGAGAGACCTTATAAAATAAAGGATACTATTTTAAAGGGTGTTCAGGAGCAGAGAGACCTGGGTATATTTGTACATAAGTCATTAAAGGTGGCAAGACAGGTAGAGAGAGCTGTTTCTAAAGCATACAGTATTCTGGGCTTCATTAATAGGGGCTTAGAGAACAAGAGCAGGGAAGTTTTGATGAATGTATATAAGACATTGGCTTGACCTCAGTTGGTGTATTGTGTACAGTTCTGGGCACCACACTATAGGAAGGATGTGAACACATTGGAGAGAGCGCAGAAGAGGTTTACGAGATTCTTTCCAGGGATGAGACACTTCAGTTCTGAGGAAAGATTGGAGAAGCTGGGACTGTTTTTCTTGGAGAGGAGAAGGCTAAGAGGAGACTCGATAAAAGTTTTCAAAATCATGAGGGGTGTGGCCAGAGTAGATAGGGAGAAACTGTTCCTCCTTGTAAACAGATCGAGCACCGGGCACAGTTTTAAAGTGTTTTGCAAAAGAAGCAAATGCAAGGTAAGAAAAAACTTTTTCACACAGCGAGTAGTTAGGGTTTGGAATGTACTGCCTGGAAGTGTGGTGGAGGCAGGTTCAATTGAGGCATTCAAGAGGGCATTGGATGATTATTAAATAGAAACAACGTGCAGGGTTATGGGGAAAAGGCAGGAGATTGGTACTAAGTTAAAATGCTCAGAGAGCCGGTGCAGACATGATGGGCCAAATGGCCTCCTTCTGCACTGTAACAGCTCTGGGATTCTGTGATTCTATATTAATCATCAATTACTCCGAAAACTGCATGCTGAATCCAGAATAAAAACAGAAAATGTTGGAAAGACTCAAGGCTCAGAATCTTCTCTCCTGAAGAAGAGTCATATTCGACTTGAAACCTTAACTCTGTTTCTCTGTCCAGCACTTTCTGTTTTCATTTCAGATTTCCAGCATCTGCAGTATTTTGCCTCTATGCTGAATTCAACCTTTGAAACTGGCATTCCTTATTTACACACAGTGTACATTTAGTGGCTGGTTTCACCCTTTCATCAAAATATCCTCCTATTTCTGGCAACTTTCACTCTTACAGAAGTGAATTTGGCACTTCTGGACTTCTACCAAATGTGCACTAAGCAAGCAGATGCTAAAAATTAATGACAAGAATTAACCATTTCCTTACAGTCATGCTTAACATTTTCTGAGACCACTCAAGCACAGGCTGGGCACTGATGGCACATTTTGCAAACCCACTGGCACTCAGTGTTCCCTAAACTGCCAGACAGCAACCCAAGGATCTCTGCGTGGGCCGCACACAAGTCGGCCCCTGTAAATTACTGGGATGCGCCAAAGAATTTAAAGGGACCTCGCACTTAAATAAATAAAGAGCAATGAAAGGGTGCCTTGCTGGCACTGTGTAACGTCAAAGGACTGATTTCACGGGCAACTGCACATTCAATTACAATGGATAACATATACATACCGCAGTCCAGTGAGTACCAAAGTCAGCATCTTACAAACACATGCAGACAAGGAACTCTCCTTCGCCATACATCATAACGCTGGCTAATTAAATGTGACAAAAATGATATTTATTTTGAAGTCGGGTTGACTATACATATAGTGCCTTCATTTTTTTGATAAATAGTGCAATCTATTCCAAAGAACATTTATCATTTTACTTGTCTAAACTCATTAAAATTAATATATACAATTTTTTTTTTAAAACAGGCATTGCTTCTTTTGTTTATTGAGCAACTTATTTCTATGATAGATTACTGTAACATAAATGCCATCTAACCAGCAGCGAATTCTAAATTGTTATTGTTTCTTTCCTCAACCAACATCTCTAAATCATATTATCTGGTCATATGTCTCGATGCATTCTGTGGGACAGCACTGTACACAATTTGGCTGCCACTTTTCCCAATAACACAACAGGGACTACACTTAAAAAGCATTTCATTAGCTGTAAAGCACATTGGGACATTCTGAAATCATGAAAGGCAAGTTCTTTCTTTCTTGCCTGTTAGATTGTCTGATCAAAAATTCCCATGTCAAGAAGCAGAGTATAGATCCCTCTCCACTGTTCCAATAACATTAGCATTAACATTTATCTCCATTGTCTCCATTAGAGACAGAGTAAAATTTTGACCTAACAATTACCCCAACATTAAACACAGAGAGAAGGGGCTTTTGCATCTTGGACACCCGGAAGAATATTTCCCTCGGGTTCTGCTGAATTTACATCACTTAACAACACTTGTCTCCATTTCCCAGTCAGATTGAGGAGATGGCTGGCTGTAGGGTGAGTAGGCCGCCAGTCCAAGGCTGCAGTCAGGGAGCTGACAGGCGTGCTACCTACTGAGCCACTGGACCTCCTGGGCCATGCCCACACTGTGGACTCCAATCCACTCCTGACTCTTCCAACCCCTAAATCCTAACACAGGAAACATGGTGGCATAATGATAATGTTGCTGGGCCATTAATCCTGGGGCCCATGCTAATGCTCTGGGGACATGGGTTCAAATCTCCCCACACCAGCTGGTGGAATTTACATTCAATTGATTAATAAGTCTGGAACTGAAAGCTAGTCTCAGTAACGGTGACCACCAAGCTTCTGTCAATTGTTGTTAAATTCCTTCTGGTTCACTAATATCCTTTAGGGTGAGATTTGAATCTGTGTTCCCAGAGCATTAGCCTGGGGCCTCTGGGTTAATGGCCCAGTGACATTACCACTATGCCACCATCTTTCTTGTGTTAGGATCTAGGGGTTGGAAGAGTCAGGGGGAGATTGGAGTCTGCAGCATGGACATAGCCCAGGTGGTCCAGTGGCTCAGTAGATAGCACCGCTGCCTCTGAACCAGAAGCTCTAGGTTCAAATCCCACTCCAAGACTTGTAGGCATTGGAAGGTGCATTCATGACATCAACAAGTTGATAACAGCCTGCTAATCCTTCCAACACTTTCTCACTATTCCCCAAAGGGAAAAAAAAATTGTGTGTGGAGACACAAAACAAACAAAGAAATGTGGGAGCACAGGAGGCAAGGTGGCATTGAAAAGGTAGAGGGACAGATTAAATCCAATCATGGAGAGTTCCAACAATTGGGAGGGTGGTCATGGAGGAGATCGAAGCAGAGCTGTGAGATGGTGAACCAGGTTAGCTTGGTGAGCTGGGGAGAGGAAGCACTTCTGATCCTCCTGGCCCACAAGCAGTGCTGGAAAGTCACCTACCTCTGCCCTCACCTCTCTTTAGCCACCAAGCTAAACTTAAAATGGAGAAAAATTAGAAGCATGCAGCCACATTAACATATTTAAATGAGGGGCCCACCTCCTGCAGGCAGGTAAGTTGCCCACACTCTCACCCCTCACGCCTGCCTCTGTTAAAGAGGAAAGCTTCAGGGAGGGTTGGGCTCGGATTGGAGAATTTCTTAACATTTTAATATCCCATCCAACCGAATCCCATCCGGTCTTTGGGGTTAAAATTCTCCTCCCCCCCATATATCTTAAGCCTCGAGACAGAAAGCTATGAAGTTTAAATATGACTTTTAAGTTTCTCACAGTTCTTGCCTTCTTTGCTTTCCAGTCTATATTTCTCCCCTACTGACCTAAAGGTGCTGACTCATTTGTGCCTTACTGTCCCATTGCATTAATGCCTTACTGTACCTCACCGTTTTTCTATTTGTGAGCCTACCATTTTTATTATTAATTCTCAAGATGTAGGCATCCACTGGCATGATCAGTATTTATTACCCAACTCTAATTAACCTTGAGAAGATGGTCATTTCTCTCAGAGTGTGATGCTGTCCATCAGATAGGACTAATTGGTAAGGGCATATTGGCTGTGTGTGTGTGTGTGTGTGTCTGTCTGTGTTAGGTCAATACAACTAAAAACACATGGGGGAGAATTGTCTCCCTGTCGGGGGGTGCTGGGTGGGAGCGGGCGTGGGCAGGCGGGGAGCCAATCACTGCCTGCGATCAGCTGCGCGCTGCCACTTTACATGGGCGGGCCAATTAAGGCCCACCCAGCGTGACGTGCACCCGGAAGCGCTCAGCGCTCCTGTGCGGGCGGGGGGAGTAGACCTGCGCGCTCTTTCGCGCACGCACACGACAGACAGAAATCTCCCTGAGGCACAGAGCTGCCTCAGGGAGATTAGTTTAATTTGCAAAAATTTTAATAAAGAAAAAAAAAATTTAAGACATGTCGCCTCGTGTGACAGTGTCACATGAGCTGGGACATGTCAATGAACTTTAATTAAAAAAATTATTTGAATTATAAGTCCTTCATGAAACCTCATCCCACCCGTGGATGAGGTTTCATGATAAATGCGAAGGCCGCCTGGGCTCTTCGCCTGCCTGACAACCTTAAGGTTGGACGGGCAGCTCAGTTAATTGCTTTAATTAGTTTTTAAATAGCCTTAATAGGCCTTTGACAGTTTGGCGGGCACACAACCGACTCGGCTGCGTGCCCGCCGAACTGAGGATCAGAATGACGTGTGGTGATATCGGGACGCACGCCCGGTGTCACCGTGCATCATTTTATATGTCAGCGAGTGGGGCCAGCCTCCGCACGCCGACCCGAAGATTCTGGCCATGGGCTTTGGCTAATCACCAACATTTACGTTACATTTTGCTTTTATATCTACGCCTGAAATGACAAAAACAAAACCCATGGATGTGATATCAGAGCTGAATGCTCTTAACTTTGCATATCTCATTCAACCTTAAATCCATCTTCCCATTTCCTGAAGCTGAAGTTAATATTCAGCAATTCACAGAGGTGCGAAACTCCCTCAGCGAGATCACCTCGAAAGCTCCTTTAATGTGAAGGTACTCAGTACCCTCAGCCTCTCCTCAGAGAATGTGAGCCAAATACGTGTATTGACTTGTTGTGCTCCTTTGTACCCCCCAAGGCCAGAAGCTACCCTGTGCTACCATTCCCAAATTGGGGAGGCAGGCCCAGTACAATGAGCCTACATTCTCTGGAGTTTAGAAAAAATCAATGGCAATCTCATTGAATCACCTCCAATTCTTAGAGGGTTTGACAATGTAGATGCTGAGGGGCTGTTTCCCCTGGCTAGAGCGTCTAAGGATAGGATAAGGGATCAGCCAGTTAGGACATTATTCACTCAGAGGATTGTGAATCTTTTGAACTCCCTATGCCAGGCAGCTGTGGCTGTTCAGTCTGGGTACAGTGGCATAGTGGTTACGTTGCTGGATTGGCGATTTCAGTGGTATGAGCTAGTAATCCAGGCACATGAATTCAAGTTCTACCATAGCAGCTTGGGATTTTAAATTCAGTTCATTAATTAAATCTGGTGAGTAAAGCTATTATCGGTCAGGGTGAGCATGAACCGACTGGTTGTCCTTTCTTTAAAAAAAATACATCTGGTTCACAAATAAGGATCAAGGGATATGGGGATGGAAAGTGAAGTTGACGTACAAATTCAGCCATTATCTCATTGGATTGCAGAGAAGGCTCGAGGGATTGTATGACCTATTCCTGCTCCAAATTCTTACAATCTGTACTTGAGGATTCGAAGGGCAGGTTGTCTCCCTGTCCTGCCTGATACATATGAACATAACATACAAACAAGGAGCAGGAGTAGGCCATTCGAGCCTGCTCTGCCATTTAATAAGATCATGGCTGATCTGTTAGTAACCTCAAATCTGCATCCCGCCTACCCCAATAAGCTATCACCCACTTGCTTATCAAGAATCTATCCATCTCTGCCTTAAAAATATTCAAAGACTCTGCTTCCACTGCCTTTTCAGGTAGAGAGTTCCAAAGACTCACGAACCTCTGAGAGAAAACATTTCGCATAACCTCCATTTTAAATGGGTGATCCCTTATTTTTAAACAGTGAACCCTAGTTCTAGATTCTCCCACAAGGGGAAACATCCTCTCCACATCCAACTTGTCAAGTCCCCTCAGAATCTTATATGTTTTAATGACATCACCTCTTATTCTTCTACATTTCAGCGGATACAAGCTTAGCCTGTCCAACCTTTCCTCATGAGACAACCCGCCCAACCCAGTAAACCTCCTCTGAACTTCTTCCAATGCTTATACATCCTTCCTTAAATAAGGTGACCAATACTGTACACAGTACTTCAAATGTGGTCTCACTGGTGCTCTGTATAACTGAAACATAACCTCCCTACTTTTGTATTCAATTATCCTTGCAATAAATGATAACGTTATACTGGCTTTCCTAATTACTTATTGTACCTGCATACTAGCCTTTTGTGATTCATGCACTAGGACACCCAGATCCCTCTCCATCTCAGAGCTCTGCAATCTCTCATCATTTAGATAATATGCTTCCCTTTTATTATTCCTGCCAAAATGGACAATTTTACATTTTCCCACATTACACTCCATTTACCAGGTCTTTGCCCACTCACTTAACCTATCTATATCCTTTTGTAGCCTCCTTATGTCCTCTTCACAAGTTACTTTCCTACCTATCTTTGCGTCATCAGCAAATTTGCAAACATCCCGTCCATCCCTTCCATCAAAGTCATTTATATAAATTGTAAACAGTTGAGGTCCCAGCACTGATCCCTGTGGCCGGGATTTTCCATGCCCGCCGGCATCAGGTGTGTTTGGTGGCATGAGCAGACAACATGGCGAAAAGGCCAAAAATCGGTTTCACAACGTCGTGAAACCAGTTTGTGATCGTGCGCTCATCCTGCCAATGGTGGGCCCCGTTCCCCGCCATCAGACGTCGGGAGCCTCACTATAATATATCAGCATACCATTATAAGGCCAGCCCGCTGGACTCATTACCCCGCCCCCTGCTGGATCACCCGTCAACGTCGGTGGGAAAAGTCATCGACGTGTGCCACAACAGCATTCATAAGGTGTGCACTTGGCGGGCTGCACTTCGCTCGGGTCTTCAAGGTTTGTTTGCCTACCTTGCTTCGGTCAGCACTCGCAGTCATCAGCACCAGGCTTCATAGACAGCACCACATCACTTTTAGGGGGTTCATGGCAGGTGTCGACCCACCAGACCAGCCATATGTGAGTGGCTTTTCAATGGCTGCAGGGCCAGGGCTTGCTTGGGGAAGGGGGAGAAGTGGCCTCAGGCAAGGGAAGAGGCTGCAGGGTGAGGGCTCTACTGGGGAAAGGGGTATCTCAGGGTCTGTGTGGGGGCACATGTTGATCTGTGCATGTGGCCTCAAGATGGTGAGGGCTGAGGACGCAGTTTCCAGAGGAGATGAGGCCAGATGGACATGTGAAGGTATGTGTGTGAGAATGGGTGGTGATGTCCCTTGAGCTACCAAGCTGGAGTGGTAATATAGCTGCCCTTCCTGCGGCCAGAGGTGGTGGGGTGGGGGGATAGAGGACATCACAGCGGGCCTCCACAGCATCCAAAAGGTACTCGAGTGCTGCTGTCTTCTTGCCTTTCAGGGCCATGTCTTCTTTGCTGCAGTCCTGGGCTGGAAGCACTGAGCACGGCTGTACTTTAAGTGTGGTGCCTGGCGTGATGAAGTGGCGAGGTGATGGTGTGGTGGGCGACTGAGCGCCTGCATCCATGAAAACGGTGTGTTTCCCGGGAATGCACAAGTAATGCGTCAAGCTTGGGACAATACAATGTGAAAAGCCTCCATTATGGCCGATGGGTAAAACATCGTTTTACTCGTCCGCTACCACACTTACTGCAAATCTGGGACGATTCCACCCTATGGCACTCATTATATCTTGCCAACATGAAAAAGACTCATTTATGCCTACTCTCTGCTTCCTATTAGCAAACCAATCTTCTATCCATGCCAATATACCCTAAACCATGAACTTTTATTTTCTCCAATAACCTTTGATGTGGCACTTTACCAAATGTCTTCTGGAAATCTAAATACGGTACATCCACCGGTTCCCCTTTATCCACAACACATGTTACTTCCTCAAAGAACTCCAGTAAGTTGGCTAAACATGATTTTCCTCTCGAGACCATGTTGACTCTGCCTATTACCTTGAACTTATCCAAGTGTCCTGCTACAGAACTGTACTTGGGGGCGTCACCCAGACCAATACGTTGCCCGCACCATGTACTCAGTTATCCAGAGATTGGGGTAGACCAAGAACAGCAAAAACTTGCATTTATATGGCAGTGTTAGCTTTTAAAATGTTCTAATCAGTGATTATCAAACAAAATTTGATACTGAGCAGTGACCAAAAGTTTGGGTCAAAAAGTAGGTTTTAAGGATCGCCTTAATGGTTGACAAAGAGGCTTGGAGAGGGAGTTCCAGTGCTGAAGACACGACCACCAATGTTGGACCGAAGAAATTTGTGAATGTATAAGAGGCTGGAATTGGATGATATATGGGATGATCAGTCGTTCACACCCAAATAGAACACTTGTATGAAATTTTCTTTGGGACAGGAGCTATGAGGAATCCCTATTTACTCCATGAAAGTTAATGGGCCAAATTTTATGCACCCCAGGGGCAGTTTGGCATGTGGCCAGGGATGTAAAATTAGGCATAATGTCATGGTTGCCTTTTCTAGTGCTTATCCACCCACCCCAAACGCATCACAATGTTACTTGTGGTGGAGAGGTGGCAGGCAGCCTGTCTGCTCTTGGGCCACTTGAGGCCCTTAAATGGCCAATTAATAGTCACTAAAGGGCCTCTGCCTGTCCTGCTGCAATTGTTCATGTGACAGGCAGAGGAGGAAACCAAGTTTGAAGCCCGCCAGGTCCCACTCCTCAGGCTACTGGCAGGAAGTGGTAGGGGTCAGGGGCTCCCTCCTTAAACAGGACCCCTGGGCCCATCAGAAGCCAGCCCCAAGGTCTGACCCCCTCAGGTTTTCCCTCCCCCTCGCCTGTACACCACAGCCCCCAAACTCACTGCCTCCCTTGCCACGGCCTCCTATCCTGGCCTGGCTGAAAACCCCCACAACTTACCTCCCTGTCTGACTCCAGCGACGATCTTCACTGGGGACTGGGTGCAGTTCCAGCTGTGGTCACCACTCCTGGAGACCAGAGAGCTGCTGGCCAATTGATTGTAGATGTAAATATGTAAAATCCTGCCCTAGGATTGAAATAGAACTTGGGTGATAGGGATTTAACTATCCCTTTTACACCCCAATAGCTAACACCTGAAAGACAACACCTCTGACACTGCCGCACCCCCCCAATACTACACTTGAGTGTTAGCATAGATTTTTTGTTCGAGTCCTAGAGTCAGTCTTAAAACCGCCATTAGTGGCCATGCCATCAGCCATTTAGATCCTAAGTTCTGGAATTCATTCCTTAAACCTCTCACTTCTCTACCTCTATTTCCCTTAGAACACACTTTAAAACCTACCTCTCTGACCACGTCTTCTGTCATCTGTCTTCATCTTTAGCTTGGTGTCGAATTTTGTCTGATAATGCTCCTGTGGAGAACTTTGGGATATTTCACTAGATTAAAGGTGCCAGGTAAAAGCTAATGCACGCCATAGTCTATCCCTTCTTAATATGTTACAATACTTCGCAATGGAGAGGACTCCCCTCCTGCCACCACTCGATTTTGTTACCACCTCCATTTCACCTGCTATCAGACAAGGGATTGAAGTGATCTGCTGCTCCACAGACTTAGTTTCTTGCCTCTATATTTACTGTACCAAGTATTGGGTTTCTCGTGGATTTAAGCAATGCAGGCAATCTTTGCTGGTAGATGCTCCCAAAATATTAACAGGCTTTGTCATTGATACCAATATTTCCACCCTCACATGCGCCCACTTATCTTTAAGTAGACACATCCCTTTAAACTTACTGGAAATCCTTGTAAGCAACCCTTCTGCCTATGATTCCTAGAGGCTTTCCAATGCTTGGCCTAACGTGAGCGGGGAGCTCAACCATATTATGTGAATAACGTTAAACCTGCAATATCAGATGAGGCCAACACACCATGGTTGGCCAGTCACTGACAAGACATCTGCCTATGGAGGCCCAATCGGAAACTCTGTCTCGAAGTGTTGGATGTTGAGGGCTGGATGAATAAAGGGAACAGGTATCAGAGTGGAAACTTCTCTGTTATCATCGTGCATCATTAATGACAAAAATGTTTTTAACTCATTTGACGTTTCATGATTCTTTGCCCCTCCTCCGAAGATATCTACCTCATTTCTTGATTACGATCCCTAGGGCACCAGTTACACTCATGTCAAATCTTGAATCATGTCTCGAAGGCTCCCTAAAGTACTGAACGGCCGATGAATTAGTTTGAAAAGCCTGTGACCTAGACGAACATGGGGGATCTGATAGAGGTGTACAAGATTTTGACAAGATTAGATCGAATAGACAAAGAAAAGCTGTTCTCATTAGCTGATGGTACACGACTAGGGGGACACAGATTTAAGGCTTTGGGGAGGAGGAAGAGCTTTTTTCAAGCACCTGGTACCCTCTGCCTTACCATGTGGTGGAAACAGAGATGATGAATGATTTCAGAAGGAAATTGGATGGCCACCTGAGGGAAATAAACTTGCAGGCCTGGGGGATAGTGTGGGGTGAACGGTACTCGCTTGCTTGCTCTACAGAGACCCAGCATGGACTCACTGGCAGAATGGTCTCCTTCTGTGCCACAATGACTTTAAGGGCAGAATTTAATCCAAGTGATGGGTGTCTGGCCTGCTCAGTGGGGGGCCCTGGTCACCCCCTTTGGGGAAGGTCCACGTTATTAATTGCCAGCTAGGCACTTAAGTGGCCAATGGTAGGGCTTCCCCCAGGGTTGAGGGCCTCAGGGATGGAAATGCCACCCTCTCACCCAAAAGCTGCCAGCGGATCAGAGACTGGTAACTCATCATTGCCATCAACGATAGAAATGCACCCGCCAAAAACCCAGGATCAGCAAGGGACCCAGGCCACAGGCGAGTGAGGACAGGACGGGGGATGCGGGGAAGGGGCTGCTGGCTAGGCAGAGGCATGGAGGTTGGTGAAAGGGTAAGGGAGTGTCTGGCTCCGGATCCATCCCCATCACCCCCTTCTCGATGCTGGGTCCCTTGTTCAGGCACTGGGTGCCTGAAAACGAGGGACCCACCCTACCCTCCAAACCCCATCCAACATCCCCCCCCTCCGCCCCCCCCACCCCACTCCCCCTCCAACCCTCCCACCCAAACCCCCACCCCCACCCCCACCACCAACCCCTCCCACACCCTACCACAACCTGCAAGCAAACACAACAGAATTTGTGTTTCGGGTTTCCCATGTTGCGACTGTTCCACCAGCTGCTAGTTGAATACCAGCAGTCATGGGATAAGGCCATTACGTTTGCATTAACTGCCCAATTAAGTGCCTCAATTGCCACTGGGGCAGGAAGGACACTCAGGAGCCTTCTCTCCACAGTCTTAATTGGGGCAGGAGAGGGAAGACAGGCGGGTTCCCACCTGGCCCCCTCCTGCCTAATCAAATGCCCCTGTCTCCAAACCTGCCTTGCGGGGGGCATTCAATTCTGTTTTGCGCAGAGCGAAGCTTCACAAGCAGTGGGTTGAATATTAACAGTTAATCTGTGTTTTAATTTGGAGTACTGTTGGTCAGGACACTGGGAGAACTCCCCCACTTTTATAACAAGAAGCCATGAGATCTTAAACATTCACCAGAACCACTGGAGTAGAATTCTGTTTTCATGTTTCACTTAAAGAACCACACGTCTGACAATGCCAATCTCCTTCAGTAGTGCATTAGAATCGAGTTTAAGTGCCTTTCGGCATGAATGATGAATCTTAGAATGAATCAGCCGGGTCGGCAAAGAAGTGTGGAATTAAACACGCAAAACAGGCTGAGACAAACAAACTGAAAGGCACGAGAGCCTCACTACTGGAGAGTTGATTAATATTTCAGAATAGCCACAAATAGGTAGCAACTTAGCTGAGGGGAATCATTCTGCCCTACATTTGATGTTCAGATGCCTTGAAGTTCAAGAATAAAACTTCGGAAACCCATTATAACCAAATAATGCTTGCACTCACTCACTTTTCCAGAGCCGCTTTGTCTAATTCAGGGTCGCAGGGAGTCGGAGCTGACCCCAACAGGCAATGGGTGCTAGGCGGGGTACGCCCAGGATGGGATGCCAGTCCATCACAGGGCACGTACTCACACACACACAGAGGGACAATTTACCAAAACCAATCCACCTGACCAGCAGGTCTTTGGACAGTGGGAGGGAACCGGAGCAACAGGAGGAAACCCATGAGAGCACAGGGAGAACACGCAAACTCCACACAGATAGACACCTGAGGTCAAGATCAAACCCGGGTTCCTGGAGATGTGAGGCAACAGCGCTAACCACTGCACCACTGTGTCGCCCATAAAGCTTTCAATCAGCTACAAATCCATTTATTGTTTTATTAACCTGCACTTATATCCCTCCAAATGACCAATAATTATCTGCTCTATGATCTTCCACCTCCCCCATCAATCAGAGGTACAGTGCGCTTGTGAGGTGATGGGTTGTAGCACCTCAAATTTTGCACTAACTTGCCCCCATATTGCCGGTAGGTGGAACTTTCTAATTTTTCTCTCTTCAGCTTCCTAATCCCAGGGCCACTGCCTCAATCTGCATGACTCATGAGGTAATGCCCCATTTAATTACTTAATTCCAAGCACGTTAACAAGAATGTTGGTGGATTCACGAAAATGAGCAAAATCCCACATGCAGTCAGTGCAAGTCTTTGCCATAATAAAAGGACAACCCAGGATCACTGAGGGCATTAGAGGATCTCAGCATGCTATCCTGTGGGGGGGACTGATAATAAGGTTATCAAGGGTGCCAATGCTAGAATTGGCAGATGGTTGTTTGAAACAGTGTCATGTAGGAAAACAATAATTCAAAGTCAGACTGGTGATACATGGGTCTTCTCGACTATCTGGATCAGGAAAGGTTCAAGTAACAATATAGCATCATTCCCAACACTCATTGTTCTCTCTCTGTATCTCCTGTTCAATCCAATGTCACAAATGCAGAAATTCAAACAAATCAGTAATACAACCTATCAACCAACCTTGTGCTCAGTCATCATGCGTTTTCCTGACATTTGGTGCCCTTGAATGCACATGTTTCTTTTACAATGTACTTTCTTTCACTGTACACTCAAATTCCAAAGCCTTTCCAATTAAATCACAATTCTGAATGATGTTCAGTCCAAACTAATACAGAATTGTTGGGCAGTATATTTTTAAGGTGTGTCGGTATTTGTATATTCACTACCTTCAACACTTAATCTGCCAATTTCTCAGTCAACAATGATGCTCTATTGATGACAGCCTCTCACATTGGGTATCTTATATTCCAGTCAGACCTGTATTACATCTGTGCAAAAATGGCTTGGCCCATTAATTTTTGCAAGTGCCTTTTATCAGATCTTGACACAAGCTTACATCTCCTAACATTTACTAATAAAAGCCGCAGTAGTTCTCGTAACTTTGGACCTCTCAAGCATGAAGAGAAGTTTTTACTTGAAAAAGATAGCGAGTGTTTAATTTGCCATCAGCCTGTGTAGCACAAAGCAACAAAGGAATTAATGAAGAAGGTAGGCATCCTGTTTATATGCCTCTCTCCCATTTGATTGCAAGCAAGAGAAAGAACCTCCACTCATATACCACCTTTCACATCACAGAACATCTCAAAGTGCTTCATGACCAATGAAGTACTCTTGGAGTGTAGTCACTGTTGTCCTGTAAGCAGGCATGGCAGCTAATGTATATATAGGGTCCGACAAATAGCAAGAGAGAAATGATGATGATTGAGGGATAAATATTGGCCACAGTGTCAGGGAACCTCCTTACTATTCTTTACCCCCAACTGAACAGGTAAGTGGGGCATGGGTTTAATATCTCATCTGAAACTTGACATTTCCAACATTGCAACATTCCCTCAGTATTGCATATAATTATCAAACTAGATTATATGTTGAAATCTTGAAGAAGGACTTAAACCTGCAACTTGCAACAGTGAAAATGCTACCAATTCGGAACCAAACTGACACTTGGAGATAACATTTTTTTTTTAAATGTACATTCATAATTTATTGGGACTATCAATCAACAGGGATCAATGGCACTAAAGCTGCCTGTCAGGTTTTCCGATTCAACTTTCATCACTCCAAAGAATTGCAACCACAATGGTTTAGAGTCATCTCCACTGTTAGAATTACGAATGCAGATACCGAATTGTGGCCTACGACCAGACAACAGGCTCAATGATCGATACTATTGATATAGCACCTGGGTGTGCTTCTAATAGTAATACAGCAATGCTTGCCTGTAATAAAATGAATCTGTTTTACCCAAGACATGCTCATTTGAACACAATGGCAACCTGACTAGCTCATCAAATGGATTAGGAGATGGCAACAGACCTCTTTGTGTTTCAGTGATACTCTGATGTTTCAATATTGTACCAGCCTGAGATGTGGGTGCCACCAATCTAGATTTGTTGAGGGTTGCTTACAAAGATATGTGCAGAAACAAGACGTTGTGCTCTGCTTCATGGTCAGACCCTTCCAGTTGGTGCATTGTGGCAACACTACAACTGGATGGGCTTGCACTGGATGGGACTGGATGGGACTGATTGAAAAGATCTTTGAAAGGCTACCACAAACATGATGGGCCAAATGGCCTCCTTCTCTGATTCAACCCAGAACCAGTTACAATGAATAATCCTATACTATGGACTTGATCCTATTTGATTATTAGAAATGAGTTATGATTAAACCTTAGTGGTGGAAACTTCTACAAACAATAATTTGGGACAAAATTAATAGTCACTTGGGCAAATGTGGATTAATTAAGGAAAACCAGCATGAGTTTGTTAAGGGCAAACTAGCTTTAACTAACTTGCTTGAATTTTTAGTTTGAGATAACAGAGAGGGTAATTGAGGGGAATGCTGTTGATATGGTATATATGGACTTCTAAAAGGCATTTCACATTTCTAGGCAAAAATAAATGTTAGGATCTATCAAGCTGGCTTCCACTCAGGGATCTGACTTGTCCAGTAGTAACATCAGCTGGGAACATAACAGTAGGAAGAACATAGAGAGAAAATATAACAAAGCATAAAAGGTACAATTCTATCGGGTTGTAGGAGCAGAGAGACCTGGGGCATATGCACATAAATCATTGAAGCTGGCAGGACAGGTTGAGAGAGCGGCTAATGACTAGGCACTTTACAGCCTTCCGGGCTGAATATTGAATTCAACAACTTTAGATCTTAAACTCCCCCTCTCCCATCCCCACCCCTTTCCGTTTCTTCCCCCTCCCTTTTGTTTTTTCCAATAATTTATATAGATTTTTCTTTTCCCACCTATTTCCATTATTTTTAAATCTATAACTGTAATACCCTGTCAGTCTTTCCACCCCACCCCCACTAGAGCTGTACCTTGAGTGTCCTGCCATCCATTCTTAATTAGCACATTCTCTTAGATAATATCACCACCTTCAACACCTCTTTGTTCCTTTTGTCTGTGACATCTTTTGATTATCTGCTCCTATCACTGCTTGCTTGTCCCTACAACACCCCCCCTCCCAACTTCTCTCCCCCCACCCCCCCCCCCCCCACCCACCCCCCACCTTAAACCAGCTTATATTTCACCCCTCCCCTAACTTTACTCAGTTCTGCTGAAGGGTCATGAGGACTCGAAACGTCAACTCTTTTTTTCTCCGCCGATGCTGCCAGACCTGCTGAGTTTTTCCAGGTAATTCTGTTTTTGGTTTATAAAGCATCTGATATCCTGGACACTAAAGTCATAGAGTACAAAATATGGAAATCAAGTTAAATCTGTATAAAACACCTCAACTGGAGTATCACATCCAATTCTGGGTGCCACATTTTAGAAAGGATGTGAAGGCATTAGAGAGGGTGCAGCAAAGATTCATGAGAATGGTTCAAGAGATGAGGAACTTCAGTTGCGTAGATAGGTTGGAGAATTGGGACTGTTCTCTTTGTAGAAGAGAAGGTTGAGAGGAGGTTTGATGGAGGTATTCAAAATCATGAGGGTTGTGGACAGAGTAGATAGGGAGCAACTGTTCCCATTGGTGAAAGAATTGAGAGCCAGAGCACAGATTTAAAGTAATTAGCAACAGAAGTAATGGTGACATGAGAAAACCATTTTCACACAGCATGTAGTTAGCATCTGGAATTGACTGCTTGAAAGTGTAGTGGGAGTAGGTGCAATCAAAGCGTTCAAGAGAGAATTGGATTATTATCTGAAAAGGAAGAACATGCAGGGCCACATGAAGAAGGCAGTGGAGCGGCTCCAGGTGAATTTCTCTTTCAGAGAGCTGGCAGAGACACGATGGGTGGAATGTCCTTCATCAGTGCCATAACCATTCTATGAATCTATAAATTCGTGTTGACTATTGGGTATCAGTGACACTGTAAATGTACATCAATACAAAGCAGCTTCAGCTGTGCATTGATCCCAAAGTAGCAGCAAAGTGTTAATATTGCATTGCAAAACTCATAGCTAAGAGCCTCATTCACTACCTCATGGACTGGACAACACATTACTCCTGATTTGCAGATGTTCTGGCTATTCAATGATGGCTGAAACACTCCAACTTCAACAGTGCTGATCTCTGCATTGAATTCCTAGCTGCACTTCGGGATTACCCTCATAACTCCAATGTCAAGTCCCAATTTGACACCCAAGTATGCTAATTCCATGTGGTGTGACTGCTTCAAATAGCAACCTTGCACCAATTGAGATCTTCAAACTGTAAAGCTTCAAAGGTCCTTGTTTTACATCTCAAGATCAATGCATAGATGACACTAGTTTCTAACTAAACAGGAACTTTATTTACAGTTTTATTCAATGCTTTAAAATGTTGGTGCCATCCTTCTAGCTCAGCCTCTAGTAGCTTTGGTGGTATCTGTTTGCATAACTGAGTCAACACCCAGGCTTAACCAATCAAGTGCCACAAGCATAGATCAGTTACCAGATTCACATAATCAAATACAGATCAATTAAACCATTGAACACTCCACTCCTGAGAGCTTTTAACATTTTTTGTGGAGGCTTTTGTGTCAGTTGTGACAATGGACAGCTCTCTGAGTCAGAAAGGCATGGGGTCAAGTTCCAGCCCCAAGACTTGAGTACAAAACCTGGGCTGACGCACTGTAGAAACAAGCTCCAGGAGACCTCTTAGTCAAACAAAATGAACTTTATTTACACAACAGCTTCCGTGGCTGCTTGTATCCAGCCAGCCCCTCATACACCCATTTTTTCCAAGGAAACCCCTCCCTAGAACTTATTCCCCTGCACTAGCCGCGTATTGGTTGAACAAATGATGTGACCCCGGCTCAGTTGAACTGATCTTAAAGTGACAGTCATTACATCCCTCCCACCTTAACTCCTTTGTACACCTTTTCAGTTAACAATTGCTGTATACAATTGAACTAAGAATTTTCAGGATTCTAGAAATAATTAAATATGTCGTTAGCCCAGACTTCAATTACACAATACATACAATAGACCCCGTAGTTATAAATTAAGTCTTTGGGGTGGTTTTCAAATTTGCATCGAGTGACGTAGTTCAGTTGTGGTTGTGAGGCTTCAATTGGATCGACATTTTCTGGAATTGTACTAACAGGTACCTCCTGAAGGACCACCAGCTCCTGCTCAGTCCTGGCCTGTTTGTGGGGGTCTGCGGGCTCTGCTCCCCGCTGCTCGGTGCCCCTCCTTTTGCGGGCACAGGGACTGTGCCTCCTGCTCCGTGTCAGTCCCCTACTCCAGCCGCCCCGGGCTTACAGCCACATTTGGTATGGACAATTCATTATCATTAACTTCCACAGGGTTTGTCCTTGACCAGAATCTTTGGTGTACACAGGTTCACCAACACTCGGCGGTAACACTGACTGCGAGAGTGCCTCTCTACCCCTCAAATGGTCACCGTGCTTCCAAACAATCCATCCTTCTATCCTTACCTGATACAAAACAGGTCCAGCCTCAGAGACTACCCTTCCCAGGAATCCACCAAGGACCACTACCAAAGTTTTTCACATACGCATTTTTATTAGTCGAGAACTTCCTAGCTCTACTGTGAGAATCGTGACTTGTCTTCTGGTTGCACTTACTTGACTCTACCCTCCCCTGCAAATTTGGAATCACAAGGCTTAGCCTCGCCCTGAGACGATGTTTCATTAACCGTTCAGCGGGAGGAACACCTGTCATTGCGTGTGGGGTGGTGCGGTAATTCAGCAGAAGACATGACACTCTTGTTGCTCAAGATCCACCTGATCGTTTTTTCATGCCAGATTTAAAAGTTTGGATGGCTCTCTCGGCTTTGATGCTGGGTGGTAGGGTGCTGTCTTTATGTGTTTTATACTATTGGGAGTGGTGAAGTTTTGAAACTCCGCACTCATGAACACTGCCCCATTATCGGACACGGTTACTTCAAACAAACCAAGAGTTGCACAACAGAGCCGCAGCTTTTCGATGGCCACCATCGATGTCAGTGTTTTCACCTGAAAAATTTCTATCCATTTGGAGTGTGCATCAATTACGAGGAGAAACATCGTACCCATAAATGGTCCCACATAATCGACATGGATGCGGGACCCATGGCCGCCCAGGCCATTCCCAAGGGTATAGTAGGGCTGTGGCTGGCAAGTTTTGCTGCAACTGACACAGTTGGCAGTACCTTACCATGTTCTCAATATCAGTGTCAATTCCGGGCCACCATACATAACCCAGGCTAACATTTTCATTTGAGGTACCAGGGCGGCCACTGTGTAGTTCCATCAGGAGCAGCTTCTGGCCCAGCACAGGAACGGCCACTCACGCTCCCCATAGCACAATACCATCTTGCCAACTAAGTTCATGTTTACAGATGGAGTAGGGTTTCATGTCCTCTGAAACTGCCTCATTTCTCCATTCCATAAGGATTTTATCTCATACTCCGGATAACAGCAGATACTGACTGGTCCAGGTTTTGACTTGTTTCGCACAGACTGGCAGCGTATCCAAAAAGCTTCAGGCCAGGACAATTTCTTGAGGGACAGGTGTACATGTAATACTTTCTCTCAAGGGCAGGGCATCTGTATTCACAATATGTACCCCTGGTCAGTGTTTGAAGGTGTGTTCATATGCGGCCAGGATCAATGCCCATCTCTGAATCCTTGCAGAGGCTATTAGTGGAATATCCTTGTCCTCCTTAAAAAGGTCCAACAGCAGCTTGTGGTCTGAAACAATAGTCAAGTGTCTCCCATGTAGATATTGATGAAACTTTTTAACGCTGAAAACTATTGATAGGCCCTCTTTTTTGATTTGTGAATAGCCTCTTTCAGTTACTGATAGTGTTTTTTTACACATATCCTATCGGCCTTTCTGAGCTGTCAGCCAGTTCATGGGACAACACTGCTGCAACGCCATATGGAGAGCCGTCATACGTCAGTATTAGTTCCTTCCATGGGTTGAAGTGTGCAAGTAGGCTTGAAGACTGGAGCAATTACTTCACCTTGTTGAAAACCGTTTCCTGAGGAATTCTTCAAAACCATAGGTGGTGCTTCTGTAGTAGAGTGTGTAAGGGGGCCAGCATAGTGGATAGATTTGGCAAAAAACCACCCATAATTATTGACTATTCCTAGAAACGATTTAAGTTCAGACACGTCCGTGGGGGAAAGTGCTCCTTTTATGGCCCTGACTTTCTCCTCGACAGGGTGTAGCCCTTGAGCATTGATCCTGTGTCCCAGGTAAGTCATCTCCCTGGCTTGAAAAGTGCACTTTTCTTTCTTGAGGCGAACTCCAGCCTCCTGAAATCTTTTTAACACCTCTTCTAAATTTGCTAGGTTTTCGGCCTCCGTGATGAGTATATCATCGAGGTATACCACAACCTGTGGCAACCCCTGTAGTAGACTCTGCATTGTGCATTGGAATATTGTGCATGCCAGCAAGACACCAAAAGGCAGGCGCGTGTACTGAAAAAGCCCTTTGTGGGTGTTTAACGTGACATATCCTCGGGAACCGTCATCCAACTCAAGCTGTTGATAAGCATGACTCATGTCTGGCTTGGTATACGACTGGTTCCTGGCCAGTTTTACATAAAGATCTTTGATTCGCGGAAGAGGATACTTGTCCAGCTTTGCGGCCTGATCGATGGTTGGTTTGTAATCACCGCAAATGCAGATAGTCTTGTTGGGCTTCAAAATGGAAACGATGGGCATGGCCCATTCCGAAAGCTGAACCGGCTGGATAATACCTAGCTCTTCTAACCTCCTTAGTTCCCCGTCCATTTTCTTACGTAAGGCATATGGTACGGGTCTTGCTCTGAAAAATCGAGGGGTGGCTTCCAGATCCATGTAGATTTTGGCTTGTAAGCCCTTAAATTTGCCTAACTCGTCCCGAAAGACACGGTCATGTTTTCTTAATAATTCTGACAATCCCCCTGTCCTCACCTGGAAAATGTCAGCCCAATTTAACTTTATTTTCTTGAGCCAGTCACAGCCCAGAAGGCTTGGTCCTTCACCTACTACTACGATAGGTGGCTGTCCATAGCTTACAGGTGCAATGGTGGTACCCCTCACCTGTACTTTTTCTCCGGTGTATGTTTTCAGCTTGGCTGAAGTGCTCTCTAAATTAAACGGCTGGAATGTGTGCTCACCCATCACAGTGACTGATGCACCTGTATCTAGTTCCATATTTAGAGGCTTCCCATTTACACAGAGCCCTTTGGCAGTTGGGTCTGGATTAACATCCTTGAGGTTGGAAAGAGGGTAAATATCAGACTTACTGGTACCGGAGTCTTCTACGCTGTGTACTTGTAACATCTAGTTGAGTTGGCAATTCGGCTGCCTGGACCTAGCCCTGCATTGTCTCCTCAGGTGTCCTTTTTTTCCACAATAATGGCTCTCAGCCTCTTTAAATCAACAAGATTCAGGAGCGTGGTTATTCCCGCATCGATAACATTGGACATCAGGAATCACTGCCTGACTGCCTCCGCTGTATCTTTTAATTCTATAGCTTATTGGAACTGCTTCCCTTTTCCCAGTGGCCTTGGGTGATTTTGGTTGGCTGCCGGCTCCCACTCTAACTGCTCACAGCGCCACTTTGCACGCCCTGCAGTTCCAATGCATCTGCCTCAGCACATTTCATAACGAGCGCAATCTCCATTTTGTGCTTGAAATCAATATCGACTTCCGCTAACAACCAACGTTGTATGGTATCATTACTCGCGCCACATACTAATCGATCCCGCAGCATACAGGGTGGTACCAAAATTGCAGTGCTCTGATAATTGTTAAAGTTTCACAATGTACGTCACGATCGATTCCCCCGGGGCTCTCACTCGCAAATTAAACTTAAAACATTGCATTATGACTGAAGGTTTAGGTTGGAAATGACCCCATTCCTCTGCAGAGGAGTCAAATTGGTCTAACTGGCCAAAAAGCGGCATTTCGGTGAGCAACATAATTTTCTATTTACAGTCATCGATTAAACACGATAAAGATGCAGGCAGGAGACAGTGCCTGGATAGTTTTTTCCTCATCGCCACATGTAGAAACATGCTCTGGGAGGCCTCTTAGTCAAACAAAATTAACTTTATTTACACAAGTGCTTCCGTGGCTGCTTGTATCCAGCCAGCCCCTCATAGAGCCATTTTGTCCCCAGGAAACCCCTCCATAGAATTTATTCCCCCACACCAGCCACACATTGGTTGAACAAATCATGTGACCCCCTACTCAGTTGAACGGACCTTAAAGTGACAGTCATCATATGCACCCAGTGCAGCTCTGAGGGAGCACTGCACTTTTGAAGTTGCTGTCTTTTAGATGAGATTGTAAACGGTGGTCCCGTCCACCCTTTCATGTGGGTGTAAAGGATCCCACAACACTGAAGAAGAGCAAGAGTGTCACCGTGGACAGAATTTATTCCTCAATCAATCACTGGAAGAGATTATCTGGTCATCACATTGCTATTCATGGGAGCTTGCTGTATGCAAATTGACTGTTAAAATTCCTACAATGAGAAAAAACGTCATTGGCTGTAAAAAGCTTTGGAACAGCCCTAACGTTGAGAAAGGCACAATGTAAATGCATATCTTTTATCACTGCAGAAAGGATGCTTTCCCCGACATTCTTTTATCATTACGGAATTAGGTGCCATAGAAATGGAGTTACGCACGTGTTTTAAAGCACGGATGGGAAGAGCAGGTCATTCCACCTTGGTGCCAGTCAAGCTATAGTTAACAGTATAACTAGGATCTGCTGACTGCGCACTGCTGTTACCTGTCTCAGATCAGTAGCTGCTATCTTATAGATGTCTTAGCTCTGATTGTCTTTGAAGGTACCAGAGTGATTTTATTTGAAGGATTCAACAATTCTCCTATGTAGCTATCTAAAAGATGTTAAATTACCTTGTCATCCAGACTTACAAACCTACAATTTTCCACCTTGGATCACAGAATGTTTTCATTTTTCCTGGGTCATTCTGAGCTGGTGCTGCGGCCCTCTTTCACTTTCCAGCTCATTTGTCCCCTTACATACTCTCCGCTCGAATGCCACATGAATTTTAATGTTCTTTTTTTCAGAAGCTTACTGTGTTACATTCCAGTGACTATATACTATTATTATGAGAAGCGAAAGGGAGTTGACAATCAAACAGAATACCAGATGTTACTCGGAACTGCACAGTGTGACCAGATCTCTTTTAACGTTCTAACATGAGATAAATTGGCTGGCCTCGACGCTGGAATTTTTACCTGACCAAATAGGATGTTGCTGTGTTGAGTCAGGTGGATCAAAAAATGACTGCCACCCGTAAGAATTTAACATTCGTGCTCCCCAGATTCGGCTGCGACTTGTCTCCTACTGTCACATGATTAAAGGATTGCCGACTCTTCAGTTCCGACGCAATCCCAATTGTGGAAACCCCATTGTTCCTCTCTTTGATTTGAACAAGCTGACACTTCAAAGTATTTGGCGGAAGAGCTAGATGACAATTTTTTTTTTTCCCCTAGCGAGTTGTTGTGATCTGGAACGCAGTGACTGAAAGGTTGGTGGAAGCAGATTCAATAGTAACTTTCAAAAAGAGAATTGGATAAATAATTATAAAGGGGAAAAGCTTTGCACCACTGCAGGGAAACAGCGAGTGAGTGGGCCCGTTCCAAAGGGCTAGCATGGGCACCATGGGCCAAATGTCCTCCTCTATGAAGTAAAACTCTATGGGATTGATATTTGCAGGGAGGATGTAGGAGAGTGCTTTAGTATTGCTTCAACTCAGCAAGGCTGGGGAGTGGGGGCCCTGCCAAATTTAACAACAGGAACTCATCTTTCTCTTGATAATTTTTCTTCCATTTCCGGTCAGACAGCCGGACAAATTGATAGGCTGGTCATTTAGCAGGTGGAGAAACCAGCAGCTGAAGGGTGCAGCCAGGGATACTTAGAGATGAACTCCAGCAACCTGGTGGAAGGAGAACTCAAGTCTTGATTCTGGTGAGGCATCACAATTTGGGAGGGATGGGGCTCAGTTTGTGGTGTGGGGTGAGGGCGGCGGCGAAGGTGCAGTGTTCAATTTTTTTGTGTTTGATTATGTCAATCTGTTAACCATTGATTTTCACTGTGCTTGATTGGTTAAGCCCAGGTGTGGACTCAGAGTAAACAAGCTGTAGAAAGAGCTAGAAGCCTGAGCTGTAGCATGGAGTAGACATTTTAAAGAACTGTGAATAAACCCTGTTATACATACAGAAACCAGTGTCACCTCTACATAGATCTGAGATATAAAATGTACAACAGTAAAGAGTGAGCAGTGGGGAGAGAGAGGCCGTGATCAGCAGAAGGGAGGCCAAAGACTTCCGTGAGTTGCTGGGTAGAGCCCTCCTGCTTCTCATGGCTCACAGGAGTGCTAAGAAAAAGCACTTAAACTTCTGAAGCTTTCAGCTCCCATATTCATTTCACCACTGGGTTTCTCAAACCCCGGAAACAATTAAGTTGAATCCAGGCTCCCAGCGCACTGTGGGAACCTGATTTATATATGGTAATGAAATGTTCTGCAAGGCACAGTGCTCACTCTGTGAAAATAGCAATGAGCACGCACACAGTAGGTTGGCGATCTTACCCCATTTTTATATGTTGAACCCGTGATTCTCGCATAACCGTCATGGGAGTGGTGGGTGGTTAATATTGAGGTCCTTCATCCTATGCATCTGTACTCCCGAAAAACCCGCCCTCTATTTAAGCACGTAGTTCATTCCTTAAGTTTTCATGGTTTTGATGAGGTTTGGAGCTGACTGATTCTGGCAAAATCCAAAGTGAGTATCTAAGCAGAGCCTAGCTCCTTGCTCCTCCTTGTCTCCTCAAAACTCTACTTTGCAGTGACAGTGAGAGAGAAGAAGCAGAGATATAATTTGAAGAGGAACCCACTGGAAAGAATGCCACCCACATCCCTTTAAGGGCACAGTCATGAGATTGTGGAAGGTATCTCTGCGATTCTGTAACCCAATGAGTAGCACTTTCACCTCTCAGTCAGAAGGCTGGGGATTCAGGTTCAAATCCCACTTCAGAAACCTGAGCACATAATCAAGGCTGACACTTCCGTGCAGTGCTGATGGAGTGCTGAACTGTCGGAGGTGCCATCTTTCAGATGCGGCATTGAACCGAGGTCAAGCCTGCCCTCTCATGTGAGCATAAAGGATCCCATGGTGTTATTCCAAGAGGAGCAGGGAGTTGTCCCAGTCCCCTGGCAATTATCTATCCTTCAACCAAAATATCGCAACACTGCCATAGAAGAGAAGCTCTCGCACGTCAGTGTGGCTCTTCCATTTCCCACACCCACTATTCTGACAATTTGCGTTCAGAATGGATTGAAGAGCTTTGAATAACTTGACAGGCTCACATGTAAATCAATGGTTTAGTATTGAAGAATCACAAACCACTGAGAACAAGAAACTAAGAGTGGCAAGTCAGCATAATACCACCGACTAAAAGGTCCCAGGTTTTATTCACGGCATATACTGAGTTAGCCAGGGCACCAATTGGGGCACTATATTTGGACACATTGCCCTGGGTGAGAAAGGTGAAAGGTGGGACAGGATTCCTGATTGGCCCTGATTGCTATCCTGCATGGAATGGTACACCGTGGATTGGGCTATCATCATGCTCCATAGTTGAATAGCAACCAATAAGTTGGCAGCAACCCGTGACTCTACCACCTAGAAGGACAGGGTCATCAGGCGCATGAGAACACCAACGCCTGCCGGATCCCCTCCAACTCACACACCATCCCGGCTTAGAGATATATCACTCTCGCTTCTCCCTCGCTTCTGAAGGTCACTGGGCCAAAACCTAGGAACTCCATCACTAACAGTACTGTGGGTTAGTTTGCAGATTGCAATAGTTCAAGAAGTCAGCTCACTACCAACCTCTCAAGGGCAACTGGAGCTGGGTAATTCTGCCGGCCCTGCCAATGAGGCCCACGTTCCGAGAACGAGTGTTTTTTAAAGCCTACCAGCACTCCCTGTATGAGATCATGTACAAAGAAGGGTCACTCGGGGAAGGTGCAATGGGGATGTCTCACAGCGAGAGAAAGGAGAAAACTTGATAGAAAAAGATTGCTGAATTTGAGTGCATATCTGATTTAACACATTAATATGTATGAGGACAAATTCATTTACAATTAAATCAGCAATTAGCTACGCCAAGCAGTAAAAGCTGAATCCATAGAGACCAAGGTCAATTGAATTTGGAAACCTTAAAAGGCCCCTCTTGGATTTTGTTAGTTGTACTTAGGCAGAAACTTGACATTAAGTTTGCTAATTGCTGTCTCCAGTAAATTCCCCAGCCAATTATTATTCCCCACTCATAATTGTTATACCCCTGGACAGCAATCAATGCTTTGCGAAATGCTCTAATGTCATAATCCACAATATATTATTAGTTTTATTGTCATCTTTCCAGGAATGCCAGTAGAAAGTTCTCCTGATGATGTATGAGTAAGTCTCAGCCATGATCCTCACTTCCCTCCTCCAGGAGCAACTCCTCAAAGGAAGAGCATGACATTATTCAAGTAATCAATGAAAGGCTTTGATATCAGGTTTTGAACCATGCCAGTCATTAGCTTTCAGAATTTACTTCTCCGTCTACAGTTGGGCAAATTTTTTTCATTTTTTTCCAAAATCAGCATGAAGCGCTCATGGGTCAGATTACACAGATCGAGTTGGTGTGTACAGGTCACTCTATGGCTGCTCTATTCAGCTTCCCAGGTCCCATACAAAACAGACTAGGGGTGTGTGCATGTTTGTATCGATGTGTGCACGTATACGTGCATGTGGCTTTTTAAATTTATTCTTTCATGAGATGTGGGTATCACCGACAAGGCCAGCATTTGTTGCCCATCCCTAATTGCCCTTGAGCTGAGTGGCTTAACTAGGCCATTTCAGAGTCAACCACATTGCTGTAGGTCTGGAGTCACATGGAGGCCAGATAAGGACAGCAGATTTCCTTCCTTAAAGGGCATTAGTGAAGGGGTTTTTACAACATTGGATGGTAGTAGCTCACTGAGACTAGCTTTCAATTCCAGATTTTATGAATTGGATTTAAATTCTACCACCTGCCATGGTGAGATTTGAACCCATACTCTCAGAGCATTGACCTGGGCCTCTGGATTACTAGTCAAGTGATCTTACCACTACACCACTGCTTTCCACGATCCATATGTGTTTGTGCGTGTGTGTAGCAGGGGTGGGATGTGGGTCACAACCTTCAATCCCATTCACATTATCCTAGCAATCATGGGAAGAAATTTCTGAAGGTCACTGAGCCAAAACCTAGGAACTCCATCACTAACAGTACTGTGGGTTAGTCTGCAGATTGCAATAGTTCAAGAAGTCAGCTCACTACCAACCTCTCAAGGGCAACTGGAGCTGGGTAATTCTGCCGGCCCTGCCAATGAGGCCCACGTTCCGAGAACGAGTGTTTTTTAAAGCCTACCAGCACTCCCTGTATGAGATCATGTACAAAGAAGGGTCACTCGGGGAAGGTGCTATGGGTGCTTGCCAATGCGTAAAATGACACGCTGTGACATCGGGCGGGCATCCTAATGTCACTGTGTGTCATTTAGATTTTCAGTGCGGCGGGCGCGAAACCAAGTCGGCTGTGCGTTCGCCGAACTGTCAACGGCCTATTAAGGCCATTTAAAACCTAATTAATTTAATTTAATAAGCTGCCTATCCAACCTTCAGGTTGGTGGGCAGGCGAAGAGCCCAGGCGGCCTTCGCATTTTTCATGAAACCTCATCCACGGGCAGGATGAGGTTTCATGAAGTGTTTTAAAATCTAATAAAAATTTATACATTTATTTTTTGACATGTCCCAGCTCATGTGATAGTGTCACATGAGGGGACATGTTTTAAAAGTGTTAAAAACCTTTATTTAAAACTTTAGCACTGAAACAAATCTCCCTGAGGCACCTCCGTGCCTCGGGGAGATCTCTGCGCTCTTTAGCACACATGCACAAAAGAGCACAGGGAACCTCTCAGGGAATCCCCCCTCCCCCCGCCCGCACAGGGAGTGCTCAGCGCTTCCAGGCAAGTGTCATGCTGGGCGGGCCTAATTGACCCACCCATGTAAAATGGCAGCCTGTCCCTTATCGGGCTCGCGCCCGCCCCCCGCCCCCACCTACCCCTGCATAACCCCCCACCAACGGGGGGAAATTTCTGGCCCATATACCAGTGTGATACTTCCATTTCCCACACTGGTCACCTTTGTGATCCTTCTGAATGTGTTTGCTACGTATTGGGTTTGGACAATTTTGCATTGTCGCTTGTCCCTGCTAGGAACAAGATTCAAACAGCTACAAACTCATTTCCAAGAGGCTCTTAAACCAATGGAGGCAAAGACACTTCATCCCATCAAATGGATGGGATTAGTTTCCTCTGTGGCATCTTGACAGCTAAAGGAGGAAGTAGAACAGAAAGAAACTCACAAGTAGAGAACATGAGGTTGAGAAAATAAGTCTTTGACAAAAACATTTTTCACAAATTATCTTAGGTGGATTTAGAACTCTCAAGTGTCCATAGTCCAGCTATGCTTGGCTGATTTTTAATTAGAATATAACCAAGAAATCTCTCAATGGTGACAACCCCATGGTGAGCAAATTTGTCTAGTCGTATCTGATAACTAAAACCAGTGGGAGGTACTAATAAAGAATAATAATTACCAATGAATCTTTTATCTACCCAAGAACTGAACTTTTAACAAAAAATTCTTGTGATGGGGGCATCAGTGGCAAGGCCAACATTCATTACCCTTCCTTAATTGCCCTTGAGAAGTGGTGATAGGCAGCCATCTTGAACCCCTGCAGTCCCTGCAGTGAAGGTGTTCCTAAAGTGTTGTTAGGGATGGAGATCAAGGAGTTTTACCTAGCAATGACAATGAAGGAATAATGACTAATGTCCAAGCTGAGGCTATGTGTGACTTGGATCGGAACATAGAAGTAATGGTGTTCCCGTGTAACTGCTGCCAATGTCTGTCTAGATGGAAGCCACAGTTTGGGAAGTTCTACCAAGAAAGCTTTGAGTGGTGGTGGGAGGGTGGGGCAGATTAAAGCCCAGTAATTGGGAGGTAGGGAGGGAAAGATTGGGACTTAGTCAGGGGAGGGAGCAAAGGGATCAGGGCCCAGCAATTGGGAGGGAGAGTTCAGGGCTCAGGGTAGGATGTGGATGGGGGTGATTAAGTTAGCATCAACCTCTGAAAGTTTTGATGTTTTTAAAAGTGATGTTGATTTAGTTGCATTTAACTCCCTGCTTTATACCTACCTGAAACTACAGACAAGGCCTTTGTTTAATGTTTCATCTTATAGACGGCATTTCCGACAGTGCAGCACTCCCTCAGTAATGCACTGGAGTGCCAGCAAGGATTTTGTATTCAATACTCTAGAGTGGGACTTGAACCAATCTATTGATTCAGGGGCAAGAGTGCCACCAGTTGAGCCCTGGGTGTCACCTCCTATTCACCCACCTTCCTATTGCTGCAACATCATGATTTGGGGCCTGTCTTCTTAGCTCCTCTACAATAGGAATAATCAGGTGAGTCCCAAGAGTGCTATATCTGCACAAATAACCGATATCTTCACTGAGTGGCAAATTCAAGGAAAGTGCAAGGAACACCACCAACCACTGCACATGGCCTTTTTCAACCACACAAAGTCCTTTGACTCTATCAACCGTGAAGGCTTATGGAATACCCTCCTCAAATCTGACTACCCTCAGAAATTTGTCACCGTCTTTTACCTACTTCACGATGACGCAAAAGCCATGATTCTCACCAGCGGAACCACCGCAGACCCTATCTCAGTGAAAAGTCAAACAAGGCTGTGCCATTGTACCAGCTCTTCTTTATTTTTTTCACTGCACCTCACCTCCAGCAAATTACCCACAGGCATGGAGAAAATCTACAGAACAGATGGGAAACTATTCAACCTACGCCACCTTCAATCCAAAACCAAAACCACCCCAGCCTCAGTCGTTGAGCTTCAGTATGCAAATGACACTTGTGTGTGCACTCACTCAGAAGCTGACTTCCAGGTCATTATCAACTCCGTCTTTGAAGCGTATGAGAAAATGGGCCTTTCACTAAACACCTGGAAAACTAAAGTCCTCTTCTAACCAGTTCCCACAGCAAAACATCTCCCCTCTTGTAATAAGATCAACAGTGAGATCCTGGAAAATGTGGACCATTTTCTGTATTTTGGGAGCCTCCCTTCGGCAAAGGCAGACATAGATGATGAATGATTTATCATCACCTCCAATGTGTCAGCTCAGCCTTCAGCTGACTGAGGAAAAGAGTGTCAAACCCGAAACTAAGATCATGGTTTACCAGGCATCCGTGATCCCCACACTCCAATATGCTTTGGAGACTTGGACAACTTACAGCAGGAACCACAAAGCACTGGAGAAGCAACAGCAGTGCCTTCACAAGATCCTCCAAATTCCGTAGCATGAAAGACAATCTAACAGCAACGTCCTCTCCCAAGCCAACATGCTCGGCATTGAGGGGCTAATCATTCAAAGCTAGACACACTGGGCAGGATATGTTGTTTGTAGGCCTGACACCAGGCCCCCAAAGCAATTGCTCTACTCAGAACCCGGTCTTGGCAGAAGATACCCAGGAGGACACTTTAGGGGTGTCTTCAAATCATCCCTAAGAGGTCAAACGTACTCCTCATGGGAAGGCACTGAAAATTGTAAATGCCAGTCCACTATTTAAGAAAGGAGAGAGAAAAACAAGGAAATTATAGATCAGTGAATCTATGATTGGGAAATTGTTGCAGTCTATAATTAAGGGTGCAGTGTCTGAGCACCTGAAAATTTATGATTATGATAAATTGTGAGGAGAAATTACACAAATTAGAGTTATAGTCCCTGGAATTTAAAGATTAGAGGGCAATTTGATAGGTTTTCAAGAGGGGAACTGATATAGCAGATAGAAATAAACTATTTCCACTGGTTGGGAAATCTAGGACTAGATGGTATAGTCTAAAAATTAAAAATTTGTGAATGGTTAGGAAAGGGTTCTATGCACAAAGGCTGGTAGAAGTTTGGAACTCTCTTCCACAAATGGCATTCGATGCTAGATCAATTATTAATTTTCAACCTGAGATTGATTGGTTTCTGTTGCCCAAAGTTATTAAGAAATATGGGGCAAAGGTGGGCGTATGAAGTTATAGCACAGATCAGCCATGATCTTATTGAATGACGGAACAGCCTCGAGAGGTTAAATGGCCTACTCCTGTTGAGTTCATTCTCAGGACATCAATGTCGCTTCTGTGGCTGTCATTTATTGCCCATTATGTGAACTCCCACTGACGGAACACTAATGGGAGAAGGGGTTCGGCCATGTTTTCAGGATAACTTTCTGGGACTGAGGTGACACTCCATGTGCTTTAGCACAGATCCTAACTGGCCCCACAACAGGTTCTCAGGGTGGCCCCTTCTAACAAACATGGGAGGTGGTCAAGAAATAGTGTGGAAGTGTTTTTGGCTGGAGAGTGGAAGACTCACATTTATATAGTGCCTTTCACAACCCCAGGACATCCCAAAGTATTTAACATCCAATGAAGCACTTGCAAAGTGCAGTTACTGCTGTAATGTAGGAATGACAACAGCCAGTTTGCACACAGCAAGCTCAAATAAACAGCCATATAACAATGACCAGATCCTCTGTTTGAATGGTGGCAGATAAGGGATAAATATCGGGCAAGAAAGATGGAAGAACTCTCCTGCCCTTCCTCAAATGGTGCTGCGGGATATTTTATATCCACCTGAGGGAAGACGAAGATTCCATTTAGCTTTTCATCCAAAAGGATGGCGGGGGGTTCCTAAGGCGGGATGCCTAATCAGAGGGCCCACAGCTGTGGATGGTTGGCATCCTTACCAGAAGAGGAGGGTGCTGCTGAGGTAGGTTGGGAAGCACAAGGCCATCTCAAAATGGAAGTGCCCTTAGAAGTGTGGATGAATGCTGCAAAGAAAGAGGCCTGAAGCTGCTAGGGCCATTGGAATGGAGGGAAAACCCGTCTGGAGGATTTATTTCAGACCCTAGTGCGGACTTTCATCCCCGTGGCCCCCTCATTGTGGTATGAACCTCCGGCTCAGATGGTCCTCCTCCTCCCCTGGCCTGCCACTGGGAGCCTGCCTCCAGGACACCACCAAGCCCTGGACTCAGAGAGGGTCACTCCGACTTCAGGAAGATCCCAGTGGAGTCTAGTTAGGGCTCAGTTAGCTAGGTCACAGTTGGAGTACTGTGTGCAGTTCTGGTCGCCACACTATAGGAAGGATGTGATTGCACTGGAGAGGGTGCAGAGGAGATTCACCAGGATGTTGCCTGGGCTGGAGCATTTCAGCTATGAAGAGAGACTGGACAGGCTGGGGCTGTTTTCCTTAGAGCAGAGAAGACTGAGGGGGGACCCAATAGAGGTTGACAAAATTATCAGGGGCATAGATAGGGTAGATAGGAAGAAACTTTTCCCCTTAGCGGAGGTGTCAATAACCAGGGGGCATAGATTTAAGGTAAGGGACAGAAGGTTTAGAGGGGTTTTGAGGTAAAATATTTTCACCCAGAGTGTCGTTGGAATCTGGAACACACTGCCTGAGGCAGGAACCCTCGCAACATTTAAGAAGTATTTAGATGAGCACTTGAAATGCCATAGCATACAGGCCACAGGCCAAGTGCTGGAAAATGGGATTAGAATAGATAAGTGCTTGATGGCTAGCATGGACACGGTGGGCTGAAGGGCCTGTTTCTGTGCTGTATAACTCTATGGGCAGAATTTTCTGCCCGTCGGGCGGGTGGGCCCGACCCAATCTCCAGTGGGCGAGGAGCCGATCCCCGCCGGAGAAGCGGGCCCCGCCGCCATTTTACATGGGTGGGCCAATTAAGGCCCGCCCAGCGTGACGTCCGGCGGGAAGCACTATGTGCTCCCTTTGCGGGCGGGGGGATTCCCCAAAAGTGAGAGTGCGCTCTTTCGCGCATGCGCACATCTCCCTGAGGTTAAGTGCAGCCTCAGGAAGATCGCTTACACTCTGAAAAATGTTAAAAATAGAAAAAAAAAATTCCACAACATATCCCCCTCATGTGACAATGTCACATAAGATGGGACATGTTCACAATATACACACTAACTTTTTAAAATGTTTAAAACCCTGCATGAAACCTCATCCCGCCGCTGGATGAGGTTTCATGTTTTATCTATAAGCCGCCGGGGTTCCTGGCCTGCTCACCAACCTCAAGGTTGGATGGGCAGGTCCTTTAATTGTTTTAATGATCCTGTCAATGGCCTCAATTGGCCATTGAAAGGTCAGCTGGCGCACAGCTGATTTGGCTGAGCCTCCGCCTTCCTGAAAATTTAAATGGGGCGGGATGACGTTGGGGGTTCCGCCTGGCGTCATCCCGCATCATTTTACACGTTGGCGAGCGGGTCCTTCCCCCTGCTCGCCAAAGGCAAAATTCAGCCCTATGACTCTAAAATAGTATTGCCCATCTAATTCACCTTCTACCAGCCTGGTAATCGCAACATACAATGCTGATGGAGATGTTGACAAATCAGGGCCATAAATCTCTGTCAGTTACAACACAGTCCCACACAGGCAGCAAGGAATTCCAGTTAGCGCTGGGGAGGCTCCTTAAAAGGCCTCAATTGGCTACCCACCACTTGTGGACAGGTAGTCTTTTTCCCCCGGCCTGGCCTCCTTAAAAATGGCCCAAAGGGTGGACTGTGCTGGCAACTTGGCATGACAGCTGGCAACAGGAATTTCTGCACCCATTGGCGTCCCTCCCCACCCCCAGTAGTCTTCCAAAATTCTGATCCATATATTCAAAGTGTCAAGTCCCTGCTGTATCTGCTCTGGGAGTGTTTGATGGGGCCAAGTCGAGGGAGCTTTATCCTGTATTTAACCTGTGCTATACCTGCTCTGGGAGTGTTTGGTGGGGTCGTGTAGAGGGAACTTTGCTCTGTACCTAACTCTGTGCTGTGTCTGCCCTGCAAGTCTTTGATAGGGTGGTATAGAGGGAGCTTTACTCTGTATCTAACCTATGTTGTACCTGCCCCGGGAGTGTTTGATACGACAGTGTTTAGGGAGCTTTACACTGTATCTAACGCATGTTACACCTGCACCCAAATGTTTGATGCTGACACTGAATGTGAAAAAGACATCCACCATCCCATCAGAAGTAAATAAGTTGACCATTTTGTTGAAAGTCATTTCCCAGCCACCACTTGGGGCTCTTTTGGGTCTATGTCCGTTGGAAGGTCGTGTGCTAAGCTATTAAGACAGATTTCGTGAAAAACCTTCTTCCAAGTACTAATTAAATATTTGTGCAGTTGAGAGATTGTTTAATATAAACAAATATTATTTAATGATTTGTAATTTTATTTCCTTGTGCAATCAGGGGTTACTGATTTAGACATAATTTAATTTTAATATCAGTTTGGCAACAAAGCTAATGAAAGTTAAAGAAGGTCAGACGAGAATACTTTTTGCTGTTTACGTTCCCAGGAGCTTCTGTTTGACCTGGAATTGGCAAGTAGAGAACACTATCCTGTTAGATGTCATGGATGGAAAATTAATGTGCTATCTTTCATTGCCAATTGTGAATCATTATTGTCAGCTGCCTGCTCAGCTTTCACCTTTTGCAGGGTGGATATCTATAAGGTCTGGGATGGCATGGGGATTCTGTCAATCTGGCCAACAAGTTTAAACTAAAGAGGTGCACACACTTAATGGCACACAGTGAGTGGGCGGCGGGGGGTGGGGGTGTGGAGAAGTTGCTTTCAGCCTTTTCTCAAGCTCCAAAGTAAATTAGATATTTATCAGCCCTGGGCAGAGTTGGGTGAGGGGAATGGGTAAGGGATCATGGTGGTGGAAGGGGATGGTGAGAGAATGGCCAGACATAAACAATATTGTAATATAAAAGCAAACAAAAACAGAAAATGCTGGAAAAACTCAGCAGGTCTAGCAGCACCTGTGGAGAGAGAAAGAGAGTTAACGTTTTGAGTCCATAGGACCCTTCTTCATAAACAATATTAAACAATTTGGAACCACAGTACAAATACTGTGGGTAAATGACAGGCTGATGCATTATGGGATACCATTTGATGGACAGACTATTGCATAAGGTGTGTTTACCTATCTGGCACTTGGGGGCTTACTCTCCAGAAAGCAGCTATTAACATGCAGAAAACAAGTTGGTGAAGGAAGATGCTGATGCCAACCTTTATTTGGTCATATATTTTATTTACAGAGTGAAATATTACAAGCATATACCTCCTAACTCAACTACACACAGTTTCTATGAGTCTCCTTATATGTGCTCAAGTAAAATCTTAATTAATGCCCCCCACTTGCATATAATTAAAAACAATTGATATACAATTAACATATCCTCTCCTTTCTCTTTAAATGAAACTTAGAGGAAATATGCACAACCAACATTTCAAAACAAATCAAAAACCTTGTATATTCTGTGCAAAGCATTATATTGCGAGATGCCCCTCCTCTGGGACAGCTCACAATTTCTTTTTACAAACATTTCTTTTTGTAAACAGACAATTGATGGTTTGCGTCTACACATTTAATTTTAAAGAATCCCTTTCTCACCAGAATTTGATTTAAGCTGGAAAAGCCAATACATAACTTTTCTCAATTCACGCTTTGGTAGAGTGTACATTATCCCACAAGAAATGATTATCTACATAACATTCAGTGGCATACTATCAGCAGTGCACACAATGTATAGAATTTCACTTCAAATATTTGACAAATAAGCTCCCATATCTACTGCCTCCACAAGAGCCAGTGTTTCTGCAGCTAAAGTACTTTTAAAAACCTTTATTGTTTTATTTGGTTCTCAAGCTAAAGGATAATATTTCCCATTTTCGCCCATCATAAATATTACAAAACTCGCTGTACTCCATTACTCTTCGGGATGATAATTAACATGTGAACATCATTAAAATGATCAGTTTCTTGTTCTTTGTGTCACCTAAGAATAGAAACTTAAGTACGCATTTCTCCAGATTTTTATTCCAGTATTTTGTTTGTCCTTAAAACACTCTCTACTTGAGGGCATTTCAACATAGTATTTAACACCAACACATCAAAGCTAGCATTTGGTCTAGCTTGAGTGCACAACCAATCCAACTGACCAGTCAAACTTTATAATTATTCTGTTAAGATAATCTTTTTGTGTGGGCTTTGCATGATTAACCAGGATGGGAATAACACTCTCTAAATAAGATTATTGAATTAAAAGTTATTTCATACTTGCTTCGCTTTATAATCTAAACCAACACATTTAAAGCCACAGAAGCCTGGCTCCCAATATTAAATTCTACTCTAATCCTACTAATAATAAAGTTTGGAATTCCGCAGTACCACTCCATAAGGAATTATCAACATCCATCATGAAGTTGCCTGAAAGTTTCCCTTTATGATACCAATAAAGCATTGTGGAGATCTGCCTTCAGATGAACACAACCTATTTTCAGCAAAGACAGACCTCACTGATAAACACCAATAAGGAAACAATTGAAATTGATTTGAGGTGGCCCATCCACTTTTACGGCTATCGGGCAGGCCAATTGGCCAGGCGGCCTTTACATTTTCACTGAAACCTTGGTCCAGGGGCAGGATGAAATGTCTAGGGTGGAATATAATACAAAAAGATATCTGGGGACTGATGCTTTTTGAGTTCTGCTGTCAGGTGCTTGATGGCGCTGCATAGACACAGTTTGGTGCATTTTATTCTCACCATTTAATCTGTCCAAGTCTGCAGCTCCCTGCGGCAGCTCTGCAGCAGCTGTCTGCCTTCAGGGATCTCGCTAGAAGCGCCCGTCCACACCCTCACTTTTGTCGGCACCCAGCCACTTCCCGCCCCCCTCGACAGTGCTGAGGCTTTCTCCGCGCACATTTCATGCTGGCTGCCCGTTAATTGGCCAGCCAGTGTGAAATTGCGTCCAGGGGCCCATCGTGGGCGGAAGCAGGTTTTGCACTCGCTTCTGAGTCCGCCAACCATGCGCACCCAACAGACATAAGATTCAGGCCTGTATCCTGGAAGATTCATTCAGGCCATAGATGCATTTGTTTCGTTTCCATAGTTTCCCTTCTGCACCTGATGCTTCTTTGGCTGGTTTCAGATACAGTTCACCATGAAAAATATCCTGCTGCAGAAACACAGCTTTTATGTCAATTGATCGTCACTCCCGTGAATATGTGGCCAAAACAGCCAAAAAGGTTTTCAGGATTACTTTTCCAGCTGTGGGAGAGTCCATTCTAACATCTGTATTGCCCAGTCACTCTTCAAAATGTCAGCAACTAGCCCTGTTTCATCCTTATAAATCCTATCTGCAAGGACCTTTGGTACAAATCCATCTATGTAGCAAACTTGGTTGTCCCTTATCTAGTACCTCAGAATAAACTCCAAACTCTCTCCGACTATCTAAATCCTTTCCTTTAGCCTCTCTTATGAGGTGATCCTCAAATTTATTGGTAGCTATCAAAGCTTCACGGTCATGAGGGACCTCCACTTCTAGCTCAGCTCTTCGACTGTTCCGTAGCTCTCATTTCATTGTGTAATCTATTTAAACTCTTGCCTCTACTTGCACTTTGATGTCTTATGAAAATACTACTGTAAGATCTCCCTCTCGCATATCGAAGACTCTTTCTCTAGCATTTGATCATTTTCTGACACATCTCGCTTCCTGACCCATATTAGAACTTGCACTGGATTTTCTTACTCTCCAATCTTTACCTCATTCTACCAGTCCATAGACCTTGCTTCTTGGCCAAAATCCTGAACATTCAACCAATATTTAAACTTGCCTGCACATCCCACAATTGTCATATCACTCCATTCATTAGGCCCTCTGGGATTTATGTCACCCAGTACCCACTCTGTGCCATTGGCCTATGGATGTGATAGTTCTGTTTTGTGCATCATGGTCAGTCATGTTGCTACTATCCAGCCCTTGATCTACAATATTATCTTCCTCAGGACCTTCATCACAAAGCACATGAATATGTGAGATACCCAGTGCCTTGTTTACTTTAATCAGCTGCTCAGAGCCTGAAATTTTGTAATCAATCCCGATTGATCATAAGAAATAAATGAAGTTTGATTGCCATGTTTGATACAGTCACAGCCTATTACCTTTCCAGGACCTTTCCTATAGCCTCTTTTAGAATACACCAAATCTCCTGAATTAAATTCTGTCTCGGATGATCCTATATAATGCCTCAGGACTCTCTGAATTTTCTCCGAGACCTTGGCCTTGATGAAAGCTTATTTCTTCTTCTAAGGCAGGAGAACTACTACAAAGTGGAGAAAGCAATTTTGAATTTGGCCACTGATATGGTTTAATGCCCTCCAGCCATATAAAGCCAATTCTTTGCATGAACTTGCCCATGCCAAGGTGGTCGTCAACTTGCAGTCTGGTCGATGAGCTTAAGTTTGAAAAATCATCCCATGATTCCTCTCACATTGCTGAAAGGACTTTCAGCTTCAATATTCATGACCACAACATTCATGATTTCACACATGTCTCTGAACTCGTCATTGGCAAATACTCCTCCATTATCAGTCAGAAACTTTGCTATTGACCCAAGTCTGGTCCTTATCCATTTTTCCACGACTTTATTTCTTATCACCCTTTTATCCTGCTATCTATTATTGTAGACAGACTAAATCTGGCCACCAGGTCTATAAAATGTAGAATACAAATATTTCTGCCTTTGTCACATTCCTTCAGACCCTTGGCACCACCTCAATAGTCACATTCCTTTGAAAAGCTTACAATAATAAGCTGTCCCCTGATACTTTTTTCATATTTCACACTTCTCACTAATGAAAAGTGCAGGAGGGCATGCAAGGGCAGCACCAGGCAGACCTAAAAATGAGGTGTCAACCTGGTGAAGCTACAACACAGGACTACTTGCGTGCCAAACAGCATAAGCAGCAAGTGCTAGACAGAGCTAAGTGATCCAACAAACAACAGATAAGGTCTAAGCTCTGAAGTCCTGCCACGTCAATCATGAATAGCGGTGGACAATTAAACAACTAACAGGAGGAGGAGGGTCCTCAAATATCCCCATCCTCAATGATGAGGGAGCCCATCATGTCAGTGCAAAAGACAAGGCTGAAGCATTTGTAAAAATCTTCAGCCAGAAGTGCCAAGTGGATGATCCATCTTAGCCTCCTCCTGAGGTTCCTAGCATCATAGATGCCAGTCTTCAGCCAATTTGATTCACTCCATGTGATATCAAGAAAAAGCTGAAGACACTGGATGCTGCAAAGGCTATGGGCCCTGACAACATTCCCGTCAGGAAGATATAATAATTGTCATACTGTTATTGGAATTTATTGTAAAGTAGAGTAACAGTGGGGTCTGTGCCTATGCATGTGTGTATGTGTGTGTGTGGGACTTAATTGAATTAAAGGCAGCTGGTCTGAAAGCTTTGATGTGTCAGAAGATAAGCTAGGTTTGAAATGTTAAGTCAGTAAACATAGGTAATAAAGGGAACCTTTGCATTTTTAGATAAACCAGACTAACTTGAATTCAAAAGAAGGAGTGAAAAGTTTCAGCTAACCAGGAGAAGTTAAGAAACAGTGTGTTTATTTTCCCCAAAGATTACTGGTAAAATTGGTACTTTGATGGATTTTATTATTAGAAAGGTAAAGTCCAAAAACATAGTGAAACAATGGGAATTTGCTTTCAAAGGGGAAAAGATGTATAAAGGAGTGAAGGCTGTGTGTAAGGGAGGCATTCTAAGATCTAAAACAAGTGTGAAAAGCCTCCAGCATCTAAGCCTCAAGCTGCTGTCTACAAAGAACTGAAGTTAAGAAAACTCATTTTGAATTGGATTGTTCAGGGTATCGTGTTTCTTTGCCTGGGATTTTTAAAGTCTATAGCAAGAATTTTCCCATTGGCGAGCGGGGGCGGGGCCCACTCACTGACATGTAAAATGACGTCGGGCTGAACTCCCGGCATCATTTGCATTTTCAGGTCAGCGGGGGCGCAGCCGAGTCAGCTGTGCACCAGCCGACCTGTCAACAGCCTATTGAAGCCATTCAAAAAGCAATTAAAGTAATTAGTGGACCTGCCCGTCCAACTTTAAGGTTGGTGGGCGGGTCGGGAGTGCTGGCGGCTGCCTGAAAAAGCATGAAACCACATCCACTGGCGGGATGAGATTTCATGACTAAATTAAAAAATTAAGATTCACTTTTACGTAAAGTTATGTTCATGTCCCAACTCATGTAACATTGTCACGTGAGGGGACATGGATGGTAAATGAAATTTTCGAAAGGATAATTTTTTCCCTTTGGGAACCGATCTCCCGAGGCAGCACTTAGTCTCAGGGAGATGGGAGCGCACTTCCGTATTTGCCATTCCCCTCCCATCCCCGCACGCACAGGGAGCGCACAGCCCTTCTCTGCCCGCCCCCACACAAGCCCCCCAACAGGGGGATATTTCTGGCCTATGTGTCTTACAGTTGCCTTAACAAAAGTGTAACTGGAAGTTAGATTAACTAGGGGATATAGGAGTTATCATGGTAGTAATTTGTAGATCTATGTGTGTACTTAAAATCATTTCTTCTATTAATAAAGGTTTTATTTAGTTTTGTAAGAAACCTATAAGACTCAGTTGTCTTATTGCTACTGAATTCAAGGCATGCATCTCGAAATTTATACAAATTGCAAAACAGTTATGGCAGCTGTTTCAAGTTTCCCTTTGGGATTTGAGCTGCTCAGCATTTACCATCAGCTGTGCCATAACATTTCCAGCAATAATACTGAAGACCCATGCCCCAAAACTTGCAGCGCCCCTAGGCAAGCTGTTCCAGTACAGCTACAACACTGGCATTTACCCAGCAATGTGGAAAATTGCCCAGGTATGCCCTGTCCACAAAAAGCAGGACAAATCCAACCGGCTAATTATCGTTCCATCAGTCCACTCTTGATCATCGGGAAAGTGATGGAAGAGGTCATCAACAGTGCTATCAAGCGGCACTTACTCAGAAACAACCTGCTCACTGATGCTCAGTTTGGGTTCCGCCAAGGCACTCAGCTCCTGACCATTACAGCCTTAGTCCAAACATGGACAAATGAGCTGAACTCAAGAGGTGAGGTGAGAGTGACTGCCCTTGACCTCAAGGCCGCTTTTGACCAAGTGTGGCATCAAGGAGGCCTAGCAATGGGAATCAGGGGGGAAAGCTCTCTGTCATACCTAGCACAAAAGAAGATGGTTGTGGTTTTTGGATGTCAATCATCTCAGTCCCAGGACATTGCTGCAGTAGTTCCTCAGGGTAGTGTCCTGGACCCAACCATCTTCAGCTGCATCACTAATGGCCTTTCCTCCATCATAAGGTCAGAAATGGGGTTGTTCGCTGATGATTACACAATGTTCAGCACCATTTGCGACTCCTCAGGTACTGAAGCAGTCCACGTCCAAATGCAGCAAGACCCGGACAATTTTCAGGCTTGGGCTGATAAGTGGCAAGTAATATTCACGCCACACAAGTGCCAGGCAGTGACCACCTCCAAGAGTGAATCCAACCATCTCCCCTTGACATTCAGTGACATTATAATCACTGAATCCCCCACTATCAACATTCTGGGGGTTAACATTGACCAGAAACTGAACTGGACCAGCCGTATAAATACAATGGCTACAAGAGCAGGTCAGAAGCTGGGAATTCTGCAGCGAGTAATGCTAATGTATTAAGAATCACACTGCATGGCAATCATCTTGTTAAAGACAATTGCTAGTTTAACAGATGATGGCCATTGATTATCCTATCTCAACAGAATAAAAAGATACAGCTGGAACACTTTGTGTGGGAGCTACTTGGAAGTCAATAGCACTGAGGAGTTGTCTTGAAAATAAACCAGCTTGAACCAAAAGACCAACCTGGATTAATTCTTCCACTACAACCGCTTATTGTGAGTAACATGGTAGCAGAGGCTGAACTTTAAGCTTTATTAATCAATTGCTGTATATGAAGCTTTTTGTCTCAATCCTCTGAGGGAAAAGAAGTGCACTGTTACTGACAACTTAAGTTACAGAATAGGGGAAGGATGGTGCATAATCGCAAGCTTTGACTATCCACTATTTTTTTTCTGAGTCTGAATCTTATCAGCAATGGAAGGTTGAAATTGAAATGTGGACCTGGGTTACTTCCATGCCCTGGAAGAAACAAGGTATGGCTTTGGTGTTATCATTACCAGCCAAAAGTAATATAAGGAATAATGGTATTTTCAGAGTGGAAAGTGGATGACTTGGATCATGAAGAGGGATTGAACCTTCTGTTACAATTTTTGGATAAGCTTTACAAAAAGGATGAGTTATTGGAAGCGCATGAAGCTTGGACAATCTTTGATAGGTTTAGAAAGTCAGATGATCATTCCATGGAAGAGTGTTTCATGGATTTTGATAAACTGCACAACAGAGATTTGAACTTGAAATTATGGAATCGGTATTGGTGTTTAAATTACTGGACTGTGCTCGCATTTCCCACATTGATGGTCTTTTAGCACTAACAGGGGTTCAGTCCTTGGAGAAAGAATCTCTCCTAGATCAAATGGCTGCTACCCTAAGAGTTTCTGGGGTAACAGTTGTTCCCAGCCACTTTCTTAGCAAATGCAAACAACTATGCTGTGAAACAAAGGATAGAGGTGGTCTAACCCTAGCTAATTTGAGAGTCGGGACAAAAAGCATGTCTGGGATGGTGACTGGACGTGTTTAACCATTCCCCATGCATTCTTTTTGGGTTGAATCAGTGTTTTAAGTGTGGTTCCCACCTTCATTACGCGATGAACTGCCCACAGTGAAGGAACTGTGTTTTTGAAGTGACCCACGAGATGGATTCATCTGAAACTGAAAATGATGATGGTGACTGCCATGATGGAATTGTATTGATCGCTGAGAGTTTGAATCCAGTGTTGAGTATCTTGATGGTAGATTCCTTCAACGAGATACCACTATTATTAAGTCGATCTGCAGTCAAGAAGGGTCAGATGATGCTAGATATGAAGAATGATAGAGCAGTCATGTTTGGAAAAATGTGGATCTACATTTTACTCAGTCAGGCCATTACTGATTGCCACGAAGGAAGCCAGAGGTTTCTCATAAAAAAGTTCATGAAGTTTTGTTAACTGCTGAGAATAAGAATTTGGTGGACAAAATGATCATCTGAAAATTACATAGACAGTTTGCACATCCGGTGCCACAGAAATTGAAGACTCTAATTTGAGATGCGGGAGTGGTCAATAAAGGGTACATAGAAACATAGAAAATAGGAGCAGAAGTAGGCCATTCGACCCTTCAAGCCTGCTCCACCATTCATTATGATCATGGCTGGTCACCCAACTCAATAGCCTGCTCCCACTTTCTCCACATATCCTTTGACCCCTTTCACCCCCAACAGCTATATCTGACTCCTTCTTGAAAACATACAATGTTTTGTCTTCAACTACTTTCTGTGGTAGTGAATTCCACAGGCTCACCGCTCTCTGGGTGAAGAAATTTCTCCTCATCTCAACGATAACCTTATTGAACAAATCACTGCTCCATGTGAAATTTGTCTTAAATATCTTAAGACATCACCGCAACCTGTTGTGAGCTTGCCACTAGTCAGGGAGTTTAACAATGCAGTGACAATGGGCTTGAAAGTTTGGGACAAGGAGAGGGTTTTTTTTAACTACACTTCATAGATATGGCAACCAGATTTAGCCTATCCACTGTAATATATAGTAAAGACAAAATAACCATTGTGGATAAGGTCATGGAGAAATGGTTAGGAACAGGATTAGGAACACCAACAAAGTTCCCCAAAGATAATGGTGGGGAATTCACCAATGAGGAATTTTGAGATGCACAAAAATTTAAACATCATAGTTACACACTGCAGCTGAGAGTCCATTTAGTAATGGTCTTTGCGAAAGAAACAATAGACAACATCTTACATAAAATATTGGCTGATCGACCAGGTTGTAAATTACAAATGGCACTAGCATGGGCAGTGCACACAAAGAACTCTTTGCAAATGGTTGGGGGTACAGTCCCTACCAGTTGGTGTACAGAAGAAACCCGAAGTTGCTATCAGATGCTCCCCCTGCTTTAGAAGGGACTAGCATTAGCTCCACCTTTTCTGCTCATCTGAACACTTTGCATATGGGCAGAAAAGCTCTCATCAAAGCCGAGGTTACGGAGAAAATTCAGTGAGCCCTACGTCACCGCATAAGACCATCGGGAATACAGTTTACACAAGGAGACATGGTACATTATAAAAGGGAAGGCCGGAAAGAGTGGAAAGGACCTGGCAAGGTAATAGGGAGTGATGGGGAAATAGTAATTGTGCAACATGGCAATCAAACTGTTAGGGTACATTCTTCACGGTTAATTGGTACTGACTATACCTTCAGGTTCTGAACAGGACATAGCAAGTGAGGAGGCACCATGCACTTCACACACACACACACACACACACACACACACATGGTAGTTATGAGGAGCAGTTGATGGCAGATACTGGGCTGACTGGCTATGAACAAAGTAACACTGAGGTACAGGATAATGCTATTCGTCCAAAAGGGCAACTAACCAAAGTAGGAACAAAGGTAACATACATGCCAGAAGGGGCCAGTGTGTGGAGGGATGCCACCATCATAGGGAGAGTAGGAAAGGCCACTGGTAAATACAAACATTGACTAAGTGTGCAGGATGAAGGACAGGAGACAAGACCTATCGATTTGCAAACCGAGGTAAAAATGCGGAAACCCAGAAAGCGCAGTATGAGTTCTGACAGTGGACCAGAAAGTGGTCGTGACCCTAGAAAAAGTCATGGACTTGTGAACAGGGTTCTGCTCGCATGGGAGAAAGACCATATTGTAGCAGTCAAAAAAGGGAGAGGAATGTGTGTAGAGGCTGAAACTTAACTAGAACAAGGGCCAGAGAGCAGGCTAGGAATCTCAATAGAAGTAGAAGTCCTTATGACTGAGAGGTTTTAGTAGCTGCTAATAAATTGGAAAATAAGCTGATAAAGGAAGCCAAACGGAAAGAGTTAGAAAGTTGGAAGGAATTTGGGGTATATCTGAAATCTCTGACAGAGGACAGCCAGCTTTATCTCAGATGGATCTGTACAGAAAAGGTACTCCCAGGCGGCACATATAAGGCCAAAGCAAGGTTAGTAACCTGAGGCTTTGTTAGGGTCAACACGCCTACTGCGGGGAAAGTGAGTTTGAAGATCTCTTTTAGCTATTTTGGCATCCTATTCCTGGGAATGCAAATTGATTGATATAAAGGCTGCGTTTTTACAGGGGGAGAAATTTTAAAGGAAAGATTTTTGAAACCGCTCAAAGAAGCCGGGGATGTACAAGGAAAGCTGTGGAAATTGAACAAGTGCATTTATGGATTGAATGATGCATCAAGAGTTTGGTATTTTTCCATGAGGTCTGCCCTGTTGAAAACCGTTTCATTCAGTTAAAGATGACCCTGCGATTTCTACTGGTACCATAAGGAGAAACTAGTTGGAATCTTTATCATGCATGTTGCTTTCCTGTGGGGAGGCTCTGTAGAATTTGAACAATGGGTAATTGAGAAGTTTAAAAAAAGGAATTCTAGGTCAAAGTCAGGCTTCATGGGCCTTTAAATACATAGGATTACACATTAGGCAGAGCAAGTTAAGAGTGACACTGAATCAGCAATTTTATCTAGAAAATGTTAATCATATCTCATTAACTAACTCGAGTTAGATCCTCACAAAAAGAGGATCCTGCTACCATTGGAAGAAACGGAAGTTGAGAAGTTGCACTGGTTGTGCACTCAGACTAGGCCTGATGCTAGTTATGATGTATTGGAGCTGAGTACCATGATGAAACAAGCTACAGTTGAGCTTCTGAGAGCAAATAAAACACCAAAAAAATTAAATTCAGAGAGATGTGGGCTCAAATTTTCAGCCTTGGGTGAACCAGAAGATATGAGGGTTGGTCATTTTTAGCATTGCTTCACATGCCAGTGTTCCAGATGGGTACTCTAGCACTGCAGGGTTTATCATATTCTTAGTGGGAAAGAATGATAAATGTTGCTAGCTGGCTTGGGAGGCCAAGAAAATAAAAAGGGTAGTGAAAAGTACTTTAGCTGCTGAAACGCTGGCCTTAGTAGAAGCAATAAATATGGGGGTTTACTTATCCAATAGACTGACAGAAATATTTGCCCATAGAATGTTATGTTGATAACTGGTCTCTTTGGTATAATGTCTATTCAACGATGTGTCATTGAAAAAAGGCACGATTCAGCAGTGTTATGGAATACTCTCCACTTGCCTGGATGAGTACAGTTCCATCAACATTCAAGAAGCTCAACACTGCTGAGGACAAAACAGCCCACTGGATTGGCACCCCATCCACCACCTTCAACATCCATTCCCTCTTCCACCAACACAGTGGCAGCACTCTGTACCATCTACAAGATGCACTTCAGCAACTTACCAAGGTTCCTCCAACAGACCTTCCAAACCCACAACCTCTACCACTTAGAATGACAAGGGCAGCAGATGCATGGGAATGCCACCACCTGCAAGTTCCCCTCCAAGCCACTCACTATCCTGACTTGGAACTATATTACCGTCCCTTTACCGTCACTGGGTCAAAATCCTGGAACTTCATCCTTAACAGCATTGTGGGTATCCCTACACCATATGGACTGCAGCAGTTCAAGAAGGCAGCTCCACACCAGCTTCTCAAGGGCAATTAGGGATGGACAATAAAAATGCTGGCCAAACCAGTGATGCCCACATATTGTGAATGAATTTAAAAAACACTTCTCACTAATCTCTTCTAGCCTCATATACTCTCCATCACCAACATCACCAGCCTTTAGCAGGATTTTAACCTTTGACAAGAAGGATCAGCCAATTGTCTGTGTGATGTTTGTTTTGTTCTCCATCTCTTGAGTTTTATCACCCAGTGCCATTAATTCTTCTATAACAGTCAGATAAGAAACATCAAGTCTTGTTAAGGGGATACAATAATGCCCTGATTGGGTAAACTGCAGATCCACTGACTTTCCAAAAAAACATTTGCCTCATCATGCTCCATGTCAAATTTCATTTGTGCCTGTTTCATAGAACGTTTACTCAACAGTGAAGGTATCTCGCTAGGGACTACGTCAGTACTTATAAAATAGCTGGAGTAAGCCATTTTATATGGAATCACAATTCTCTTTAGTGACCTCAGTGCTGTCATCACTAAATCTAAAGAAAGTAGTACTTTTATACTCCTTAAATTAGTGCAAATCCTTCCCACAGAGTGAATCCAGATAACATTTGAACCAATCTGTTCGACACACAGTCAAAGTGCAAAGGCCATTGAGCACAGCACAGTTGAATGAGTCTACAACTAACACATTCATCATGGGACTAAAACGTCTTGTGACTAATACAATTCATGTCGATTCATCTTCAGCCTCAGAATGCTCTATGTCGCATGTCGTTTTGAAGACTATGTCTGCACTTTGGACAGTTCACCACAATGGTACTTTGAGTCACACCCGAAGCACGTATTAACTGTTGCTTGGGAATTCCTGGGCTTCATTCACCTATTATTGCTGTTCCAACTCTGTCTTCTGCTGTAATAGTCAGTTATGCTAAGGACACTTCCATCCTCATCCCACCTGCCTGTAACTCTTCCCATGCACTGATACCTGCAACCTGTATCTGGACCATTTCAAAATCAGACAATCATTGAGTCCTCTAATCTTTACGTCACCACAGAATGTGTGGCAGCAGAAAATTGTTTCCCCTGGAATTTTTCCAAAGCAGCAGATATCTGATCCAACAGATAGGTTCTCCCTGAGAACCAAGTCCTAGTTAGAACCTGAAGCCTGTCCAAATATGGCCCTCAGTATAATTCAGCACCTTGAACGGCATCTCATCTTTGAGGAAGATAGTGTAGAACTTGAACAGGACATGGACAAGTTGATGGAGTGGGCAGACAGGTGGCAGATGAAGTTCACTGTGGTGAAATGTGAAGTGATTCATTTTGGTAGGAAGAACGCAGCGAGACAACATAAAATAAAACATGCAACTCAAAAGGAGATGCAGGAACAGAGGGACCTGTGCATAAGTTAACGAAGGTAGCAGGACAGGCTGAGAGAGCAGTTAATAAAGTTTACCATGTCCTAGGCTTTATTAATAGGGCATAGAGTACAAGAGTAAGGAGGTTATGTTGAACTTGTATAAGCTACAAGTTCGGCCTCAGCTGGAGTGTTGCATCCTGTTCTGGGTGCCGCACTTTAGGAAAGATTTCAAGGTATTGAAGAGAGTGCATACAAGATTCAAAAGAATTGTTCCAGGGATGAGGAACTTCAGTTATGAAGGTAGATTGGAGAAGTTGGTATTGTTCTCCTTGGAGAAGAGAAGGCTGAGAGGAGTTTTGGTAGAGGGATTCAAAATCATGAGGGGTCTGAACAGAGCAGATTGGCAGTGAAAGGATCAAGAATGTGAAGGCAGAGATTTGGCAAAAGGAGCAAAAGTGGCAGAAGGAAAATCTCACTCACGCAGCAAGTGGTTAATGTCTGGAATGCACAGTCTGAGAGCGCACTGGAGGCAGGTCCAACTGAAGCATTTAAAAGGGATTAGATTATTACATGAAGAATGTGCAGGGTTACGGGGAGAAGGCAGGGGAATGGCACTAGATGAATTGCTCATTCGGAGATCCAGTGTATACTTGATACAGCTCTGAAGGAGGTCATTCGGCCTAACAATTCTATGATTCTGTGAACTGGGTACTTCACAGCCTATTGCACTTAAACAATCAGTTCAACAATTTTAGATCATAACCTCTGCCCCTATTATGTTTCTTTTTTTGCTGGTTTAGTTATTTTGCTCTTATTTCTTTCTTAGTCCTTTACTTTGCCTCAGACAGCTGCTATCCTGCCATTCACACCTCAACTAGACAATGTCTTGTATCGTTACTTGTCCCATTATCCCTCCCTTTGGCTTTTGTTCCATGAAATCTTTTGTCATTTAATCTGTCCTGCCCTCCATCCTATCACAGGCCTTCCATTTTGTTCTTCTTTCCACCTTCCCCTGTGATGACCCATGCACTTTGGGAAAAGTCTGTATTGCAAAAAACCTGTATTTTCTTTTGTGCGATGTCCCTTTAAGATCAAAGTGGACTGGGGAGTATTGCAAAAGAGGGTTAAATGGTTTTCTGATTATGACATCATTAGTTTCCAAGAAATACCCATGTGACCTGAGGTTGCCAGGGGAATGAACAGCTAAGAAGCAAATGGTAAATATAAAGCTAAGGATTGTGAGTTGGACTAGATCCATTGCTGCTATCTTGGTGTTGCCAGAGCCCACCTGACCATTCAAAGGGATTGGAGAAGGAATTTTCTGAGAATTCTGTGCCATCAGGACTGTCATCACCCAAGTGAGAGAGGGTTTGTAGATGTGACCCTTGTCTGGAAACTTCAGAAGGAATACAGCTGTTGGTGAAGGCAACTCTGGACTGAAATAATTGAATGAAAAATCCTACATAGCGGAGGCCGAGTTGGAAGCACTGAGATTGCATGTGGCCCCACACTTGTGCAGAAAGTAATGTGAGTGCCTTTAACTACATCAGGCTTATCTTTGTTGTTCTGACCATTTAAAGTAAAATTTACCTTTTTAAACCTGAAATATCCTTCACCTGTTAACTAACGTTTGAATTATGTTGATTTTGGTTGGTTTGTTACAGTAAAATATTTAAAGTGAAACCATGTGCAGTAGTTTCTCTCTGTTGGCTTCATAGGGATTCCTCTCTTTTTTAAAAAAAAGTTACCAGACTCTACAGGAATTGTAACTGTAGTATAAGGGTCTGGCATAGAAAGGATTAATGTGGGACTGGATACAGTACTACCCACACTGTGATGTAAAGGAACACATGACCGAGTCTAGATGACAGCCTTGTACTGGACAGAGACATGCGTAGAGGCAAGCATGGAGACAGCTCTTAGCTTAGACCTTATACTGTATATTTGTATATAGTTACAAGTAGTTAATAAACACTTACTGTTAAACTACAAAAGACTCAGAACCTCTTCATGAGACCTACCAAACTACACACAGCATCTTACAACATGGTGGCAGCTATTGGAACAACCTTGGACCTCACAGAAGCTGGAGGAGAAACTTAAAACCTGAAAGGTTGGAAAAAAGCAGCATACTGACCAGATGAAAAGCACCAGAAGTGAAATCGCAGAAGGAGATCACCACAGCAAAGTTTCAAAGCAGGATTGGAAGCAGAAGGTAGAAATAAAACCCCACATTGTAGCAGAAGACTCCACTGAATCCCGCGAAAGTCCAGCTTCAATACCCAAAGAGCATAGAGTCAGAAGACCCAGCCGGAGTGCACTAAAAAACTTAAGTTCTAGGGCAGGATGAGTTTAAAAAAGCTTTTAAATCAGCAGCAGTCAGAATTGCTATTTTAAAATGCATCGCGAATAGCCCAAGTCCCAAGCCGACGCAGTTGAAAAATCCGGGAATCAATGGTTCCACGACCTGAAAATACTTAGGGCAGAATTTTCCATCCCCCATTGGTGTCGGGCAACATGGTGGGCATGAGCAGACAATATGGCGGGAAGGCCAAAAATCGGTTTCACGCTGTCGTGAAACCAGTTTGCGATCATCCGCTCCACCTGTCAATGGCGCCGGGAACTTCATTTTAATGCAGCTGCATATCATTGTAAGCCCTGCTCGCTGGAATCACACCCACCCCCCACCACCACCCCCCCCCACCCCACCCCAACCCCGCCGCCCACCCCATCCCACTGGATCATCCAGGCACGTTCATGTGATTCCACGCTGACGTGTTTCACAACTGAACATAAGTGACGTGCACCTGGCAAGCTGTACTTAGCCCAGGACTTCGAGGATTGTTTACCTACCTTGCTTCGGGCAGCACTCATGGTCATCAGTGCCAGGCTTCACAGGCAGCACCACATCACTTTTAGAGGGGCTCACGGGCAGGTCTCTACCTACCAGACCGGCCATAAGGCGGAGGGGGATTTTCAACGGCTGCAGGGCTAGGGCTTGCTGGGGGAAGGGGGGGTTATCCCAGGGTATGTGGGGGGACACATGCTGATCTGTGCAAGTGGCCTCAAGAGGGTGAGGGCTGAGGAGGCAATCTCCAGAGGAGATGAGGCCAGATGGAGATGTGAGGGTGTATGTGAGAGAGTGAGCGGTGATGTCCCTTGAGCTGGCAGTGAGTGAGATGCCAGTGAATGTGCGATGGGCTTGTGAGTGTGTGAGTTTAGGGTGATGAGATGGTTACCTTACCCTGGCGGCACGGATGAGATCATCCATCCTCTTTCTGCATTGGATGGCAAACCTCTTCTGTGCGGCGTTGGCACTGACCACCACTGCCACCGCCTCCCAAGTCGGAGTGGTGAGACTGATGGGCCTCCTGCAGCCAGAGCAAAAGTAAAGGACATGACAGCAAGCTCCGATGGTGTCCAGAAGGCGTCCCAGGTTTGCGTCACTGAATCGGGGGGGAGGGCTACAGACTTCTCGCCTTTTGAGGCGATGTCTCCTGTGCAGCAGGCCTGGGCTGGAAGCACTGAGAGATTGCAAAGTGGTTGCACTTTACATATGGCACCCAGCGTGAGGAAGTGGCAAGGCGACGGCGTGGCGGGCGAATCAGAGGCCACCCGCCAGCGAAACGGCATGTTTCCCGGAATGCATGATTAATGAGGCAGGATTGGGACGGTACAGTGCGAAAATCTGCTACTGCAGCCAGCGGGTAAAACGTCCTTTTTCCCATCTGCTACCTCACTCAGTGCAAATCTGGGACGATTCTGCCCTGAGGTACTGCAGGGAAGACTCAAAAAAAAAGCTGATCCAGGGAGTCACTGCTGAAAATTTTAAACACAAATTGTGACCATCATTACTGCCAAAACTAACAAGCGCAGGCAACCTCATTGAGAAGTGTACGGCAGCACTATCTTGGATTCCCTACCAGCACTTACAGCCATACACATTATTAATTTAAAATGACCATGGGTCAAAAATCTACCTTACCAGAGCAGTCTGGGCTCACCCAAGGCCCAGACCAGTCACAAAATTGGAGACATTGGAGAAAGAGGTGCCTTAGATACATGATTGCTTCAGGCCCAGACAAAAAGGCAGCAGCTGAATAGGTTAACACACTGCTTTATTTGGGAGGTCCATTAGCCGATGATATAATTGCCAGACAAGGGATCAATGAATCCTCAGCAAAATTTGACAACGTTTTAAAATCATTTGACTCACATTTTAATTTGCACAGGAACAAGATCCTTGAAAGAGCAAATTTTAACAAAAGTGTCCAGCAGCCAGGAGAACCTGTTGACTCATTCATAATGAGCTGTGCAAATTGGCTGACAGCTGTGACTACAATGACTTGAAATCAGAGCTAACCAGGGACAGAATTGTTGTCAGAATGGCAGACAATGCATTCTCAGACATGCTTCAAGCTAAGGAAGATTTAACCCTTGAAAAGGTCATTCAGATGGTCAGCCAATCCGTTTACAGCACAGATCCATCTTAAGGAGTGAAAGCAAGCCATGTTACAGCAGAACCCCTGCTATTAAAACAGCAGGAGAACAGGGACTCTCCAGGCCAAGGGAAACAATACCCTAACCAACCACTAGAGGGTGGGAGACCATGCCAATGCTGTGAGCCACAATGTCTGGCAGCCTCAGCACAGTGTTTCAATTGCAACACAATAGGACACTTCAGGCAGCTATGTAAATCTAACACAACCAGATGCACTGATGATCCCAAGATGATTCAAAAGGTCGTGGTACCACACCAGGAGGAAACACAACCGTGCTTCCTAGGTGAGGTCAAAGATCAGGGATTTTCGATCTGGAATGCAGACATCTCGGTTAATGGTCATCTCTCAAGCTTTGAATTGGACACTGGAGCAATGTTATGGTCCTCTCGGACAAGGAACAATGGCCGGCGACCCAACCGCTGATGCCACCCACAACACAGCTGTACAGAGCAGGCAGCATCAAACTGTTGAAAAGTGAAAAGTGTTCTGCAGGTGACACTCCGGCACTAAGACAAAAGAATACAAGGCACCCTGTTCATCGTCCACAATCATGCTTCAAGCTAAGGAAGATTTAACTCTTGAAAAGGCCATTCAGGTGGTCAGGCCATCCGTTTTAAGTCAAAAAGCCTGTGTCAACCTCAACCTCCTACTGAAAATTGAGGATGTCAACCAGCAAGGGCCTGGCTCCAAATTTTAAAAGGAGTTTCCAAAACTCTTTACCAGATTGGGGCGACTGAGGACCATGTATAGGATTACACTGAGAGAGGATGCTAAGCCTGTGTGCCTGTTCACGCCACGAAAAATACTCCATCCACTCATGAAACAAGCGGAGAAACAGCTGGATGAGATGACAAAAATGGGTGTCATTTCCTCCATCACTCAGCCAACCGAATGGTGGTCCAGGGTGGTCCCAGCCCCAAAACCAAACAGGTCCATCTGTATCTGCGTCAACCTGACACAGTTCAATAAAGCCGTGGCGAGAGAAGTCCACCCGATATCCTCGGTGGACGACAGCCTGACCAATGTCTCTGAAAGCACGGTGTTTTCAAACCTCAGCTAACTGCAGCTTTTGGCAACTTCAGTTTGCTGACCATATTCATCACCCCCTTTGGCAGACTCTGCTTCAACCACTTACCATTTGGAATCACCTCTGCACCGGAAATCTTTCAACGTACGTTGGCCATTTTGCAAGGCTCACAAGGTGTCATCTGATGTATGGACGATGTTTTGGTCCACGGCACGGCAGTGGAAGGACATGACAAAAGGCTAACGGCAGTCCTAGTATGCTTGCAGAAAGCAGGGATGACACTGAATGAGAAATGTGAGTTCTCCAAGACCTCTACTTGGTCCTTAGGACACATCGTCAGTAACAAAGGTATCACAGCAGACCCACAGAAAACAAAAGCTGTCAGCCAGTTCCCAACCCCATCCTCAATTCCAGACCTCCAGAGATTCCTGGGCATGGTGAAATAGTTGGCAGAACTTTTACCCAACCTGGCACAGATCACAGACCCCTGTGGCAGCTTCTCAAGAAAGACCAGGCACGGTGCTGGGGCATGCACTAAGACCAAGCATTTGGTTGCATTAAAGTCATGGTGCTCTCAACCAACATCCTGGCAAACTAGGACCCATTCCTGCCCACCACCATAACAGTGGATACTTCATCCACAGCCCTCAGCAGTCGTATTTCAGGAACAACTGGGTGGATGTCACTGGCCAATATATTACACATCCAGAGGACTGTTGGACACAGAGACAAGATACACTGATCAAAAGAGAAGCTCTCACATTCACATGGGGATGTGAGAAGTTTTCGGGCTACATTATTGGCCTAAAGGTCACTATTGAAACAGACCATAAGCTACTGGTGTCACTGTTAGATGAGAAGGAGCAGGCAGAAATTCAGCCTAAGCCTCTTGAGGTTCACGTGTAAGATGATAAACGGTCAGGGGCAAAAAAACAAACAACGGCAGACACACTTTCAAGAGCGACAGTGGACCTTCCAAAGAAACATGATGTCAATCTGATCCAGGAGCCCAAATCGTACTCCCAATTGGTGAGGAGACACCTGCCGGGTACCTCAGGAAAGCCCCAGCGAATCTGCCAGGAACAAATGCGAGATGAGGAGTGTGCCCGCATCTGTTATTGTCAACAAGCATGGCCACAGCACACCCCGAGCGGAGGTACATGAAGACTTGGTTTGAACAGCGGAAGTACTTTACCTCATCGATCCGCTGGTATACAGCTGGTCACTGCAGACTCCGGTCGGCTGGAGATCCTCCAAAAAATACACCAGGGACACCTGGACATTACCAAATGCAGGGCACGGGCCCAGTCCGCAGTGTGGTGGCCAAGCATTTCAAGGGCAATTGAGGACATCAGAGTGAACTGCCAGGTGTGTGCAGTACACAAGCAGGACCAGTGGGAGCCAATTATCCCCACCAGTTCCCAGCCAGGCTATGGGAGTGGATGGGCGTTGATTTATTCCTCTTCAATGGCAGACCCTTCCTCATTATGGTGGACTACTTCTCCCAATGGAGAAGCAATTGTACACAACAACAGAAGTGCTGGTGAGAGTGTTGTAGGAGATGTTCACGAGCCATGGGATCCCGGACCAGATAGTGTTGGATAATGGCCCACAATTTGCAAACAAGTATTTCTCTCAATTTGCCATTTATCTCTTCCAGCCCCTCAAAATACCCACAGTCAAACCGGGAGGCAGAAAGAGCAGGCTGCACCATTAAATCTCTCCTGAGTGTTATGACACAGCAGTTGGTAAAGGCTGAGTTATTTAAAATCCCAGAGGGAAGTTTTAAACACCTGTCATAACCTATATTTTCAATTGGTATGTTTTGAGTTGCAGCTCTAAATTCAGGAATAAGACCACCAGTTCTCGAGAGGTTTTTATATCAAACTAAACGAGACATTTATTAATTAACAACAAATTAAACACGTATAGATTGCTACAAATTACTACTATCATAACTTTTAACAAATTCCCAAATTAACCTCCACTAAGGCAACAATAACCAATAGACTTAAACAGACACCAGACAAAGCATTTTTCACCTTATGAATTCAAAATGAGGTTCCTTTCAATTTGTTCTTTTGCAGATACAGTGGTAGGCTTAGATCAAACATGCCTCTGACCTGCACACACACAACTCCTTTCTGTTATACCCAGCCTTTCACTTTGAATGTACGCTCTCATTGCATCACCAGGGCCATTGAACCCCTTCCATAGTACCAATTTTATTAGGAATATAAACATTGCTTGGTGTCTCCTAGCTAGGTGCAAGATTTCACTCCCACTCCTGAATGCTCTATTCAACAAAATGCAAATGTACCCTCTACCTCACTGTTTACATCTCAAAACTACTACACATCAAAGCACCCAGACTAGCTGCTTTAATCCAATTAATACAGACACAGACTAAACCTCTATATTAAAAAAAATTTCCAATAACATTATATACATTAATATCTCTTCATGACATCTCCCTTCCTATCAAAAAATGAACTGTCATAATCTTAAAAGGCAGCTTCATTTTTTTTAATAACCCATCTCACACAATCTCCTCTGCTTATTACCCAATTACATTACCAAATGCATGCACACAAGTCCTTGGTATCAATAGAAATCACTCCAGTTCAGTGCCAAGGTTTTTTTTTAAGCTTCAAACTCTTGATAATGGATCTGCGAACAGATTTTCTCTTCCAGCAATATCTGTAATCCGTAGGTTGAATGGTTGTAATAATAGACTCTGCCTGAAAAGTCTTGCACTTCTTTGTCTCGAAATTTGTCCAAAAACTTCAAAGGATTATGGTTTGTATAAACAATTGTTTCTGATGAATTGTTTGAACATAAATTTCAAAATGCTGCAATGCTAACACCAAACCCAAAGTCTTTTTCTGATCATTGAATATTTTCTATGTTGTACATTCAGATTCCGTGAAAAACACCCTATCAGTTTTTCAATTCCAGTGTCATCATCTTGTAGCAGTACAACCCCAATGCCTATTTCACTTGCATCAACGGCCAACTTGAATTGCTTGGCATTATTGGGTACTGGCAAAACTGGTGTCGTAGTTAATAAAGTTTTCAAACTATCACATGACTTCTGACTTTCCAGTGTCCATTGAGATTTTTTTGTTCCTTTTTAGTAATTGTCAGTGGAGCAATCACTCAGCTAAAAATTGGTATAAATTTCCAGTAAAACTCACTCATGCCCAGAAATCTCAAAACCTCTCGATTTGTAAGCACTGGGAAGTCCACGTTAGCCTTGACTTTTGCATCTCTCGGAGCCACCTTATGTCCAAGGGTATGGCCTAGATAGGTAACATGCGCTTTTGCAAATTCACTTTTAGCCAAGTTCATCACCAAATTAGCTTCTTGTAGTCGAGCAAATAATCCTTCCAGACGCTGTAAATGCTCCTCCCGTGTCTGACTGAAAATGATTAGATCATCAATATAAACAGCACAATTGCTTAGACCTGCAATTACTTTGTTTGTCAGTCTTTGAAATGTTTCAGGTGCATTCTTCATACCAAATGACATGACTTTAAACTGATAAAGTCCACCTGGTGTTACAAAAGCTGATATCTCCTTTGCTCTCTCCGACAACAGTACCTGCCAATTTCCTTTTAGCAAAGTCAATCTTTGTGGTAAATTTCAACTGTCCCACTTTCTCAATGCAATCTTCCAGCCATAGTATAGGATATGAATCCACTTTTCTCACCACATTCGCCTTTCAATAGTCCACACACAGTCTTTGTGTTCCATCCAGTTTCGGTACCAGTACAACAGGCAAACTCCAGTTACTGCAACTAAACCCAATGATATCATTTTGAAGCATGAAATCAATTTCTCTTTGTACTTGTGATAACTTTGCTGGATTTAATATAAGCCTTATTGAAGATGAAACTTGTACAAAGATGTCACTAATACCTAAATCTGTCTTCCCCAACTTATTTCCGCAAATAGGTTTGTGTGACTGCAATAAGTTTTCCAATTCATTTTGACACTAGCTTGGAAGGTAACTCAATATTTCATATGAATTTTCAAACACCCCCTCATTATCCAATTTGATTAGAAGAAAATCAATTTCAGAGTCCTGCACTTCTACCTCTTTCTCATCATCCACCATCACTAACACCTCCCTGCATGTCGCACCCTCTGCTTCTTCCTTCTACCTGGAGTATTTATTAAATAATTTACTTCACTCAATTTCTTTTCAATTATGAATGGCCAACTAAATCTTACATGTAATGAATCACCTAGTACTGGTAACAAAACTAGTACTTTCTCTCCAGAAACAAAACTACAAGTTTTAGCTTTCATATCTGCCTTCATTTTCATCACTTGCTGTGCTATCTTTAAATGTTCACTAGCCAACTCGCATGCTCTGTCCAATCTTTCCCTGAAATTTGATACGTAATCCAGGAGAATAGTTTCTGAATTTTGATCCACCAATTTCTCATGAATCAATTTCAGTGGTCCCCTTTATCTCATGACCATAAACTAGTTCAAAAGGGCTAAAACCAGTCAATGCATTAGGAGGGTCTCTAACAGCAAATAACAAAAATGGAAATCCTGTACATCCCAATCCTGTGGATAATCCTGACAGTACGCTCCCATCATAGTTTTTAAAGTTTGATGCCATCTTTCCAAAGCTCCTTATGAATCTGGATGAAAAGCTGTTGATTTAAACTGTTTTATCCCCAAATGGTTCAATACTCCCTTAAACAGCTGTGACATGAAATTTGACCCCTGATCTGATTGTATTTCCTTAGATAAATCATACCTTGTAAAAATTTTAATTAATTCCTCCATAATCCTCTTAGCTGTAAGATTTCTTAAAAGTATCGCTTCAGGAAACCTGGTAGACACATCCATTATTGTCAGTAAATACTGATTTCCATTTTTAGACTCAGGGAGGGGTCGTACACAATCAATCATAACCCTGGTAAAAGGTTATTCAAATGCTGGTATTGGGCTTAAAGGCACTGGCTTAATCACTGCTTGTGATTTTCTGTTACTTGACATGTACGACATGTTCTACAGAATTTGACTACATCCCGATGCAATCCTGACCAAAAGAAAACCTCTGTATCTTTTCCTGCATTTTCCTAATTCCTAAATGTCCCCCCATTGGAATTTCATGAGCAATCCTCAGAATCTCATTTCTATACCCAAATTAGATAACAATCTGATGCACCTCCCTCCAGCTTTCATTTGCTGAGACATGATCCGACCTCCATTTTCTCATTAAAATATCTCCCTGAAGGTAATAACATTTTGCTTCTGCTTCTGAGTAAGCTTTCTGAGATAAGTGTTTTAACTGCAAATCATTTTTTCTGTAATTCCACTAACCTCCTTGAATTAAACACTGCAGCTGAATTGTCCTGTATTCTTTCCATGTGAACAATGTTGTCAAACACAGTACCAGCTAATTGGATTTTGACACCTTCTTCTTGCCTTTGAACTGCCTGCCCTACGTGTTTTTCTTGTTCTTCCCTATGAGCCTTTGGTCTCATTACAGCACAATTAGGAAACAATCCTGGATACTCCTTCTGTAGCATCTCTGTTGAAAACACTTCTACAGGCTGCTCAACTACCATAGGCATCACCCACATTTGATACACAGCTATATCACTACCCAGAATAAATTGAACCCCTGCAATGGGCAATTTTTCCACCACTCCAACTATAACTTCACCAGTTCTCCATTTACCTTCTTCAAATTTACCTTCCACAATGGAATAGATTTAGCATCTCCATGAACCCCACTTATTATTACCTGCTCCTGCAATTCTCTCTTTGAACAACAAATATCACTATGCCACAACATTAAAGATTGACTAGCCCCTGTGTCACTTAAAATTTTAACATCTTTACCTACTCTACCCTGTACACATGGAAAGATTTTTCCTTCATAAAGTCTCTAAACATTTCTGCAACCTGCTCCTCAGAATTTTCTTGAGTAAACTGTGAACACATTCCCACTTCTTCACCTATCATTGATTCTCCCTGTTTCACCTGTACACAAACCATTGGCTTCTATTATGCCTGAACCTCAGAACCCACATTCCTTTACTTCCAGAACTTATCTGAACCCCAATACTTCCAACAGATTTTCCCTGCAATTTCCAACACACTGACTTTGTGTGCCCCACTTTATTACAATGAAAACAGCTCAATTTTCAAATGTCACTTCTACCTTCAGCACCTTCCTTCTTATTCTGAGAAAAGCTTCCAGCTACTCCTTATCTTCCCTGACTACCTACCTTCCTTTCACCTTCCCACTTTTATCCTTTTTCAATTTGAAAGGGTAATTATAAAAAGGTTTAGCTCTGTGAACTAACTCATAACCATCAGCTATCTCTTGCTGCTTGCCTTACAGAATCAGCCCTCTGTTCCTCCACATGAGTTCTCACTACTGAAGGCATTAAATCTTTAAATTCTTCCAAAAAAAATGACTTCCCTAAGAGCTGTATATGTTGTCTCTATTTTTAATGCCCATATCCACCAGTCAAAAATTACTTTGTTTTACTCTTTCAAACTCAGTATAGATTTGCCCAGGGTATTTTCTCATATTCCTAAATTTCTGCCTGTATGCTTCAGGAACCAACTCATATGCACTCAAAATAGCCTTTTTCACCACATCACAATTCACCGACATTTCTTCTGATAGCGAAGCATATACCTCATGTGCTCTACCCACCAACTTAGACTGTAATAATAATGTCCAGTTTTCCTGAGGCCAATTCATCTGATCAGCTA